>NW_020169837.1:1368821-1371203 GCF_002117355.1 Postia placenta MAD-698-R-SB12 | reverse complement strand
ACGAAATCAACCCTCAAGGAGGGCTTCGCGGACATGAAGCAACAGGTCTATCCGCTCAACCCGCAGCAACGAAAGGAACTCGACAAGTTCCTCGAGGAGAACCTGAGTAAAGGGTACATTCGCCCTTCAAAATCCCCGTTGGCAAGTCCATTCTTCTTTGTCGGTAAAAAGGACGGTTCACTACGTCCCTGTCAAGACTACCAGCTGCTCAATGAGAACACAGTCAAGGATCGATACCCGCTCCCGCTTATATCGGACCTCCTCGACAAGTTGAAGCACACCAAGGTGTTCACGAAGATGGACCTCTGCGCCGGATACAACAACGTCCGAATCAAGAAAGGGGATGAATGGAAGGCAGCGTTCATTGTACCCGGAACTGATGGCAAACCACCGCAGTTGTACGAACCAATGGTGATGTTCTTTGGGCTGTGTAATTCCCCCGCTACGTTCCAGCAGATGATGAACACTATATTTGCAGACATGCTTCAAGAAGGCTGGCTTTGCATCTACATGGACGACATCCTGATCTTTTCCCAGGACAAGGCAGAACATGAGGAATGAACACGACGTGTTATCGAACGACTTCGACAACACGACCTCTACCTCAAACCGGAGAAATGCACCTTTGACATCACCGAAGTCGAATTCCTCGGCATGATCATCCGTCCAGGAGAAATCGCAATGGACCCTGTCAAACTAGCTGGCATTGCAGATTGGCCGGTGCCGTCCAACCTCAGGCAAGTATGTGCCTTCATTGGATTTGGAAACTTTTACCGCTGGTTTATCAAAGGCTTCTCGGACAAAGCGCAACCACTGGTTGCTCTCACCCGGAAGGACGTCGCCTGGACCTGGGGATTTGACCAACAGAAAGCCTTCGAGACCCTCAAGAAGGCATTCCTAGAAGAACCGGTACTACACATGCCGGATCCCGACCGACCCTTCACTATCGAAACAGACGCCTCCAAGTTTGCAACCGGAGCAGTACTACGCCAGCGCAACGACAACGGTGACTGGCATCCTTGCGGATACCTCTCTCAAAGCTTCAATGTAGCAGAGAGAAACTACGACATCTACAACAGGGAGTTATATGCGGTCATCCACACACTAGATGAGTGGAGGCACTATCTCATCGGCAGCCCATACCCAGTGACGATTCTCAGCGACCACAAGAACCTCACATATTGGAAACAAGCCAAAGACATGAACCGACGACAAGCACGCTGGGCAAGTTAACTGACCGAGTTTGACTTCTGCCTGGTACACGTTCCTGGTACCCAAATGGTGCAGAGCGACACTCTCTCCCGCCGACCCGATCATGATGATGGCTCTAATGACAACACCGATGTCGTTATGCTCCCACCGGAAGTATGGGTCACTGCCATCGACATCGACACCCGCGACACCATCCTTTCTTTTCAGGACGACCCAATAATGAAGGAAGGCCTCACTGCGGCGTGCACTGGAGGAACACCACGCACTGGAACAGACTGGTCCATCAATGATGACCTCCTCTTATACCAGGATCAGGTCTATGTACCCCCAGATGAGTCTCTTCACAAATGTCTCATCTCCCACTATCACGACCTCCCCTTCGCAGGACACCCCGGTGTTCAGAAAACCCTCCTCGGCTTGCGCCGTGACTACTGGTGGCCGAGCATGGCCCAGTTTGTTGCCTGCTATGTTAACGGCTTTGGCATCTGCTAGCAAATGAAGGTTAACACGCATCCAGCCCGTCCGCCCATCACCCCCATTCGACCCCGCGCAAATGCCAAGCCCTTCAGCACATTCTCGTGTGATTACATTACCGACTTGCCACCATCCAACGGCTTCAATTCAATTCTGGTCATAGTGGACCACAACCTTACGAAGGGGGTAATTTTCATCCCATGCAACAAAACAATTGATGCTCTTGGAACGGCAGACGCAATGTACCGAGAGGTCTACAAGTGGTTTGGACTCCCAGACAAGATCATCAGTGATCGAGGACCACAATTTGCATCCAAAGTCTTCCAGGAACTTTGCAAAATGACTGGGGTTCAATCAGCCATGAGTACGGCATTCCATCCACAAACCGATGGTGAGACAGAACGAGTAAACCAAGAGCTGGAGATCTACCTCCGCTACTTCACTGCCAATGATCTGGATAAGTGGGCTGACCATCTTCACACCGTGCAATTTGCTCACAACTCCCGCGAGCATTCCACGACGAAGACGTCCCCATTCAAACTCATGATGGGATACGAACCTCGCGGAATACCCACCGCGCACCCCGGATCAAACACACCGCAAGCGGCTTATCGCCTCAAGGACTTGCAAAACATCCGCGAGGAAGCACATGCGGCAATGGAGATGGCCCAGAACGTTGATAGGCGCCAAGCCCCT
>NW_020169837.1:1362153-1367746 GCF_002117355.1 Postia placenta MAD-698-R-SB12 | reverse complement strand
AAGCCTCTAACTGCGTCACTTCGTCCCTCGCTGCGTAACCTCGAAACCTCGTCCACTGCGTTTACTCGTCGATACCGTCTCGACGAACCCTTCGACTTCGACTATTGTCGAAGAAACTGCGAACCGCGTCCTAGCTAAGTCCCCCCTATCGAATTGTCTCTTTCTTCTACGATTCTTCGAAGAGCTCTCCCGAGCTTCGATCGTCTCCACTAACCATCCACAGCCTCCGAGGAGCTTCGACGACGTGTCGAAGCCACCTCGTAGCTTCCCCATTGTTCGTAGCCTTTTCCGAAGGCGTTTCTCGTGTTCACTCGAACCGCGGGACACCTTGCTGCTAACTCCCCTCTCACTAGACTATAATCCGTCTCTCTAGTCCCTTTAGGTCGCACCCAGGTTAGGGGTTAGGGTTTCGTAGGTCGTATCATTTCTGGAGCCCACCGCGAGGGGATTTCAGGCAAGAATTCGCCGCTTTCGGGTTTCCGAAAACGTCTCCAGTAGTCACCCGCTCGCAAGCGCGTGAGGCTGCTAGTCGCAGCGCCGGCGAGAACCTCAACAGCTCCTCTCGAACGCACTCAACTCCCTCTCCGACAATTCCCGGTAACTTCGACCGCGACGAAGAAGACGAGATAGACCAAGAACTCCAGGACGACTTCGACGAAGAACCGATCCCTTCGACCGCCGAAGAACGCACTTCGTCCCCCGAGCTTCTAGGCCTCACTACTTCCGACTACGACACTTCGACTCCTGATCTTTTCGAACGATCCGGTTCTTCACCCGAACCCGAGGATCCTTTCCCATCTACTTCGAATCTCGTACTTCCGACTCCGTCTTCTGTTCGCGCCCACGCACAGCCGCCCATCGCATCCTCTTCGCGACTCTCAGTCATACCTACATCTGACCTGGCACCTCCGCCACCATTGGCACCTTCGAACGCAGCTTCGAACTCCAACCTCGCACCGCCCGCACCTACGATTCCTTCGACTACTACCACGTCCTCTTCGAGCCCAGCTCCTACTACCACTACGAACATGAGTCAGACCACGAATACACCATTGATGCCCCCGCGCGGTCATTCGACAGCACCAAGCTTCGACCCATCGGAAGTCCGTTCGCTTCGGCGTTACTTCCAGGACCTCGAAGCATTGTTCACCCGGTGTCAGATTACCGACGAAGCAGCCAAGAAACAGTGGGCCGTTCGGTACCCTTCGATCGACGTCGCTGACTTATGGGAAACCATCGAGTCCTTCATCGACGTAGCCAAAAGCTACAACGACTGGAAAGCCGACGTACGAGCACTCTATCCTGGCGCCGACGATACAAGAAAGTGGTCGCTGGCAGACATGGATCAGCTCATCGGAGAACGCGCTCGTATCGGGATTCACAATGCGGCAGATCTGGGCTGCTATTACCGTGACTTCATGGCCATTACGAAACATCTCATCGCACAGAACCGACTCTCCCCTATCGAACAAAGTCGCGCATTTCTTCGAGGATTCCAGCCAGCGTTGCTCACACGGCTCGAGACCCGACTGCATCTCAAGCACCCCGATCACTACGCCGACGACCCATACACCATGGCAGAAATTCACGCTGCGGCTACGTTCATTTTACACGGTACATCGAGCACACCTACGACAGTGGCTAACCAACCTATCGCTTCGACATCGAACACTTCGACAACGGTGCCCCCCGGGATGATCAAAACCGAAGACATCTCGATGATCATCGAAAGCCTGTCGAGGACGATCGCAACACTCATTCAGCCGACGACGCATGCTACGCACAACCACGCCCCCGCACCGAGACAACAAGCTACCGTCCACATCCACGAGAACACCGGAGCTGAACAGACGTGCCACTACTGCGGCAATCGTGGCTGCAGGGTAGGCACCTGTGAGTTTGCGGAGATCGACATTCGGGACGGCAAGTGCAAGCGGAACACCGAAGGCAAGATCGTCCTTCCAAACGGAAGTTTCTGCCCCCGCACTATCCCTGGTCTCACGATACGAGATCGAATTTATGAGTGGCATAGAAGAAATCCCGCAGCACCAGCCGCGCCGACGATGCTCTTCGAGATCGACGATCGCTCGACTGTGCAAACGTTCACGCTCAACACTAGCGGCAGGATCGAGGCGCTCGAGCGAGAACTCCTTCAGCTTCGGAAGCGAAGGGAGGTCTTCGACGGCATCGAGATTCTACAGCGGAAGAAGCCTACGACGCCAGTCGTCACGAGAAGCGCGGAAGCCTCGGGATCTGGTACATCGAAAGGAGTGGCGGCACCCTCGAGCACTTCGACAAGCACGGCCCCGCCTCCGACGATACCAGCAGCATCACCCGCGCCGTCTTCTTCGCAGCCTACGCAATCCACGTCTCAACCTATTACTACGTCCGCTCCCCCAGCACCACCAGTACACCCCTTCGCAAACGCTCGCGACGCAACCTACGCCCCACCGAACGTTCGAAACTTCGCAACTCCGCCGAAGCCCTCGAACGACAAGGGCAAGGAACCAGCATACAAGACCATCGTCCCCGTTATCCAGCCGAAGCTCGCCGAGGAAATCTTCCAGCGTTCAATGAAGTCGCAGTTCGTCACGCTGACCCCAGAAGAGTTGCTTTCGATCGTGCCAGACGTTCGAACCAAGTACCGCGACGCCGTCACCCCTAAGCGAGTCTCGACGGAACCCGTCGCGTCGGCCCACATCGTAGAAATCGGCGCCGACCAGGTCACGGCCGTCAACCAGCTCTCATGTTCAGGTGCAACGTTGGAACCCGGTGCTACAATCGTCCCCGACCCCTATGAAACCTATCTGAAGCACATCCCTCACGGCGAGCACCCCGCGGAATTCACCGTCGCCCGCGATTCGAACGCGATTCGTTCGATCATCGCGTTGGTCGACAACAAAGAGCAGATAGAATGCATCGTCGACCCAGGTTCGCAAATCGTCGCCATGTCGGAAGAGGTCTGTCTCGGCCTCAACCTCCTCTTCGATCCTACTATCCAGCTGAACATGCAATCGGCGAACGGCGAGGTGGACCGATCGTTGGGACTCATTCGAAATGTTCCCTTCCGCATCGGTGAGATCATCTTGTATCTTCAGGCTCACGTCATTCGAAACGCAGTGTACGACATCCTCCTCGGCCGACCCTTCGACGTGCTCACGCAGAGCGTCGTCAAGAACTTCGCCGACGAGAACCAGACCATTACGATCCTCTGTCCGAACACCGGCGAAACCGTCACAATTCCGCCATACGCGTGAGGAAGATCGCGAAGCCGGCAGCATCCTCTCGGGTGTCGCAAATCGCATTTTCTCGCTTCGAGGAATTGATTCCCCATGATCAAGGAGAAGCCGCGCTAGTCATCGACTACGATGGGGTAAACCCGAGTATTTCCTTCGTCTCTCCTATTGATTCCTCGATTCCGAACGCTGTTTCGTCGCTGTACCTCTCTGCATGCACCTCCGTTTCATCATATTTGCAGACTCTTTACGCTTCGGACAATATAGCTTCTAATGCCGCTCCGTCGAACGCTTCGACGTGGGCTTCGACTCTTCTATTTTCAGCTCCATTCGCTTCGACTCCGCCAGCTCCCGTTCCGACGAAGTCCATTTCGCAGCTTTCCAACTCAATTCTTCCCTTTCCTTCGACGACATCGACTTCTACCCCTTCAACGCACAAGATACTCACCGCGACAAAGAAGAAATACAAGCCTGTCGCTCTCAAAACCAGACCCGTCCTTGGTGCCATCCCCGAACAATTTCGAATACTTCGAGACATCAAGGGCGACCCTCTATCCACCATGCCTAAGCTTTCGACCAACCCCCCGCCGTTCAAACCTACCGGTCGGTACACCCTCGAACGCTTCGAAGCAACCGAGAAGCTTCACGATGGCGACTTCCTACTTCCCGAAGAACGTCGAGTCCTCCACCACTTCATGTGCCTGCACAACGAAGCCTTCGCATGGACCGACGACGAGCGCGGATGCTTCAAGCCCGAGTACTTCCCCCCCGTCGATTTCCCCGTCGTTCCTCACACGCCCTGGGTGCAGAAGAATATCCCCATTCCGCCCGGGATCTACAACGAAGTCTGCGCGGTGATCAAGCGGAAGATCGCCGCCGGAGTCTACGAGCCATCGAACTCGTCGTATCGATCGCGGTGGTTCTGTGTCGTCAAGAAGGACGGTAAATCTCTTCGACTAGTCCATTCCCTCGAGCCCCTCAATGCAGTCACGATCCAACATTCCGGTGTGCCGCCGACGCCCGAATATCTCGCAGAACAATTCGGAGGAAGACCATGCGGCGGCATGCTCGACCTCTACGTCGGCTACGACGAACGACTCATCGCCGAATCTTCGAGAGACCTAACAACGTTTCAGACACCCTACGGAGCCATGCGCCTAGTCACACTCCCGATGGGTTGGACAAACTCGGTCCCGATCTTCCACGACGATGTCACCTACATCTTGCAGCCCGAAATCCCGCACGTTACGGTGCCCTACGTCGACGATGTTCCCGTCAAGGGTCCCGAATCCGACTATGACGACGAACGGCTCCCCTCGAACCCCGGCATTCGACGCTTCGTATGGGAGCATTTCGAGAACATGAACCGCATAGTCACTCGAATGCGCTACGCCGGAGGTACCTTTTCAGGAGTCAAGAGCATCCTCATCGCTCGAGAAATCATGGTGGTAGGACATCGCTGCACTCCTCACGGACGCCTCCCCGACGACTCTCGCGTCGCTTCGATACGCAACTGGGGTCCCTGCGCTACTCTATCCGACGTTCGAGTGTTCCTCGGAACCATTGGCGTCGTTCGTATCTTCATCCGTAATTTCGCTCACCGCGCCGACGCGCTCGTACGCCTCACGAGGAAGGACGTCGAGTTCGAGTTTGGTCCGGAGCAAATCGCGGCGCAGGAAGACCTCAAGGACGCGCTGCTCTCATCCCCCGCACTACGAGCCATCAATTATGAGTCCCCCTCTCCCGTCATTCTCGCCATCGACATGTCGTTCATCGCCGTCGGATACCACCTCTGCCAGTGCGACGAAGCCAACACGCGAGTCCGATACTACAGTAGGTTCGGTTCGATCACGCTCAACGATCGTGAACGAAGGTTTTCACAGCCAAAGCTCGAGATCTACGGCCTATTCCGCGCGCTACGATCCCTTCGACTCTACCTGATCGGCGTTCGGAACCTCATCATCGAAGTCGATGCTCGGTACATCAAGGGTATGCTGAAGAATCCGGACATAGCCCCAAGCGCGAGCATTAACCGGTGGATTGTCTCGATCCTCACATTCCATTTCACGCTCGTCCACGTCCCCGGTACAATGCACGGCCCCGACGGCCTCTCTCGACGCACAGCTCAGCCCGGTGATGTCATCGAAGACGAGGTCGACGAAGAGTTCGACGATTGGATCGACCAGATGCATTCTTTCGTTCACCAGATTCAGCCCCTCCCGTCCGTACAGTTGCTAGCCATCTTCACCAATGACAGAGCCGAGGACAGCTCAGATTTCAATAGGGAGGAGGATAGCTACGAGCTAGTGCCTCGATCGGAGCAAGCGCAACTCGCCGACGCGAAGCTCGACGACATG
>NW_020169837.1:1302541-1357694 GCF_002117355.1 Postia placenta MAD-698-R-SB12 | reverse complement strand
TAGCGTCCTCGTGTAGTATAAAATCTGTCGTACTTCTCTCCAAAAATAAACAAGATCCGGTTCCCCCCTCGAGTTCAGAGCTCATAAGTCGAGTTCGCCCTGCGTCTAAGCCTCTAACTGCGTCACTTCGTCCCTCGCTGCGTAACCTCGAAACCTCGTCCACTGCGTTTACTCGTCGATACCGTCTCGACGAACCCTTCGACTTCGACTATTGTCGAAGAAACTGCGAACCGCGTCCTAGCTAAGTCCCCCCTATCGAATTGTCTCTTTCTTCTACGATTCTTCGAAGAGCTCTCCCGAGCTTCGATCGTCTCCACTAACCATCCACAGCCTCCGAGGAGCTTCGACGACATGTCGAAGCCACCTCGTAGCTTCCCCATTGTTCGTAGCCTTTTCCGAAGGCGTTTCTCGTGTTCACTCGAACCGCGGGACACCTTGCTGCTAACTCCCCTCTCACTAGACTATAATCCGTCTCTCTAGTCCCTTTAGGTCGCACCCAGGTTAGGGGTTAGGGTTTCGTAGGTCGTATCAATGTCCTGGCCAAGAGAGTAAAAAGGAAGGGGGGTTCCTTCCGTAAAGGTCAGCTGGTATGGCTAGACTCCCGGAACTTGAAGCTGCTGTACCTGTCCAGGAAACTAGCCCCGAGGCGAGAAGGGCCGTTCAAAGTTCTAGACAAAATCGGAACGGTCGCGTACAAGCTAGACCTCCCTAGCACCTGGCGAGTCCACCCCGTTTTCCATGAATGGCTTTTATCTTCCTACTCAGAGACGGAGATCCATGGTCCGAACTACACGAGGCCACCCCCTGACCTTATCGAAGGCAAAGATAACTACGAAGTCGAAGCCATCATCGGACACCGAGAGAACAAGAGGATGCGGCGCCGCGAATATCGTGTCAGGTGGAAGGGTTACTCAACTGCGGATGACTCATGGGAACCCGAAGCAAACCTGACAGGGACTGCGGACAAAGTGCTAATGGAGTATAAGAAGAGGAAGAACTTGAGCTGAGTCGACAGCAGCTCAACCCAGTCGCTACACCCCCCACTCGTACCAACATGTCCTCCACCCTCCCGTTCCTTGATCAGTTCAACGCCCCCTCAACCGAGGGTGGAAAGAGGATTTCGATCTACACCCCTAAGCACACCCATGTCGGCGACAGCACTTTGCTGACGCTACTTCTCAGTAACCCCACCGATGTCTTCAATAAACTCAAAACCCATCACCCTGAGGCAACCAATACCACTGACCACGCTGCACTAGAAGTGTATCTCTCCGCCCGCCGCGAATACGACGAGGCTGTCAAGGCAGCCAACGAGGCCATCGACCACCACAAGTGGCTCCTACGTCAACAGGACGACCGAGTCCTCACCGAGCTCATTCGACTCGACAATCTGAAAGTTGCCCATCGCTTTCAACTGCTCCTACCGCACAGCATCCGGGCGCGACACAACAAATTCATCCTGCGCACCATCCCCAACGCGTACTTACCCCTACCCGCACCCCTACCGATGTCTGCCTTCAGGCGTCCCCCAATCCCATCCCCTTTTCTCCAAGCAATGCCGCGGAGCACTACCATCCCGGCCGACTGGCAACCCAACCCTGGTTGGACCCCGAAGGGAAGCTGTAGGCAATGCGGATCGTCTCGACACTGGGTACGAGACTGTCCGGACATACGATGCACAAGATGCAGAAAGGAAGCCTCTGGACACCTGGAACGGGAATGCAGAACCAGGCCGATGAAGCGACACGTATCCGCACCACCTGAAGAACCTGCGCGACGTGTGGGGGTGGTCGTCGACAACGTGTTCCTCGAGGGAATCATCAACGAGGCAAAGGAGAGGAAGGAAAGAGAGAGGCAGACGAAGGCGGTACCCATCCCCTCACTGCGCAGTGCTAACCCTGAACCCCAGGCTAGTCCCATTGCAGGATCCTCATGCCCCCGCCCCGATACACCCATTGTCTTTCACAAAGTCGACCCCGACTAGACACCCAACACCACTCAATGGACGTGGGACAGCTCCTGGCCACGTCAGGAGCACCTCTCTGGTGAGGAATGGAAGAACGTGGGGAGGAATGCGCGCAATGAGTGGTTCGATGAACAGGAGGATGACGGCGTAGACTGGGAGTTGTATGGAGATGGTGAGCAGTAAGTAGTCGAATGGGACTTCGACTCTGGCAGGGGGGTAATGAAACATTTATCTTTCCATTCTATTTCTTGTACTACTAGTGCCCATACTGGTGCCCGTCTTAGCGCTCACCTGCGGGTTGAACATTATGTAGCTTACATAATGGGGTCCATGCGCACTTCGTGCCTGGTATCGTACCACTACGTTTCCTTCTTTACTAACACGACCACACAGATACAGTGGTCTGTGCATAGTCGGTACTTGTATAACTAGTTGTACCATTAGTCGGTCGAACCCTAAGTTCAACCTAGTTATTCATTCAAGTCTCTGCTCCTCTTCACTTGGGGTAGTGGTCATTCTCGACTTCCTTGCTTGATCTTCAGGACGACGCACTGTCCATAAGCCCTCACTTGTCGTCTACAAGTCAGGCATCAACATAGGAGTATAGACCGTTGTATCACCTACAGCGCCCGAGATAACACTAGGATTTGCAGTTCACGTGGGGCCCAGTACTGCTTTTGGCTAGTATGTAGCAGGAACCTAATCCATGCGTCTGTGAGGACAAGTACCGCCCACTGAAGTGCAGGTACTGAAGAGTTCGTCTCCTAAGTGGTGGCGATGTATGTAGGCTATTTACATATTGTATGGTATAGTAGGGGTGTGTACCACCTGACCTGTAGGGAGTGAATGAATGAAGGAGTTGCGTGTGAACACCGGCAGCGAGGGGAGTTTTGACCTAATGTCACGACTTGAGGTCAAGCAACAGGGAACAAACAAAGGTGTTCAACTGGGTCTCATTGAAGCAATGGTGAGCAAAGCTCAAACCTAAGGCTAGGAACAAGTTAATTAGCATAGGAAAGTAAGTAAGTACAGGGGCTTACTGACCTAGGAACAAGAGGTTGAAACTGAGGTCCCTAGGGCAGCAGAGGCCGGCTTATATACAGGGGAAGTTTAGGGGAGGCTGTGCGCGCTGGTCTGTGCGCAGCTGGTCTGTGCACAGCATGCTGACGCGGCCCCAGGGGCCGGTGAGTCAGCGTGGCTATGTCAGCAGTGCCCGGGCTATGCTGTGCACTGCCGCCCCATCTAATCTAATTGTACAGTAGATAAGGACTTGTCCATTTGAGTGTATGGTACAGAGGTCGCAGGTTCGAGCCCGCAGAAAGGAAAAAAATTGAAAAACGGCTAAATGCTGTGTCAACTTGTGACAGTTTTCTAGCATTAGTCTCTCCAGAAGTAGTAGAATATATTTTCTCTGTTGAATGGTGACAAACTTCTGAGTGTTAGATAAATCTCTTCTGGGTCCAAGTCCCTTGACCACATAACTACAATCAGATACACACATGCTTAGTGTATGATTTTGCATGTTCAATGTCCCTCACTGATATATATTATGCTACCTGCCTAATACATAGACATGTGATTAAAGTAAAAGGCAAGCCACTGTGCTAACAGATCATGTATGACCTACTGCTATTTTGCTAGCACTCACTAGTCATACATGACCATAGCCTGAGTGCACTATTGGATGGGAAGGTTAGGCATGACTGGCTGCCATATTGTGCTACTTTGCGGCAGGTCATACATGACCGGTCTGAGTGCATTGTCTGGCCTGCAGCAGCATTATATATGTTATATATGACAGCATACATGAAGGGTGAGCCACCAAGTATTAAGATGCCAAGAGCTAGGTATGCAACCACAATACAAGTCATATCTACAGGTCATATATGATGCCATGCCCTGCATCATGCAAAGGGGCAAAAAGTGCTCTGCTACTGATATGTGGGTAGCACAGTGTTGTATATCATGGCACACGAGCATTGAATGTGGGGTGCATGAGTGCGATGCAGGAAGCAGGGCACCACCACTATATGTAGGTCAGGTGGGGCGCACTGGGGTGATGCAGCTTCCCAAACCAGTGGTGAGCAGGGCACCACCACCAAATTGAAGGTCAGGTAGTGTCATATATGACAGTGTGCTCATGCTGAATTGAGGGCACAAGGCAACGTCATATATGCATGGACCACACTTGTGCTGAATTGGAGGTGCGAGGCAGCTAACATGTGAATCAGGCACCACCATATATGATGCTGCACTCATGCTAACTGCAGGGCGTGAAACAGCATCATATATAAGTGAGGTGGCTGATATGTAGACCAGGTGCCACTGCCATATATAATAGTACACATATGCTGAATGTGGGGCATGAGGTACTGCCATATACAAGTGATGTCACTGAGACTGAGTCGCAGATCAGGCAGTGTCATATATGACAGTGTATTCATGTTGAATGCAGGCACAACACATTATCATGTATGTGCAATCCACACTCATGCTGAATTGGGAGCATGAGGTAGCTAACACACAGGTTAGGTGTCACCATATCGCCGTGCTCGCACTGAATGCAGGGTGCAAAGCGGCGTCATATATAAGCAAAGCAGTGGGTGCAGATACGCAGGCCAGGTGCTGCCATGTATAATGGAGCACACACATGGTCATACATGAGCAACACAGCTGATATGCATGTCAGCACTACCATACATGATGGTGTGCTTGCACTGAATGCGGGGCATGAGGTGCTACCATATATAAGCGATGTCACTGATATGCACATCAGTGCCACCATATATGATGTTGTGCTCACACTGAATGCAGGACATGAGGCAGTGCCATATATGTGCCATACATGACAGTGTGTATGATGGCAAGCCTGAAATGAATGCATCATGTATGACTCACCTGGATTGCTAACTAGCGATATTCATGTATAATGATTGCTCGCTAGTTAGCATAGATCATGTATGGAGCTATCAGCTACTGGTGTGAACCCAGGAAAGGGAAAAAGAAAAGATGAAGAAAACAGTCCATGATGTATCATACTCATGACAGTGGGGAATGCTCAGAAATGCAAAAAGCAAAGATAAAGCTTCATAAAACAGAAAATCAACAGGAGTAGGCATTAAGATTTGCATGCCAAGGTTGTGTGCAAACCCACTCAATCTTTTTGTGCATAAACTCTCCAGCTTCCTTGTTAGATGAGATGTTGCATGACCATGACACATGCAATTTTTGTATGTAACAGAGAATTAACAGTATTGTGTACCAAGGTTGTGTGCAACCCTGTGCAATCCTTTTGCATGTGATCTCCCCAGTTTCTGTGTCAAATAAGATGCACACATATGCTGTGCTATGTGACAGACATATGCAGTTTGGGCAGCTTTGTCATTCTTTGCACAAGTTGGAAAACAGTAAGTGTGTATAACAGTGGGGAGAGGGAAAAAAACAGCAGACAGAGGTGGGGAGAGGAAAACTGGGTGCCTGTGGAGGAAAAAAAAAAGATGTCAGCTAGGAAGCAAAAGATAGCACACCTGATGTAACAGATTCCAGACAGGCAGGCCTTCATTCATGAGAGCACTGAGATGATGCAGACATTAATGGCATCTGTTATGTTAAGTAACCAGCATTAAGCTCATAAACATCAGATCTTAATTTAACAAGTGTCTAGATGTTAACACAAGTCTCATATTGTGCTCTGATCAACACATAAGAGCTCAGATGGCAATCAATAACACATAAGAGCTCACACCAGCATCAATCAGCTCAGAGCTATTTTTCCACTGGGTCTGATGGCTCGAAGCCAGGGCCTGCATATCACAATTTGCACATAGGAACAATTCAGGTGAATATTCATAAATAATGCATTGTCTTTCATGTCAAACTTGGTTTTGCTTATTCAGCAAACAGGCTATGTAGTCAAAGCTACCTCCAGTTCCCTGTGAATCGAGAAGCTAAGGCGCCTCTGAGTCTTTGGTGCTCGTCTACCACCAGTACGTCTACCAAAGTATATCAGTGTTTGAATAACACACGAGAGCCGAGCTGAACGTACTGTTGTTCCTGGCACACAAAGGTCTCCGGCGCGCTCTCCCACTTGTCAAGCACATCCCTGCTCTTCATATCCTCGGTGCGCTCCTCACGGTCCGGTGGTCCGAACAGGTCAAGCGCGAGCTGCGTGTGCTTCACCCCGGCGTACGTCGTGACACACCGCGGGTTCACCATGATGCGTGCTGGGACAAAGACAGAGTTGGGCATGCTGAGGTCTAAGGGGCTCTGCGAGTCCGCCGGCGGTGGGTCCGCGAGTTCTGGGTCGGACGCGTCATAGTCAGAACCTGCGTCGGCGTCCAGATCCTCCTTCTCCACCTGCCTGGGTTCGACTTGCTCGTCATCCACTGCACGCTTGGCCACAACGTCCTTCACGGCACCGGCAGCCTCACTGTCATCTGCACTGAGCGCGCGCAGTCCCTGCCTCGCTTTCCACGTCCAGAGGTCCCTGCAGAACCACCCTTGTGTGCTGTCCAGACACTTGTCATCAGGGTGCCGAATCGGAGCGTCTGCAGGCGTGCTAGCGTTGTGGAAGTTTGTACCTGCGCGGTAGGCAATTCCTGCATAATACGATTGGGCGGGGTCTACGACGTGCGTCCCGGACTCGCAGCAGAAGGCTTGGAAAGGGAGATGTTGCGTGTAGCGCTGAGCGCCGACCACATCACGAGGCGGAACTGAAGTAAGAGGAGAGTTGGATATCGAAGATGATTTGGACTGACGGAACTGGTCTCCGTTGATGTCGCGCGTCCTCCACCTGAAACACTGTCAGAGACATTCAATTCGTAATCATTCTGAACATACCGGTCTGAAAAGATAAAGAAGCCATTGTGTTCGGCCCAGTCCATACCACACACCATGGCCGCTTCATTGGTGATACTTAACTTAATCGTCTCCAATATGTCGTTCGGGCATGTGAACCCCTTGAGCCAAATTACCCTATGAAACTTGATATTACGCTTCTCATCCAATTCATGAAGCGGTTCGAGGACTAGATTTCGGGTATATGCTTCTTCAAGAGGGTAGTAAGCGGCGACAGGGTCGAAAGTCATTCCTGGAACTCTGCGGATGCGGAATGGGACACCTAGCAGAGTGAGCACTGCCTCGCACAAGTCTGTAAGGGTAGCGGTAGAGTCGGTAGAATCATAGTCGAGCATGGAGACGAATAAATTTGAGCTGCCAAACCGCCTCGCGAGCTGGACGATGACGGCCAGCTGGTCTACAAGGAAATGGTCCGCAGAATGTATGACCATACCGATGAAATAGAGGTGATCCTGTTTGGCAAGATCTTCGTACGCGTCTTCGTACTTGTTCTGGCCGAATGGGCGGGTCAGGGTGGGACAGAGGGCAGCAACCCAGCCGTTCAAGGCCAAGAGTTGCTCGATGGAGGACAGGACCAACTGCTCATCCATATGTGCGGTATCACGCCCAACAATACTGCAGCATATCAGACAAAGCGGGTCGCGAAACCGACGGATTACGCACTAGGGTTTTTGGAATCTCTCCCAGAAATCCAATACACCACTCCTTATGACGTCGTGAAAGAGATCCTTCCTCTCGTCTCTGCCCATGCGAGCTTGCAGGAATTTGTACTTCCGAGCATCGAGAGGCTTGTCCGAGCGGGCCACGAGGTCAAGGACATTTTGTTTTCGGATCTCTTGAGAATTAGGACTGTATAACGAGGAAACTGAAGACGCCGTAGACGAAGACACGAGCAAGAGTCTGATGAGCACGACAAACGCAGCGACAAAGATTATGCGGACAAAGCTGCGACGGCGGATGAAGAAAGCCATGGACCGGCGCGGACGCGAAGGGGAGGGCGGGTGCTGCCAGCAGTGGGCCGCCAATGAAATGGCCGACTTGGGAGCGACCCCGCCACTGCCATCCTGTTTGGGCAATCCCCTCTCGATCCAATCGTGCGCAAATATTTTCGATAAATGTTGTTCTCGCAACATAAACTTCATGAACAGTCTATTCCTGTGTCCGAGAAAAAGCTATATGAATCGCAATATACCAACTCCGACTACGTTCTCCTCGTCTTCCTCGCTCCGAACCCCTTAAAGGTCGCGCCATCATCTGAATCGTCGTCGACGAGCACTGGCGGGGCTTGTTCCCTCGTCGCGGCCGCCCTCGTAGACTTACGCTGAGAGGGCCGCTGCGTCCTTGTTGTAGAGCGCAATGTTAGATCGTGGTCGCTGCCTGACTGGATGTCGTCGATGAATTCATCTTCATCTTGCGGTGGCGATGCATCTTTCTCTACATCATCATCGCTCTCTATGAACAACGGCAGTTTCTTTCCGCGGCCTTGCGTCTGTCGCGTGCGCGCTCTCGACGGTTGAGAGGATGGCGCCCTGCTCTGTGTCTTCGGCTTCTCGACAGGCTGAGAGTCGTCCATACTGTCGTCGTAGTTGTCCAGGTCAGCAGCTTGGGTATGCCTTGTGTGTGGAGTGCCGGATCGTGGCTTCTGCCTCTGCGTGTGCGTGATCTCGCTGGAGTCCAAATGAGATTGCAATTTCGAGTCCGCTTTTGCCTGGGATGGCAGTTGGGAGGAACCCTTCCAATACTCTGGGTTCAATGTCAATAAACGAACGCACAAGATCTACAGATGGACTTACGCGGCCCAACGCCATAGTCATCAGCATCTTCGGCATACAGCTCAACAGCACGCCGACTTCCTGCAGGGGCTTTCTGTTTCTACGTGAGCACCTGCGGAGGACTTGGCTGTAATAGACGTGCCTTCTTGAACTTCTTGAAATCCGGCCGACCCTCCCAGTCCGTCCTCCCACCGCCCGCCCTGAGAGCGCGCTGCTCGCCGTCCTTCCTGTGCACGTCCATCTCGACGATAACCATGAAGTTCCCTCTCATATCGCCATCATCACCAAAGTCGTCCAGCACAGCCCACTCCTTCTGCTGCTCATCTCTGTCTAAATCCGGCTTCGAGATCCGCAGGTTGTTGAACTCTCTGTCAAAGGTGTCCTCTGCCCTTTTTCCCCGCTTTGTCGTGGCAACGGCTTTGAGGAATGCCTCGTCCATGTCTGGCTTGCCCGGCGCCGCGCCAGACGGCTTCTGACTTTTTTGCGTCTGGTCAGCCCTTGACGAAGGCTTGGCAGTAGCCTGCGAAGGCGGCTTGCCCACCGCACCAAAAGCCGAGCTCTGGACGGCATTCACGTCTTCTACCGCACGCCTCTTCGGTCTGGGGCCCTCCTCGTCGACCATCTCCACGTCCTCGTCTTCCTCCATCGGCGTCTTCCGTTTGAGGCCCTGGCTTTGATTCGGCTGCAGCACATTCAAATCAGGTGTCGCGCCGCTCATGCTCTCTTCCTCCTCTTCCGCAAGAGCAGCCAGTTGTGTCCGACCGCCAGCCCGTAACCGAGGATGCACCTGCGTAGTGCCGCTCTCGCTTTGCGTAATGCTCTCACCGGCGTCAGCCGTCTGACCGGTCGAAATGCCAGACTGCATGCCTGATTGCGCAACCCTGGCCGGGTCGCTCTCCTCGAAGAGTGCTTTGAATTTCTTGAGCGGCGGCTCCTCGGGTTCTGCGGCCAACGTGTCCTCCGAAGGAGGCGGAACTTGACTAGCCAGTGGACCATTAGGCCCAAGGCGACGCTTCAGTAGTCTTCTCGGCGCTCGAGACGGTTCCTAGTAGCAACCACACATGTGAGGTTCAATCAGCAAGCGTGAAGTGCCGAAACATACGGGAGCGTCGTTATTTGACACCTGTGGCGCATCTTCTTTTTGCACTGTGGACGAAGTAGACGGCTGCAATGCAGGTTCTCCATCCAACTCGACTGAAGGATCATCAACACCGATTATTGTCGTTTTCGGCTTCACCAGCCTGCGTACTAGTTGCTGGCGTACAGTGTTAAAAAAGCAATTCGCAAGTTGTAGTGAAGCCAGACTTACTCGTCGCGGTTTCGGAGCGTCTGGATCTTGGGGTTGCGCTCCCTCAACCGTCGTTGCCGATGCCGTATCTGGAGGTAGCGATGGAGCCCGCGACGGTGCACGCGATGGTAGACGTCGCACTAGTGGCCTCCTCGGAGGCGGCGCCTCAGAAGCAAGGGCAGGGGTAGGTTCTTGCGTTTGTGGTGGGATCGATGGTTCATCCGGATGAGTGTTCTGGACAACATCGGGGAGAGGAGAACCAGACTGGGTGTCGGCTATAGAGGTATGAGAACGACATTTGATTGCTGTTGGTTAGTCTACTGACCGTCACCCCCCTTGAGGCTTGAGTCGATGAATTGTATATCAATGTGAATTACAGCTTCTATAACCTTGGCGCGGTTCACGAAGCGCAGCTCAAAGCTAGCCAATGCACGTGGTAGTTAGAAATATACTTGCCTAGTCAGAGGAGAATTACCTTTTGGCCTCGTCAACAAACTCCTGCCAGCGATCCTGCCCTATAGCTATCTTCATGCTCCCCTCATCCGCAACCAGCACAAGGGCTTTCCCCTTACTCTTACCCTTTGCAAGGGCCTTATGCCACGCACTCCGGCCGCCCTCGACGGCGACACACTCGTAATCTCCCTCTGCACGCTTGACAAGTTCCTTCATAGCATCTTGTGTCTCTCGGCCCTTTTCCCCGACGAACATGAAGCGGTAGCCCCTGAATAATCCTACACGTGCCTCATTTGGTTCCCACCTGCTGGTGGATTTCACCGGGCTTGGGAGAAAGGGCGAGAACGTGGGACGGTACTTGCTAACATGAGGAGGTTTGAACTCTCGTTCGAGTTGTGATGGGGCGTCATCAGCAGATTCACCGAGACGGATGACTTCAGCCAGCCACTCTGGTTTGACAATGACCGCTACAGATATCATTGAAGTAGCCAACTCCGGGGAAAGCGTCAAAGCTGATGCCAAATGGTGTGTTACCTCGTGTCGGAGAGTAGGCACGACATGTATACCTATTGACATTATAATAAGTGGAATGGAGGATGAACATAATCGCTCACCCAAACTCGCACAGGTTTGTAGTGAGATCGATGGGTCGTCTTTTGGGGACCAATAGCAGCAGACCTGTTGCCACTTCAAGCTGGACCGACCTGGCGATTATTTCCTCGACGCGACATGACGATGGTAATGACCGACCTTATAGGAACCCCAGTCACCATCTCTATCGAGTCGCCGTCCTGCAATTGGAACCTTTCCCCGGCATTGAGAGAAATGGGTAACTCTTGGCCAACACGTATTAAATGTCGTGCTACTTCTTTCTTCTTGTCTGACCGGATAATCTCAATCCACAGTGGCGGAGCGGATTTTGGATTGGCCTACACAGAAACAAAGTTACGATGAGGACTCTAAGGATCATGCTGCCACCTACCACATCCTGCTCCGAGCACAGATCCACACCAATTCGAGCATGCTCCCTAGAGATCTTCTTGTGCCTAATTACAAGAGACTGGTCCTTCCGCCCTATGGTGTATGTCTTCCCTGCTTTCAACAGTTTCGAGCCTATGAGAAATGATTGTTCGGCCCGAGTCCCCACCGTCGATCAGAGAGACTTACTAGCAGGCTGTAGCTCGTCGGATTCTTTACCATCGAAAGGACCTGTAACCACCCACATGCCTTAGACTGAATTGAGTTGGTGCACGCAGAGTGCGGCGACATGCGGCAGCCAGAAAGAAGAGGGACGCGCCCCTGAGTGACTCTGGACGCGACTCGACGCGTAGTGTCGTACACGATCACGTGCTCACCCAGTGGCGCGATTCATTTCCAGAACACCAAGGCCTTTGTCGGTGAACGATTGGATAATCCCCAGAAATACACTATTACACTGATAGCCAATAAGAATACATGCGTATGGTATGACGCGCGAAACGACTGCGATCAAGTCCTCCTTGTTCACCCAGTGGCAATATCGCAAAGGCTCATGGAGGAACAGATGAATGAGCAGTAGGGGGATTTGAAGGTGCACCAGTAGACGCCATGTACGTTCCTGGCCAAGGCTGTGGCTGAGCAGGGGGATGAGCGGGTGCTTGACTCCTTGCATTGTATTGACCATAGTACGGAACGGTCTGTGTTGTGGCCACAGGGACAGGAGCATCGCTAGTTTCAGCCACCTTCGGGCCCGTATAGGGTCGTTGCCATTGCAATCCACGAGATTGGAATGGTGGAGGCTGAGACTGAACCTGAGGCTGGGGCTGAGGCGGAGGTTGGGGTGGAGGTTGAGCCTGGTAGTGGTAACCACCGTACGCGGAGTAGGCAGGCGGACTATATATCGGCTGCCCTGATGACCCATACGAGTAGCCAGCTTGACCTGACGGTCCTGCCGTCGCATATCCTTGATTCGTGTTAGGGAAGTAGGAGTACTTCCACGTTGTCGGATATTGGTATGTGTATGCCGGGGGCGCAGCCTGAGGGACTCCAGTCGGGGTAGTCGTCATAGTCGGGGTCATGGACGCCACTATGGGAGCAGGGGTTGACGCCGGAATGCTTGCTTGCCGAGAAGTGTTACCTGGAACAGGTGTACTGGAATGAAATGACACCCTGGACGGGTTGCTTGGGCGCGGGGGGACTAGCTCTGTTCACGTACAATTCCAAGTGAGCGGTCGTCCAAAAGGCTGGTCACGTCGTACTCACGTTCAAGTTCTGGCGCTGCTTCCGTAGGTTTTTGACCGATCGTCAAGCCCTCTGTATTACCAAAGACAACACTGCCCCACTTAAATTCTCTCTTGACCCCTCGATCCCAGAGCACTTCCACGGATGACGTCTCCTCGATCACTCGAAGTAGAGACACCTCCCAGATGCCTGCACTGACGCGCAACTTGATCCGCGACATTTGCGGCAGAGCAAGTAAGTTGTTGCGTATTCTATCCTGCTTCTGAGCCCGCTTGGCATCTGTGACAGCCTACATGTGGAATTAGTATATTGCGCTTGCCCATTTCATAAATTAGAACATACTGGATTATGCTGGGAACAAAGCACTTGCACTTCGACCTTACGAATCATTTTGAGGACACGAGGGCCGGTCAGTTCGGCACTATTCGCTATTCCTGCAGCGGCTGCATCCAACGGGGGCTGAGCTGGAGCAAGAGCGACACCACTCGACTCAGCGGCAGGTTGTTGGGCAGCCGCCGATGCTGGCAGTGGTTCCAACAGAACAACCTCTTTCTCCACCTCACGCAACTCTTTGTAGACAATGTTGTTCTGGCTCCCATCCCGGGCGCAGGTGACATGGAAGGCCTTCGGGCACTTGCCCTTCGTGCACTGAATTGGCGCGCCATGTGCCCGATGTCGTGTCTTGGTGCAAGCTGTACATCTCTGTAGCACATACAGTGTCAGTAAGGCTCCATGATACAACGAGAGACTTCACTGACCAAGTTCCAACGATCTTTCACAATAGCATCAACTCCGAAGACAACACGTTCCTTTGCCCTCGTGCCATCCTCTCGAACGTCGCCGACTTCGACCACGTCGACCCAGGTCTCCGGGATGACGTTCGCGCAGTTCTCGTGAGCCATCCAGACCACACTCGCCGCATCAACAGCAGGTGCTCCGTCGGCCTGGGGAAGCCGCCATTCGGGAGGATCCTGCACACGCAGGAGGTTCTCCTGACTCATCGACACGCAGAGACAGCAGGGGAAAGTGTCCGGTTCCTTCGGCTTCGGACCCAGTTTCAGGGTGACCTTCGTCGGCGAGGCTTTCGGTAGCTTCGACGACGAAGCTTCCGCTGAATTGGTATCGCTCTTCGCGGACTTAACCGTTTTCTGCTTCTTTGCCCTAGGTTGATTGTCGTCTTCCTCGAGAGGTCGCTTAGACTTAGAATCTTTCCGGGCTTTCGAGTCAGATTTGGGCCGTCGGGGCTTGTTTGTCTCGAGGCCCAGGGCAAGCCTCTCAGCCTCGCGTTCATGCAGAAGCTGATCGACATCAATGCGCACACTATACATGACGATGCAGTTCAATTATACAACACAGGGTTAGGTTCCGGCATGACGACATACCTAAAATTGACACAGCCACAGGCCTTCGCCTTCCGGCCAAGATCCAGCCAGCTTTCGAGCGCAAAATTCACGCTTTCCGCACAATTGAAGCCCAGGTTGAAGCCGGCATGATAGCCCATGGGGAAGGTAATGACAAACTCGCCTGCGTGTTGCACGAGTGTGTTCGGACGACATGCATCACTTGCGAGCAGTCTAGGTGAGGCAAGGAATGACTTGTGCCTAAGGAACTGGGAGCAATTTGATACATCCTTGGGGAAATAACCTGTGGAACTGTATACTCAGTGCCGCGCCGCAAACGGGGTTCAATGGCACTGACCTCTCATCGTCTGTTCAAGAGCATTTGCTCTGGCCTGAGGGATGGCGTACCAATGCTTTGGCGCTCCGAAATGAATATAATTGATACTGAATAGGTCCATGTCCTCCACGTGCCAAGCGAAGGTCGCCCGCCACATGCCAAAATATAAGTAAGGCGTGTTGACGCCAGGAAGCCCCTTGGACTCAGCCGGCAACAGTCGTGACAGGGCTGAATAGAGACTGGCGACATTCCAGTGCTTAGTCTCTTCGGTAAACAGGGACCCTGAAAGAAAAGGTATGATCCATATTCAGACGCGATACATTTACACATGAACACCGCAGCGTACCGGCCATATCGGCGCCGTACCAAGCAGGCTTCCCCAAGCCACAGTTCCTCCAGTACCGCCGCTCCAATTCTCTGCAGAATTCAGGGGTGTAATCGAAAGGCGTGGTGTTGGAAGGCAGCCAATCGGAGTGAGGGTCAAAAGCCTCCAGGAATACCTTGTCTCGCTCGGCACGGTCAGCCAGGCTGGCCTCCTTTGACTTGCGGCCCTGGGCTGGCCGCTTTCCCTTTGCCCGCGATTTCGTTTCTTGTTCGTCAGGATCTGCCTTAGATTCGTCGACGTTGGCATCGGAAGTGGATACATCATTCGAGACGCCAGCATCCAATTGATGCTCTGCTACGTGCTCGATGATGGTATTATTGGTAGCCTCAGCCTCAGTATTGTCATCCTCAGGATGTGGCGAGACGGCGGAAATACTATTGGGTGGGGAAGCGAGTGATGTCGAGCCTGCGTCAGGGACATGGGCGGCAGGAGCTTCCTCTTCCTCCTTGATCTCATTTGCCTCGGGCTCGGCAGTCTCCGATTCCCTCTTCCTACGCGCTCTCCGCGTCCGTGGCTTCACGTTCCCGTTCATCGCTCGCGCATGAAGCCCAGTGTCGTCGACGCCAGGGGCGCGGAAGTCTTCCTTTGCGCAAAGTTCGGCCCATTCTCGGACGCTCATGACGCGCCGCTTCTCAACGTTCTCTTGACGGAAAAGGCCGCCGCGACCGAGCATGTGCTGCTCGATAGGGTTCTTCAGTTTTACGTTTCCGAGCTGAGGTGTGACGGATGGCAGCGTGTCCTTCCTATACGGACATAGTCAGCCCGACAAGATTTCGGCCACAACTACTGCAAGACCGACCATTCTTTCGGCGGAATAACCTTCACGATTCCGCTCTTCATTCCCCAGCACTCGATCTTGTTCAGGTACCCCTCGAAGTCTTTGAACTCCTCCATCGTAGGTTTGAACACGGGAATCCCCCGTGAAGCGGTGGGGTCGTCATTCGGGTCGAGCCAGGTCCTGCCATCAGACTCCGGAGACGGAGGGAGCTGGTGGGCATGCTCCGAGGGATAAAAGTGGTCTGGTTGGATCGGAGGCTCCGGACTTGGCGAGCGGGATACGGGGGATGGTGTCAGAGAATCCACGCGACTCGACGCGTTCGACATTGGGAGATTATGTAGCACTATGCACTGGTAGGGTAGTGTGGGACAGACAGCTTATAAACACGAAGTGCGAAGAGACAGATTGGGTGCAAAAGCAAGCAAAGTTTAGTCAGGAGTGCGCATCGACACTGACAGCAAGTGCGAAAGCAAGTGGTGTGGGTCGACAAGAGGGCCAGTGCTGGTCGTCGGGACTCGACCTCGTCCAGAATTCAGGCCGCGGTCGCCCCTCCCGCAAGACCCGTTGCCTTATTTGGTAGATTGATCATCAAACCTGCCCTAAACTGCGTGTGGCCGTTGTAAGTTTTATTGACTTGTCCATTGATTATGTTACTGAGCTAGTTAACCTAGTGCTTAGGCAGATAGCTCTGATAGACTGACATGTACGCTCGATGAACCCCAGATTATTTGTTCCATTACAAGGATTGTGTTTACAATACAGCGGCACATTCATGCTGGGAATCCTTAGAGAATATATACTATAGCACTAGCTGGCAGGTGTTACATATAAAACTATTAATCACGAACGATAGAGAGCGTGTGTACCGAACATTACCGGGTGGCAAAAGCGCACGAGCCCACATGAGAATCGACAAACGTAACGTGTCCATCACACACACGCGTGAATGAGAATGACCAGAGCCTCACAAACCTTAGCCCAACCCACAGAAAAGGTGGATATCATCCACTCTCGGGAGACATAGCGTCGTAGCGATCCAAGTATGGCGGGGGTAATTCATGGACGATCCCGCCGTCTCGGTGCTGGATGATGATATCCGGCTGCACGTCGGGGTCAAGTATCGACGGGCTGAGCATGAATGATCGACTTCGTTGTGTCGACATCTGTGGCGATGACGCCTGAAGTGCCGGCACTGAGAGCGGTTGGGAGAATGTCAGCGGAGGGAGCTGAGGCGTGCGGGATAGCCCCGGACTCGACTCCGACCACGCCGAGGACGAACTTGCGTTAGTGGTATATCGGGGCGCTTTTTGTCCCTTGCGTCGTCTGCGCGAGCGGTCCGGCGGCGGAGTTGCAGGAGGCGATGGCTGCGGTATTGGGCGGGAGCCGGTGTGCTCGTTCGCGGCGTCCACTGGCTGTGTCAACAGAGGCGTATATGCCGGGCTGCCTGTCGAGGTCATGGGCGGCATGTCCTGCGAGAACGTCTTTACGCGCCGATACTCTCTTGCTCGGGGCACCTCGGCTACGGTTGAGTCCTGTGCGTCCCATGCGCGGGCAAGTGTGTCTTGATGATCCCAGGTCCCGTCCTCCCGTGCCTTTCCCCGCCTCCACCACCACCATGCAGCTGCTCCGGCGATGATGAGAAGGCCACACACACCAACAACGACACCAACAATGATGTCTGTCCGCCGACGTTTGGCAGCCTCTGCAGCAGCATGAGCTCTGGCTGCAGCTTGAGCGACAATCTCGGCAGTGGTATCAAAGCTCGAGACTAGGCCAACACATGTCGTGTTAGCGTTGCCTGCGGTGTTCACAACTTGCGTCGCGTAACCCCACTGGCCTTCTCTGATGCAAATCAAACAGTTCTTCTCTATCAGCCGTCAAACTGATACTGTGATGCGATGATACTTACGCGTCAACGACCGCCGCTACAGTCCAAACAAGATGCATTACTTCATGCTACCGCAGACCATGCACACTGCACGATATAGACTCACCCAGCATTTGGCCATTTGGATTCGCTCGGTTGATATACGTGAACACATCGTAGCCTTGGGGCACGGAGATATTCGTGATGAGAGGCGAGTCCAATGCGGCAATCACAACGCTGTATGGCTGCGTCCCGTTAGAGAGCGTAAGGCCCCAGGGTTCGCATGTAAAGACCGAGCCTGTCACGTTGGGGGTGATGTGGGCTATGCTGGACGCAGGTGCAGATGGAAGACATGAAGTGTCATTACCGGCTGCAGGGACGTGAGCCACCCCGCGGTACAGAGCGTCCAGACAAAAGCGCACCAGTGACATTGAACAAATGTGGGGAAACCCCACCTGTACTACCGTTCGTGTCCACCATGGTCAGCATGAGCGCAGACCCTGTGGAGTGGTGTCAGCCAGCTCGACATCACAGCTGATGACTATCGCAAGTCAAATACCCCGTCGATGCTTCACTTGCCAGTTTAGCTTTGCAGGATTGGAGCCTGCTAAAGTAGTCGTCGGGACACCCCCTGATTCAAATGCCATCATGTAGTACGGCGCCACGCCCAGAGCAGACGCATTGTTGGTGTCAATTGACTCGACGACCACGTCGATGTTTTGGCACTCCTCCACCTCAGTGGAGAGAAACTGACCGGACCAGGTAAGTCGGGCACAGACCGATGAGAGCCAAGCGACACACGTTGTCACCGAATGTCCACTGAAAAGCCCGGGTTTGCGCGCGACATCGTGCAATGAAAACATGCGCAAGAATAGCCCAAAGAGCCAGCCTTCTCTCGGCACGTGCTATGGCTAACCAAGAACCCAGCATTGTCGTAGCGAGGGTGGGCCCCTGCGGGGCAGTGAATGGAAGAGGGCGAAAGTCACCGCAGTCGGGAAAAAGCCAGCACTCCCGGCGGCATACGTTTTCAGAAGACTTGTCGGCGTTTGATCGCCACCAGTGATGAGACCGACGTAGTGGACGCCGGTTGTCAGTGCTAAGCAATGAGCGGCCTAAGACCGAAATGTGATCAAAGGCAACATGAGCTTACTGCCCAGGGTCGTTGCACGTAGCTCAGCGTGCATGCTCGATGTGAACTCGAGAAACCAAGCGTGTTCTGGTGCGGTGCGCGGTACGGGCACGTTGCAGCTCGGCCCTGGGCGCTTATAGAGGTACGACGCCTCCATTTGCGAAAGCGCCGAGACGAGCCATTTGACTCTCTTTCAAGCCCCCGGTTTCGCTGAACTGATGGTTTATATGTACCCATACAAGTCAGCACTAGATTTACGCAAGTGCGGATTCGAAATGACCATATTGAATGTTTCCTCCCCAGTGTCTACGTCTTTTCAATCAATTTGCATCCGAGCAGTGATTTCGTTTTCCTCCGAGGCGAGCGGCACTAGCGTCGGGCGTGCCCTGAGTCGAGCGTCCACGGATGCAAGATGTGCCTTGATGGCTGTCCCCGTCAGGTGGAATTCGTTATGCGCAGCTTTGAGCACCACGGTAAAACATTTCATCATGACTGGATTGGTGCATACCTCCATCGTTCCCCAAGTGGAACTGGGCCTTGCAACAAGAGATTGTATTATCGGAGCGCGACTGGACCGATGACTAGCGACGCTGAGGGTCTTGTGCTTGAGAACCCCGGCTTACTGTTCACTAGACTGCCGAAACCGGATCGTACGATAGTTTGTGCCATGATTCTGTCCGAACCCAGCAATCCTCTTTGCATGGCATGCAATCCCGGTTACTTGCCTCGCATAGCGGATACAGGTTTTCGCCGAGGAGCATGATACGGAGAGATTATCACAATCTGGACATTGCAGACGTCCTACGGCGTAGCGCTGTCAGCCTGGGACGCGTTTCACGCCGTCCAGTCCAGTACGGAACCTTAAAGCTGAACTGTTACTGAAATAGAGTTGTGGTTTAGCACGGCCGCCCAGTAGCTTCAACTGTGGGCGGGTACATACCTGTTCTAGGACATATACCTAGCGCAGCGCTTTCAATCTCTCGTTTCGCCGTGTACGCGAGCTTCGCTATTTTTTGTGATGTCGCATGGAGTATTCCAGACCTATATGGGCGGATCGCTGAACGAAAGGACAATGCACTGAATGAACCCTAACCCCAACCAAATGGCGGCGATGAGCACACCTGCTTACGTAAAGCGCGTCGACGCGCGTACGGCGCGCTGTGAATTGAGTACGCAAGCTGACCTCCGCGTATTCCTTCCACTCACTTTCACACAACGCCCGCCATGGACCACTTTCCGACAAACTGGGGCCGCCCAGTGAGTGCGAATTCAGGACCCTGTAGTGGAAGCACTAATAACCCTCACCCACCTCAGCGAAATGAATTGCACGATCAATACAACACATATCCGATCCACCAACGCCCATCCCAACCGAAGGATGTCTTTGGGGAAGGCGTGCAACGAACACAGTAAGCTCGACACTTCATGATAGGTCGCTGATACGCTAACCCTCTGTTCAGACAGCCCATTGTCACGGGCACCAGTGTCCTCGCCATCAAGTTCAAGGACGGCATTATGATGGCTGCTGACAATCTCGGTCCGTCATCTCTCAGAGCATGATTTAGTTATGCGTCTGACCCAACCACAGCGTCCTACGGCTCTCTCGCCCGCTTCAAGGACATTCAGCGCCTGCACCCCGTCGGCACGTCCACCATCATCGGCGCGTCCGGCGACATGTCCGACTTCCAGTATCTCCAGCACACCCTCGACGAGCTCATGGTCGACGAATTCACAAACGGTGATGGCCATGAGCTCGGGCCCGCCGAGGTCCATGAATACCTCTCCCGGGTAATGTACGGCCGTCGCTCTAAGCTCAACCCTCTCTGGAACTCCTTGCTGGTTGGCGGTCTGCAAGACGGCAAGCCGTGAGTGATGCGTTTTCGTGATGACTGTGCATGACTTGACCCACTAGGATATTGTCCGTAGTTTCTTAGCATACGTTGACCTCCTCGGTACAACATACTCTGCATCATCCATCGCGACGGGCTATGGCTCGTATATTGCGATTCCCATTCTCCGCGCTGCTGTTGACAACAAGGAGAACACCCTCACAGAAGAGGACGCGCGGAAACTGCTGCACGAGTGCATGCGTGTGCTCTACTACCGCGACGCGCGCAGCTTGGACAAGGTGCGCCTGGCCAACTTCCTGTTAATGTCCGGTAATATCTGACAACATTGCTCGCAGTACCAAATTGGTATCGTCACCAGTGCAGGGGTATCCGTCTCTGATGCGATCAAGCTGGAGACAAACTGGGACTTCGCCGAAGGCATTCGCGGATATGGGGCACAGACACAGTAATTGTTGTGTGTCTAGCACGTTTTTGATTGGCGGAGACCTGAGTAAGTGGATTGCTTCAAGGCAGGTCGGACTACGCGTGTATTGTACTCTGATGGCAAATGATGTCATCTCGCCAGAGTCTGCTCTGCGACTGATACAGTTAAGGCGATCTGCTGGGGTAATTGCCTTCAGACGAGCAAGCTTCTGAGCAGAATCACAATACTAAAACGGCTTGTGATCTTGCTATCAACGAATGTGCATATAACCTCATAGATTGCATTTCTGCCTACATAAAAGATGGGTAGATAACACAAGGACACAAGGGAATGTGGGAGCTACAGGTACGAGCTATTCACATCTGGGATGCTCAAGGGGCGATAATCATAAACATGGAAAACAAGGGAATGTGATGGTGGTAACGTCCGTTCGCAGGGAAATTGAAATGTACCATGCCAGACTAAGAGAACGCATACTATCGCGGGGCATATCGTGTCGTATTTGGCATCGGCGGGATGGTCATCTCTCGCAGGTGTGGCGGCAAGTCTCCCTTACTGATCGATGTCCATGTCGTCTGCGCGACTCGGTCGGGGCCATCCTGTGGTAGCAGCGAAAGCTCCGGACAGCCGCACAGCGCCTGGAGCGTACTCCTGTTCACGCACGCTCCCTGAAACCAAGTCTTGATCCCAGGACGATCGTGAGAGCCCAGCGTGCCCTGGGGTACGTTCGGCCACGCCCTGGCTCTCAATGTGGCTGGTGGGCGGGGACCCGGTGGGCCTGTCCGACAGTTCAGGCATGTGAGCACAGCCATGGGAGTAAGCACCGACGCACCCAGACCCACCTCGCATACTGTGTGGCACTGTGATGGTTCGCACCGATTTTCCTCTCGCTAACGCATCCTTGGCAGCATCTTCATTGGCAATGGTGGACACGAGTATGGCATGTTGTGCAAAACCCAGGCAGGGATCGAAGAACTCGTAGCGCTGCTGCACTCCTGGTGCGGAAGGATAGGTTCCCGGGACGAGCGCATGATCAGGCCCGTACGCCAGGTTGCCCAAAACAGGATGAGGCTGCGCTGGAGCAGCTGCGTCAGCACCAGGTCCTACAGGATGCGATGGCACGTCCATGCGACTCTCCGAAGTGCCAGTCTGCGCAAGGTCAGAATGCTCCTCATAACTCTTGCCCGGCTCGTCTGTCATCGTCGCCGCATTGGGCATAGGCGCACCACTCTGCTCAGGCAAGCGTATGGACGCTGTGGGTGATACGCACCAGCGATGCCAGATCTCCCAACGGGTCCTGAGCGGATATTTCGGCTCGAGCGTCGAATACAGATACTCCATCAGATTTATTATGCCGCGGCGGTTACTGGGGGTGGATTCCTCCATGAACATTTTCATGAGGTCGTTCCAGCGCTGCGCGATATGGGAATGGGTCGTCAACGGCGGTGGACAAGGCATTTTAGCACTGAGCATCGTCGTAGTCCTGGCCAGTGGCTGCTTGGCTGTCTCAGCGCGTGTCTTCTGATGCCCAGCAGGAGTACCTGAAGTGGACTGAATGTCGTTGGCACCAAGACCTTGTGTGCGCCTCCTCCGGGCTTCCTCTTGTGCTTCCGGACTGCCGAATGGTCCATTGAGGCTGCGTTCGCGTACCGCCCGTCTTGTGGTCGGCTCACCATGTCGCCTCGAAGAATGCGCAGGCGCATTCTGTCCTGTTCCTCGCGCACGATGACGAACTGCAGAAGATTCCAGCGCCACTTGTTGTTCCTCCGCCGCTTTCGCCACCAGATCCTCGGCCAAACGTGCAAGCAGTTGCTCTCTGAAGGTCTTCTGCGCTTCCTTTTCCTGTCCCGCTTCATGGAGTGATTGCATCAACCAGGCCTGGACAGGTTGTAACATCAGCACGTAGTTGTATAGCTCGGTGATCTGTTTCCAGGTGTACTTCGCGGGATGGTAGTGCGTCACGACTTCTACGAGAAGTATGATCTCTTGAATCGTCCATGGATTCTTCGCCAGCACCGTGATGGGGTCTTCTGGAGGATGAGGTAGCATTCCGATAGTTTCTGAGTCATCCCAATCATCTGTCGGGTTGGACACGGGCATTCGCTTGGATTTGAGGGGTATGCGAGGGGCAGACTCGGCTGCTGCAAAGAAATCGGACAGCGGGGCTTGCACATTGGGCGACCGCGCAGCATAACCTGATACACCAGTAAACGCGAACGGAAGCTTGGAACCCAGTACCACTCCTGGTCCACCGGGTTGTGAATGGACTGGTCTCGATGAAGGCCCGTGTAGGGTTTTGTCGTCCAGGATCGTGTCGAGAGCATCCAACATGCTGACCTCCGGTTTGGTCTGATTAGCTTTGCCTCGAGAACCTCGCACGCTTCGAGAGGATCTATCTTCACGATGCTTGACTGATGCTACTCGGAGCATGCTTGCCTTCAGGGACGGTTCTTTAAGCAGTCGAAGGGGTTGCCGTCCCGCCATATAGTCCTGGTATTCCTTCCATATTTCGGCGGCACTATCCACTTCTGCGCTGACTCCTTCCCACCAGGACAGTCCCTTGTCGACACTCAGGCCCTCGAGCTCATCCACTTTGTCCTGGAAAAGACGCTCAAGTCCGAGTTCCTGTGGCGAGGACTGTACAGCACCAAGCAGGACATGTAGTTTTGTCAACGCGTGTCCACGATATATTACGGCAATGTCTCTAGCAGGCCGCATCGCGCGAGCAGAAAAAGAGTCAGCCTCGCTTGTGAGTACGGGAACCTGCTCGGCTGCAATTTCAGGCATAGCATCAATGGAGGCCGATAAGGAAGGATGTGGAGGTGGAAGCTGTCGCCCCTCAGGTTGTTGTACTATACGTTCCAAGTCGACTTCAGTATCATTGGTGGATGTGTTTGGGCGCGTTGACAGTGATACCGCGTGTGCATGGTCCGACATCTCTTGCGTCGGCGATAGCGACTGTGCATCCTTCAACGGTGCCTTAAGCCTGCTCACCTCGGCTTGGAGATGCTGTAACCATTTCGGCAAATTGTTATCATGTTCTGCGGATCCTTCAAACTCTGATATAGTATCATGCAATGGGCGATGAAAATGAGCATTGCTCCATCTTCCTCTCAATTGTGGCTGCTCACCAATGGGCGTTCGTTCACTATGGGCGTGAGTTTGAGGCCCGCTGGAGCACGCTAAATCCTCAACTGAATACATCGAGGGTGACGAGGTGTATTCCAGAGGATCGTCCGTATGGTAACGTGTCCGTTCCTGGATGTCAACCATCAATACCATGGGTGCCGAGTCTATTAGATCGAAACTCACCGGATATGGAGACACACGCGCTCCCAGTGGTTGGTGGAATGGCATATCTGAATAGCAAGTGGACGTAATATGAAGGATAGCTTCAACCGTTAGAGTGGTCGGGATGGTCAAGGTTAACTGGATCGTGAGGTCGAAAGGAGGGGCATTGTGGCACCCGCACGCTCGGTACTTATAATGATCTCGAGATCCCCTCGCCACGTACGTGATGCATTAGAACGCGTGTATTGAATACTTGGAATGAAGAGATCTCATATAAGAAACTAGTGCGGTAATCTTGAATGATGTGCCAGATGCCTAGGGCAAACAACAAGCTGGACTTTATCGCTGCATAATTGGGTGTTGCGCCACTCAAAAGCGCACGAACAACAGTGCTTAAGTGGAACACCAAGCGTCGTCTTGTTTATTTTCCGCAGCGTGCATGGCTCACTTACAATTGACTTGCATAACAACGAGCTGAGATGCTTAATTGGAAGAAAGCGTCATTGTTCCACAATCCTGACCAGAGCACTTGTCTTCGCACCCTATTGCTGCCACTGCACGATGAATAAAAGACAGCCGTGCGAGTTTGTGATCAACCTTGCTAGAAATGACAGCTTGTTGATTCCCGAGGCAGTTGAGCGAAGGGACGGTGTGAGGACTGATGCAGACTGATTTGTATGAGTTGAGCGTTGAACTTGACGTTGACTAACACAGTGACAGTGACAATGCACACGAGACGCGCCCACGTGACAATTGGCGACACACGCCAGCGGTAAATCCAACTTATAGTCTCAAAGTCATGAATCACAGCCTAAAATCTGGTGATGAAATTGCACAACGCAAGTAACGGTAAGCTATGTATGAGCTCTATGCAACGTTTGACAGTAAGTGCCACATAACAACGACTAGTATGTAGCGGTCAATTCTCGTTCTCGTTACTCTCTTGCTCCTTGCGGATCCGCTTGACTTCTCTCTCCTTTCTGAATAACGCCTGTGCTAAGAGAACCACCCCTCGCACCTTATCCTCTTTCTCTAGTTCCGCAATCTCCTTCTCTGACCGCTGGCGTAACTCGTGCACGATGGCGGCTACGTCGGGACCATGCAAATCCACAGGCTGCAGGTATTCCATCACGTTCGGGCGCTGCGCGACGAGCTGTGGCTCGACGCCCTTTAGCTCTGCGAGTTCTGCGTCTGCATCGTTGAGCTGCTTCATGTACGCCTGGTTCATGTCCGTGAGCTGCCGCGGGCGTAGGAGTAGAAGGGAGGGCGCGGCGCGGCCGAGGACGAGGAGGCGGCGGACGCGCTGCTGCTCGCGCGTCGCGACTTCTGCAAATTCGTCCTCGCTGCTGAACGCGGAGTCGTCGGAATCGATGTCGTCAGGCTGCACGGCGTCAAAGAGCGTGATGGATGAAAACGCGGTGGAGAGGCTCGAGCTGGGAGCGATGGAGACCGAGTCGCCCTCAGATTCGAATTCGGAGTCGGTGGACATGGCCTCGTCACTATCGTGGTCATCGATGTGCTCCTTCTGTACGCTAGCAAGATATTGCTCGAGAATCTCGTTCCGCCACTGCGGGATGTCGTTCGCAGCTATGGCAGGCATTATGTCTTTGTTTCGACCGGTGGATGCAAGAGGGGGATGTGGCTGTTCGTGGTTGATTAGGTATGCTTTGGTGAAATCTGCAGTCTGGAGAAAGTGTTCACTTTTATACTCTCTTCCTCATGCTAATGCAAATTTGGACCAGGCTGGAGATTTGCTGTAGTCCTAAATAGACATCAGAACATCAGAAGGTTCATATGCCCATCAAGCTTAGTTGTGAGAAAATGACTCACTACAATCTGCTGAGATGTAAATGCCATTGGTGTTTTACATGAGGGCCCAGGCCCTGGGTCTAGATCCACAGCTTTCAGGCACTGATGGACCTCTGTTGCAAAGAAACAGGGGTGCTGATACATATGAGGTGTCTGCCCTGAAGTATGTTCAAGGAGCAGGACTCTATGCTCTTCTTCTCAGACATTGCACTCACCACCCGCTTGCTGCAGGGAGAGAGTACTAAAAACAGGCAGGAACACGTACTGTCTCGTGAAGATGTCTGCGGTGTCGAGGCAATTGCACTCGACAAGCCTGCTTTGACGATGAGAGAAATGAAATCATTTGGCCTAGTAATGACTGCAGCACGAGAGATGCTGTCGTTGCCGTAGTGTCTTCTCAGATGGCCTCACAACACCAGGCATGCATTCGGAGATGTTATCATCGTCGATACAGGGAAGAAAATACGTGACTCACTGTGGACGAAGCTATGCCAGATCGCTGCGCGGGTCTCCCGCGTATTCTGCAAATGAACACGCACCTGAGATAGTACTACATAATACTCTCAGGTCACAAGGTAGCATATACCTATGGCCTTTGGAATGCCTACATCTACCAGACACTGCGGCAATCGGGTGCCTGCCAGCAAGCATGACTCACAAAAAATTCCAGGTTAGCGAAACTTCGTGTCCTGAGATACTGTGTGCACAAGGGGCATGGAATAATGATCATGATAGAGGTAGGCAACCGCAACCTTACACCAAAGACGTCATTCAAGAATGCAAACAATACCTGAAGCAAAGGTCGAGGTTGTAAGGAGGGATGAGCGCTAAATGTCTTCGGGACGCGACGCGTGAGGTCACGTGTGTTATTATCAGCGCCTACTTGCATCTATTCTTTCTCGTTCACCACCATTTGAATCGTCTCAAATTGCTCTTCGTCTACTATTATGTCACATAATCCGTATACGAACGCACCGCCTCTCAAAGATGGCAGCACATCCAACGATCCGGCGGCGCGAGAGCCTCTCTATGGTTTTCTTCCCAGAAATGTGACCGCGGCACAAGTGCAGAGGGCACTGGTGCGCCTCTCAAGTTGATTGACCTACTCGCAAACACTGAGCTGCTTGTAGGATGGAGACATAAACCCATTCACGAAGAAGCCGCACACACCTCAGTACAAGAAGATCCTCGGAATGAGGAAGAAACTACCCGTGTACGCGCAAATGGAAGAGTTCTTGAAAATCGTAAGTTGCTTCTGTTGCTTTGCCCATCTTGAGGGGAGGTCAGAGTCTGCTTCAGGCATACGACACCCTCGTCCTTGGAGAACATGACTGATGTCCGAGAAAGTTCAGCAAAAACCAGATCATTGTCATGGTCGGAGAGACCGGGTCGGGCAAGACTACTCAGTGAGGCCTTTCACACACATAGCTTCTCCCGTATCGGCCAATTTGACTCACGCCGGAATCAGGATTCCACAATTTGTGTGCTATTCAGACCTTCCGCATACCAAGGGCAAATTGGTAGCCTGCACGCAGCCGCGTCGAGTGGCGGCCATGTCAGTGGCGAAGCGCGTAGCGGATGAGATGGACGGTATGTAATATAGTGACATTGTGTCAAGGAAACTCTACCTCATCCCTCTGCGCAGTACAACTCGGAAAGCAGGTCGGATACTCTATCCGGTTCGAGGATATGACGGAGCCGGGCGTCACTTTCATGAAGTATATGACTGACGGTATGCTTCTCCGAGAGGCCATGAATGATCCCGACCTCTCGCGCTACTCCACGATCATCCTTGACGAAGCTCACGAACGTACTCTTGCCACGGATATTCTCATGGGCCTGCTGAAGGCACTCGCGAAGCGCCGTGAGGACCTCAAGATCATCGTCATGTCTGCTACACTCGATGCGCTCAAGTTCCAGAAGTACTTCTCAATTAAGGAGGGCGCGCCTGCGCCCTTGTTCAAGGTTCCTGGACGGACGCACCCAGTCGAAGTGTTCTACACCCAGGACCCAGAGCCAGATTATGTTGAGGCGGCAATCCGCACTGTACTGATGATCCATCGTGCGGAGGAGCCAGGCGATATCCTACTCTTCTTGACGGGTGAGGAGGAGATCGAGGATTCATGTAGGAAGATCAAATTGGAGGCAGACGATCTGCTGAACCAGGACCCGGATAGTGTTGGCCCACTGGTCTGTATACCACTGTACTCGTCGCTTCCCCCGCAGCAGCAGCAGCGCATATTCGACCCTGCGCCATCCCCGCGTACCCCAGATGGTCCGCCAGGTCGGAAGGTTGTCGTGTCCACAAACATTGCCGAGACCTCGCTCACGATCGACGGTATTGTGTACGTCGTGGACCCGGGCTTCTCTAAACAGAATGTCTACAACCCGCGCATACGTGTTGAGTCGTTGCTTGTGAGCCCTATTTCGAAGGCCTCCGCACAGCAGCGAGCAGGCCGAGCCGGGCGGACACGGCCCGGGAAGTGCTTCCGGCTGTATACCGAGAAGGACTTCATGAAGGAGCTTGAGGAGCAGACGCACCCAGAAATCCTGAGGAGTAACCTGGCAAATACCGTGCTAGAGTTGGTGAAGCTGGGCGTTCATGTAAGCTATCGCGTGTACTCTATTTAAGCATTAATTTCTAATTGGCGAGCATAGGATCTTGTGAAGTTCGACTACGTAGATGCACCAGCACCAGAAACGCTTATGCGAGCGTTAGAGCTGCTCAACTACCTCGCTGCTCTGGACGACGATGGTCACCTAACCCCTCTGGGGTCCATCATGGCCGATTTCCCACTTGATCCTCAGGTTCGCCCGTCCCGTTGTTTCTCAGATGCCCAGCCCTGCTGAAACTCGCCATTCTATAGATGGCTAAAATGCTCATCGTTAGCCCAGAGTTTAACTGTAGTAATGAAATTCTCACTATCGTGGCGATGTTGTCAGGTGGGAGTCTGCGCGCTCATTGTCGTATTTTGATCATATAACTCACTTGTTGCAGTGCCGAACGTATGGCTTCGGCCGGCGAACGCGCGCAAGGAAGCGGATCAGGCGAAAGCATTATTGACAGTGCCTGATGGCGATCACTTGACGCTACTGAACGTCTACAACAACTATAAACAAAGTACGTGTAGGTCTGGGCCAACTGTGCGGCTCATTGACATTTATACACTCTAGATCAGCATGACCGTAACTGGCCGTGGAACAACTTCCTGTCACAACGTGCGCTAGCGCAGGCCGACAATGTGCGGTCGCAGCTGCAACGGACAATGGAGCGTTTCGACATCGACCTTGTGTCGACGCAAGACGAGCGCAAGCTGTACCTGAATGTGCGGAGGGCGCTGGTCTGCGGGTACTTCATGCAGGTAGCGCACAAGGAAGGCGACAAGGGCGGATATTTGACGGTGAAGGACAATCAGGTTGTCTCGCTGCACCCGTCGTGCGGCCTGGACAACCAACCAGAGTGGGTTATCTTCAACGAGTTTGTCCTGACCACGAAGCCATACATCCGGACCGTAACAGATGTCCGTCCCGAGTGGTATGTGCTTCATGTCCTGCGAGTGGTTTCAGATTGATCAATGCATGGAATGGAATAGGTTGCTAGAATTGGCCCCACTCTACTTCAATCTGGGGACGTTCCCCGACACGGAATACAAGCGTGCACTACTCCGGATCCAGAACAAACAGGCCAGGAAGTCACCCGGAGGCACGGATGCTCGCCCATCAAAGAAGAAGAGATCATAGGTCGCGTGCTTTATGCTCCTGGCATGCGAGCTTCCGCTTCCTGTGGACGTTGATGTTCGAATTTGCACAGTAGATTTTCAGGTAGTGTGTGCTCTTCGGGTGTGGAAATGCTGTCATTATAATGTATTGTCTTGCCAAAATGTCTTGCAGTGGCTAATTTGTGAGATGCACCTGCACGCCGTGATTCAGAGTTCACTGCACCGCATCATTAATATCATTTGTGCGCCGTTGTGCGCCGCAAATGTTCATATCACGGCTCAACTCTTTCAAATCCGCGATGGCAAATGGTTCGCGGCACGCTTGAAATCGCACAGTCCGAATGCAGTCTGGTTATTGGCTCACGCAAAGTGTATCTCCTCGCAATGGACTGGCTTTGTTCCTCGTGATCGAGAGGAAATATATGAATATGAAAGAGTGGGGCTATCGAATCGAAGCTCCCCACAAAATGGAAGTGGGCGAGCAGGCGCTGCGTGCCACAGCTGCATGAATTGAATCAAAATATTCAAGGGTGGTATCTGTGAGTAGTATTCACGGTCAGAAAGCGTGGCCACAAGCTGTGGCGGATCAACGTACCGGAAGGGTATCATCGATGGGCTTCAATCGAGGAGTCTTTGCCGCAGCAAGCACTGAGCGATAAGTCTGAATGGGGTATATCTGTAGGCAGCGGTCATTATCAGAAATGGTGCCTGAGCATTTTGGAGGGACGTACCAATGGGTATCATCAGACGACGTAGTACTAAAGCCCAGAAGTGCTTGCTCGATGGACAATGGTAGCAGTCAGTTGCGAATGTGGTGGGCGTTGAGCAAGACGTTTGAGGATAGCGGAATTAGGATGGGACGGATCATAACCTCGAATATTTGATATCGAGGTGGCGGATGTCGATGATGTCCGGATGTTGCCGAACGATGTGGCCAGGACTGCAGGCGAGGTTCGCGTGCAACACAACAGCCGACATTGACCTCCGCATACTTATCAAGGTTCCCATCACGCCGGCAGTCGTTATCGAGCTGAGGAGAGCGCACAGTACCCTAGGTGAGTTGCATCCATGCGGGATTTGCGCCAAGAGCAGACTTAGTGGTCGTGCTGGAAAGACGACTCGCGGATGACTACAGCTTTTCGAACTGGCTGCACAGGTCGTCCACCGAGGGCCCGCTGGCTGCGCCATCATCTAGGTCGTCTGGCGTCTGGTGGGCCATCTCCTCGGCTGTCATGGCACTGTGAAGGTATGTGGATGAATAACAAAAAACACACAGACACAGTTTCGGGACATACCTGGGGTCAGGGACGGATGGAAGTGACCTCGGGGCTTTGCTATGTGAGGCCTCTGAGGACGTGGGCCTGTGCAGTTCCACGGACGGTTGCTCCATTGCGCGCATCGCCGTCTCAGCCTCCCGTCGCTCAGCCTCCCGTCGCTCAGCATCCTGCCTATCAGCATCCTCTATCACTTCCCATGCCGTCTTCCGACCTCTAAGGTTGGCGAACTTCCTAGCCTTCTGCTGCTCTGCTAGTTCCTGCGCCCTAGCTGCCCGTCGCTCCTCGCTCCCCTGTGCCGCCTCTAGCTGTGTGCTAGCGCCCCCCAGCCATCCCTCGTTCCTGTCGCCCCAGGCATTGAAGGATGCCGACGAAGGGCCTGACTCGCCCGTCTCGGTGTCCAATGATGTAGATGCGATCGACACCGACTGTGATGCATGTGCGATCGAACGTGTCTGGTATGGCGTATTGGCGAACCTGGATGCCCTTGTCTTGAGTGGCTTCGACCTGTCCACGAGAGCCGATACACCTGGCGCGTACGTGGGTGGTGGTGCCAAGATGTCCTCGTAGTCGTCAAGTTCAAAGGGCATAACCATGGGCATAAGCCCCAGATCAGTGAACCCGAGGGGCGGCAGCCCGACGTCCAACTGGTCGTCGATCTCGTCGACGGAGGGGGCAAGGTAGGTGCGTAGGGCGTCCTGGATGCGTTTACCATCTTCGATGGCTTTGAGGATTATGTCTTGGACATCCTCCTCTCGTACATATTCTATTATCGGTACATCAGCGCGTACATCGGCGCTGGCTGCGCTGATGTCGACGTTGGCCTGTTCTTCGTCCTCGCTGTCTCTCATTGTCTCTCCGAGCGCCATTTCACTGGCATTTTCTAGTTCATCGGCAATCTCATGTCCAGTCGGCTCCTCCATCGCATGGTCGTCTTCGATCGCAAGAGTCAGTGCCGATGACAAGGCGGGCATCTGGACGTCAAGCCCATTGATCGATGACAGGTCGAATGCGCTTTCCTGCGTTAGATCGACAGTCGCCGCTTCATGCATCAGGAGGTCGACGGGTTCGGCCGCGATGGCTACTTGCGGGACCTGAACCATGCTGATGCTCGCGACTGTTGACTGGTGGACCTAGAGACATTACGCGTGCGAATATGCATGTGAGTTTGAGACTCATATCTCAGCTAGGTGGCAAAAACTCACGTCTAGCATGGGGAAGGGCTCGGGCGTGCGCTGAGCATAGTAGTCGGCGCTCATGGCCGGGGTATAGTGGACAGATGAGCTTGCATCTGGGGCGAAGTTATCTGCCATCTCTTCGTCCCTTTCCGATATGAACATGGCATCGGGAATGTTCATTCGGTCTTCAAGAGGCTGCTGGTAGCTATGGGATTGTGGCGGCATCCATGTCGCCACATTCTGAAGGACAGCCTGTGCTTGTGCGGCGGTCTGTTGGACCCAGGTCAGCCTATTGTGGCAGGGGGTGAGTGTTTGGCGATTTACCAGTTGTTCGCGCCAAGGCAGCGTGTCTTCCGGGGTGGGCCTCAAGCTTTTGAAGCATGTGACGCCACATCGCATACATTGTTGGGACATCCGCCGCTTAGGAGCCTTCTGCTTCCTCACAAAGAGGAGTGGTGTCTTGCGGCGATGTCCGAACTTCTGTGCGAGTCGTGGCGTCGTGGCGGGATCCTGCATTGTGTGGCAGGCACAAAAGTCGTTGGCGAGGAAGGCTCAGATATCAGAAAGGCGGACAGTCCGAGGCGTGGCTACTTACCACGACCTCGCGCCGTTGCCGCACTGCAGAGTGAACATCATCGTGCACATCCTGGTGTATGCTGATGATGTCCGCTACCCTATGGCGTTTTGTGCCGGTTGAAGCGTCGCGAGGCGTGGATCGCGGGTCCGATTCGAAGACCCGCTCTCCGTGTCTGATCTGACGATCGTGCTGGCTGGATCCAGTGGACAATGTGAGATCGTTGAGCAGCTCGTCGGCGAAGGTGGCGCCGTACCTCATTGTCAGGTAGTTTCTAACGAACGCGATGCATTTGTTCATGGTTTGTTCGCGATCGGGGGTGTCCATTGTGAGATAGGGGTGCTGTGTGTGTTTGTTGTAATTGGTGCTTTGGTGGGGGTGGCGTTGGCGATTGAAGAGAATAGGAAGGTAGAGGTCAGTGCGTTGAATGCTGCAGCCAGTGCCACACTCCGGACGTTGCCGCAGTTAAAGGCGCGACGCGACAATCGGATCACGTGGTCCGTGTGTGGCCAGTGCTCGGCGCTACCGTTTGCTCACTCTCTGCGCCCACCAAATGAGGACGCGGTCTGATATGAACATCTATAACAGTGGGCTTACTCGATTTCTCTGCAGGTATCTATAATTTACGACTCAGATGGCAATGTCTCACGAGCTTTTCCAAAAAGTGTAACTGTACTATGTGCCTTGATATGTAATGATCGTACATCCAACGGCATGTACACTACAGATAAATATCTCTCAATAAACGCGCGGTACGTGTCAATGCGCGCCTTCCACTTACCTAGGGAGGTGGGCTTTCGAGAAGAGTGCGGTGTAGGTAATGAGTGCACCCACCAAACACAATGTGAGTTCTTTGCCATAAGGATAATAATGCGAGGATCATTATTCCATTGTGTCAATATGGACCTGCAAGAATTGTACAGAAAACGAGTATGGCCACTGGGAATGTCTGAAGCCTCTCGGGTATCTACGAATGGCATGTCCGCATTGTGCACATACTGAACAGTGCGGAAACCAAATAGCTTCCGTCCTTACACCCTGGCTTAAACCAGACAATCAAATGCACAAAACACTAAGCAGACTGGGCACGTCTACACGACATGCTCCAAGCCTGCCGACCATCAACAACTGAAATGTGGATTATGCAAGAAAAAGAAAAATCTTAGGATTATACGTCCTGCTCTCTAGTGCAGGGTAATTAACAGAATTCATTTCGCTTCTCTGCATAACCTGATCCGTCAGAGTATCTTTTATCGGACATGACATGGCCTCCTGTACCAATGCACGTCAGTCAGACAAATGCGACGATCACCTGCGCGCGATACGGTAAAGGAGGTTCTCAGTGAGCATCTAGGTCTGCGTTATTAGACGCAACATGTTGCAGTTACTGTCCTTCATTCCCCAGATCTCGGGAAGCTAAGAACGACAAGCCGGATCCAGCGTCTGCATACTCCGAGTACCCAAACAAGGGGAGAGTATCACAGAATATGCCCCGCGAAGGTTTGTTGCACGACATATATATACGACTTGCGAGAGCTTGCTGATGGATTTGTACTCAGATACTCGGAGTCCGTGGTATCCGACAACGATCATGAGACGTTGCGCCGCTGCTAGAGCGAGAGCTTCCTGTGCCACGGAGATGACGCTGCTCCTCTGCAGCCCACACTCTGAACTGCTTCCGTCCAATTCGCCGTCGACATGAATCCAGCTCCAGCCCACTCTCGTCGTGATCCAAATCTACACTACAAGAATGCCCAATATCCCTGAACCATAAGTCTATTGCACAATGTGCTCACTCAGCGCGAGCGATGAATGCGAAAGGCGAAAGATTTACCTTAGTCGACGACACAACGTAGAAGCCAGTCAATTCATGGCCGACTTAGCATTGCGTTACCGACATGGCAACAGGCTCCTCGTCTTGCTCCTGCACATTGGCATCTTCGTCATCAGAAAAAAGGTCAGCGTTGCATGTTTGGTCGTTGTCGTCTCCAATGTCCACAATGAATTCCACACTGGAGATCCAGGAGCGTGTCTCTAGACTGGCGGTGTCGGCAGCTGACTGACTATCACTATACTGGCTGCCGCTGGATGCATTGCGCCGACTGGCGGCTGAACGGATGTGGAGGAGGAACCGTCCAGCGAGTATGGATGATAACCTGTGGCAGTAGGGTCAGTGCATGCCGAGCATGAGAAAGGTGGAAACACGAACACATTGATGAGAGACGTGATGCCATCTACCCTCTGACAAAATTGTGAGATCGTTACTGTCTGCCGGAGGATTCGTCACTAACTAGGGCACTCTGGCTCCATACCAAGAGATATACATTCAGAAGCGAGATAGCCCTTCAAATCACGTATAATTAGTGACATTCGTATGGTCGAAAGAGCTCCTGACAAGAAATACAGCGTGCCTATGAATAGCGGCTTTGTTTAATCAGACTATACTGCGATATCAACACGGCTCGACTCACCATCGCGAAGCACCAATGTCGGCAAGTGAGGCTTTGAAACCAGAACCATGGAGAACAGTTGTGTGTGAGCCAAGGCTGCTGGGCGATGTATCAGCAAGTAGTACCAGGTCGCACCAACGACCAGTATGTCGGAAAACACAACGGAGATCCTGGTAGCTATCAAAACTTGCAGGAGATGTGAGTCAATGAATGCGGCGTAGGGTGCTTCAATGACGGCTCACGTCTGAGACATAGTCATTTATCAGGGAGCGTCTGCATGTGAACATAACCGGAAAAGACTCACGCTTCATTCTTCTCGGAGCTAATTGTGACACTCTGTATACACTGTTGCAATTGGGGCATCCAAATTCTAGGAAATGCCACGATGGTATACTTGACACTTGGTTCAGACAATGATCGCTGGAAATTAAAGGAATACCCATACCAAGTTAGTCCCGACGGGTACCAGCCCCAACAGCAACACCGGCAGTACTAGGTACCAGTTTGCACTGCTCACAGCATGCGTACGAAGAGCTAAGACGGCTAAAAACTCAGACAATAAATGCATGAATGGCGACTCGAGAGTCTATGCTTTTACCTACTGATAGACTGGTCACCACAAGGCCCATTGCTGATGTGGCATATGATACACCTATGCAACTACACAAGAATATGAGGCGATGAAAGAACAAAGCACTATGCGATCATGACCTCTGCAATATAGGAGATTTAGACATTGTTGGGCGATCCCGCGAAGACGACCTACTGGTGGAGATAACAACAGGATACACACATATAGGATGGCAAGTCCTAACAAGGCAAGTCTATTCACGATGGAAAGGAGCGTGGAGAAGGCTCGACAGGACCGCATGAGGTGTAACTCATCAGGGAACGTTATGAGACTATCCCAGATGATGAGTGCTGAGGAAGCAACTAATCAGTGTCTGCTAATGCTTGACAAAACAATAAAAATTATTTGACGTACTGGCGCATGCGCAGATGGCACAATTGCCGTTGGAGCTTTACCGAGGCGATAAATGGACGTTAGATCGTCACAGTGGGCGGGATTAAATTACAAATGCTGACATTGCTTCAAGAGAAGATTGGAGCTCTGGTCCAGACAGAGGTCCCTCAGACATTGCGATGTGCTCGCGGAAAGACCAATGATCACAGAGTGGGATGCGAGGGAGATTGCAGTGAAGTGATTGAGAACGAACACCTAGTTATACGTGTTGACTGAGATGCCCGAAGGCTGTTATTACCTATCCACGACCAGTGTAGCACATGCGCAGCGTACTTCTACTGCGGCGACCATGACATTTGGCGCAACTGCGACTCACTAACCCAGTTCCTACATCATGAGGTGTGGCTGCTCCGTCTTCAAGTTGATTGCTGTGACAGCGGCACTATGGTATTGAAAGACTGTGAGCACGCAAATAAAATGCTCTCACGTCGCAAATGGCTTTCTGACAGAATGAATCTGACCGGAGGTTGATAGATACCTGATACAGGTCACATTCCTCCCACCTTAATATGTGCTTGGATTAAACGGTCACACAGCGCCAATAGCAAACTCCACTAGTACCGTACTTGGGTAGTGATCTCTGTCCCCGTCGAATCTCAGTCACCGCAAATGCGCTTCCACGTACCAGCCTTATGTAATGCCACTGGGCATCGCGATGTATCTGCTATGAGCGAAAGAGCTGTGCGAGCTCAGAAGCCAGTAAACATGTTGTTCTCCGGAATTTGAGCTAAGGACTAGTATAGCCTTCCGACGCTGTCCTCGTTATAGGCATGTTCTTAACTATGTTCTCGGGGCTGAGAGTAGGTTTCAGTTCCGGTGCGTTTTGGGTTGTGGTCCAATAAAGGCATCTATTGATCCCAACTTAAATTGGCGCCTGCTGACTCAGCAGCCCTCCTCACCAGCGGCGTCAAGCTCGTTCCTCCCGCAACCACCACTGACTTGCCATGTCTTCTCATGAGAACGACCCCTTCTACCTTAGGTGCGATCAAAAAAGCGCTAGGGCGTGCGCACGTTAGATGCTCACGCCCACACTCTCAGATACTAGTAGGTTTTTACCCCGCTCTTTCATAACTTCTTCTCATAGTTCTTCAGCACCGGCCACTCAGGCAAGCACGGACACGAGTTCCTCGAGTTCGAGTACTCGCATGGACGTCTCCGATACGCGAACAACTCGAACTACCGCAATGACAGCCTGATTCGTAAAGAGAGTAAGTCGTTCGCGTGCCTCCCGCGTTTTCCCAACCACCTGACGCGTCCCAGTGTGGGTCGGCCCACTTGTTGTGAAGGAGCTCAAGCGCATCGTTGAGTCGAGCGAGATCACCAAGTAAGTATTCATCCTTCAATACGTGTATGTTCAGTACTTGAACACAATTGTTGCACGTCTGCAGGGAAGACGACACCAACTGGCCCAAGAAGAACATTGTAGGGAAGCAAGAGCTCGAAATCCGTGTTGGCAACGACCACATCGCGTTCGAGGTAGGCTCTAGAACCTTGTTAAGTTCTCACACGGGTGTTGAATCTGCGACAGACAGCAAAAATCGGCTCTTTAGTCGACATCCAGGACAGTGAGGATCCAGAGGGTCTTCGTGTATTCTACTATCTTGTCCAGGACCTGAAGGTGCGTCCATTGTGTGTCCAAGTTGTTACTATCCATTGACGCGCTTGCATTGCCAGTGTCTCATCTTCTCCCTCATCTCTCTCCACTTCAAAATCAAGCCCATATAATCATCTCGACTGCTTTCGCATGTTCTTTCTTGTCATTGACGGGTGCTTTAGTCGTGTATGTTGTGCTAGTGCTCAATGAAGTTCTTCATCGCTGAGGCACTGTTGCGCCGAAATCTGTACAACGGTTGTAAGTGTTTACCATTGATTTTTTCAAGCGATGCGATGCCTGGGCTGTGCATTGGATTAGCGGGATGCATTGTGTTACTAGCTCTCGTGTGTAGCTCGATGTTTTGGTAAGCATGGCTCGTGGTTGCACGTTGATAATCATACAGGTGAGGGAAGTTGATGGTGCGTTCCAGAGGGACTGAAACGTGTGGTCCTCACCATTCATTCGGAGATATGTGAGAGCTTCATGCATCCGCTCTGTATGCGTCGAAAGGACTGATTGCCATACCCCATTGGTGCTTTGTGTCAATATCGCTCGTGCATATGACTCCTGTTCTTTCAGGAGCAAGTCTCGGACCGTGCTGGGCGGTCTTTGACAGCTTCCATGAGTCTGCCTCATGTCCGGAAGATTTCTCAGCGTAAGGGGTGAACCGCAAATAGGACTTATCAATCGGGGTGCTGACCACAGGTTCGAGACCATATTTGCCTCCGATGCAAAAGTCCACTTATTGGGCATGTTGTGACTGCGGGACACGCGCAACCACGGCAGGTCTGCAGCTGAACTGTACACCAGACGGGGTTTGCGACAGCCAGTGCGATCGGGTGGAAATGAGTCGCGGTAGATCAAATGATATGGGCGTTCAGGATGTCGACAAGTTCCAGGCCATAGCAGTCCAGACTCTACTAGTAGCTCAAGTGCTGAGCTCAGGATATGAGTGAGACCGAATACTGACCCGGGCCGGCCGGGTATGTCCGATGTGGCTGAAGGTTGATGATTATGTAATAGACGCGACGCGGAACGCCCTGTCACCAGTTCGCTGGGCTGGCGTTCGACGTTCGACTTGCACGAGCACCATCGGCCTCACGACGTACACGATTCCCTCACGTTGCGCGCCGCAGTCGCGAGTCCTCCGGACGTAAACACACCTTTCTCCACGTTTTTCTGTTGTTCCTTCTGACTCCGACACTCGCTAAACGACATGGACCTAACCTTCGGCGGGAAATACAGACTCGAAGATGTCATAGCCAAGGGAGGATGCGGTATGTATTTCCGGGGGTTTCCAATGTATTGCAATACCTAGGGAGGGTCTAACGCGCGTATCACGCTTGTAGGCAGCGTATTCCTCGGCGTACACACTGTTGCCGGTAAGGAGGTGGCCATCAAGCTTGAACCCGCAATGGCGAAGTCGAGTCCCCTCAAGCAAGAGTCCAAAATATACAAATCGCTTTCTGGAGCCCCTGGCGTACCATGGATTATGTGGTCGGGCAAGCATGGGCCTTTCAACGTCATGGTCATTGATCTCCTCGGTCCCTCTCTCGAAGACCTTTTCAAGATGTGTAACAGACACTTTTCTCTCAAGACCATTCTACTTCTGGCTGACCAACTTGTGAGTGTCCCTTTCTTAAGCAACTGTTTCTATGTCGCCAGCGACGCGTCGACGTGCGCAACGCCTGGCGAGTTGGACGCCACAGACCATATTTGGCATGGGCCGCGCCCACGCACGATATCGCCCTTAGCGACGTGTTTCATCCCGTGTTCCGCCTTCTGTCTGTTCTTCACGTTGCTCAATCCGTCCCAACGCGTCACAGATCTCTCGTATCGAGTACATTCATTCACGCGATCTCGTTCACCGTGACGTCAAACCGGCCAATTTCGTAATCCCAAAATCTGATATGGACGCGTCACATCTCGTCAACATCATTGATTTCGGCCTCGCAAAGAAGTATCGCGATCCCCGTACGAATATGCACATCCCGTACAACCAGGACGAACACCATGGCGTCGGCACCTGCCTCTTTGCCTCGATCAATACTCATCTTGGTATTGGTATGTCGTCACCTCCTGTCACGAGTTTTGTGACTAATGGCGGGTGCAGAATGCTCGCGACGCGACGACCTCGAATCGCTCGCTTACATGCTTATCTACTTCCTCCGCGGCACGCTCCCCTGGCGGAAGATCAAGGCCCAAACCACGGAAGAGACGTGGGGTCTCATCCGCGACAAAAAACTGGAGACCGAGGAGTTCCTCACCGTCGGCCTGCCTACTGAGTTTGACGTCTTCTATAAGTACGCGCGCAGTCTGGCCTTTGAAGACCTTCCCGACTACGACGGTCTTCGCGCGTTATTCCGGGGACTGGCCGAGCGCCATCGCATCGAGTATGACGGCGAGTTCGACTGGTCAGTGCCCAAGCCTACTGAGACGAAAAGGAGGCGTGGGTGCCGGTCCTGCCACGCATGTAGTGCGGCAGCGGCGGCTCGGCGATCATAGTGGGGCTGTGGCGGGGTAATATGTCATGCGCAGGGGTGAGTACAGCTATCTTATCCATGCTGCGACATACTGACGTCGATTCAAGCGGGCTCATACATCATGCATACGGCGACCATCGTTCCGCGGGTGTTATGTTTCGAAGACTCGATACGCATGCCATGCGGAGCGATGTTGCTCGCACGACCTCAGTACTCCGGACTTCCCAAGCTCAGGTTTTCTTGCTGGACAGAGCTCTGGGCAGGCTCCTGGTGTCCATTTGACAACGCAGGGCAGGTAGGGCAGAGCGCGCCTGTATTTTATGTATTTTTATAGCGGTGAGTCGGTTCACTACCGGGGCAAAATTGTCATTGTTGTTGATGATATTTTGACAGCCTGCCACTGCCCCGCTGCTGGTACGAGGGAAACCTTGTAACCCCGCGCGGGGCGCGGGTTTGCACTTTCGGTGCAACGCCCGGCCTCCTGCCCTCATTTGTTTCGTGCATGCAGTTCCCCTAAGGGACAACGTCCCGTGGCACCATCCCCTAAGCCACCACCACCACTATATATCAGGTCGATTTATGTTTTATGTCATGCACGCTATGGCTATATAGGTTCTATATGCTATCTATGCGTAGTCTTATGTCGCTGCTCTCTGTTTATTCCTGTATTCTATATAGGGTTCTGAGTAGCTCTACACTTATAGGATGGATGGATGTACTTATTACTTTGTGTACTCAAAATCGTCAGCAGCGTCTATTTGCAGTAGGAAGCCTTGAGGCGAAACGAACTGCGCTCGGTCGGCGTCTTGCCCCGCTCCTCAGTGCATCGGTTGTAGGCGTAAGTGTAAACTTCAAGTAGCCATGTCCACCGGTGTGTATAACGTCGGAGAAAAAGTCCTGTGTTACCACGGGCCCCTCATATACGAGGCGAAGATAATCAAGTACGAGCACTGGGACGAGACTACGACCAAGCTTGGCTCTGTGGGCCCGCACTTCTTTGTGCATTACAAGGGGTGGAAGCAAACGTATGTCTCCCAGCCTCTCTCCGAAACTCGCTCAACTGACCCTTGTGTGAAATGGCACTGGGCGGACTGTACAGATGGGACGAGTGGGTGCAACCTAGCCGTCTCCTGAAGTACAACGAGACGAACGTTGCGCTGCAGAAAGCGTTGCAGAGCCAGGCATCCGCCTCCCAGGGCGCATCTTCCGCTGCGGCGGCGAAGGGCGCGACTAAGACATCGTCCATGAAGGACGCGACGAGGGTTGGCAGGAAGGACGGCGGGAGAGGGACGAAGCGGGGACGAGAGGAGGTCCGTCGTGCGCTCGTCTGTCTCGCTCTGGTCGCTGACAACACAGCCTGTAGGATGACCACAGCAAGCGGCCGGAGATGAAGCTGTCCGTGCCGGAGTCACTCAAGGTGCTACTCGTCGATGACTGGGAGGCGGTGACGAAGAACAACCAGGTGTGATCCCCTCCCTTTGGCTGGCATTCTGCATCCGGCTCATACAAGTGTGCTCAGCTAGTCAGCCTTCCTCGTACGCCTAGTGTCATACAGATACTCGAGGAGTACAAGAACTACGTTACGAAGGAGCAGCCACCACAGTTAGTACAACCCCCTAACGACATCTGTTTGTGGCTTTGTCGCTCACACATCACAGCCTGAAAGACCCTGCGATCCTGCTTCCGACCATCATAGCAGGCTTACAAACATATTTTGACCGTGCACTTGGGGCAAACCTGCTATACCGATTCGAACGACCGCAATACGCAGAGATTCGCAAGAAATATGTCACGGGCCCTACAGTCATCGTTGGCCAAGAAAAAGAAATGAGCTCAATATACGGCGCTGAACACCTTCTGCGAATGCTTGGTACATGTTCTGTCGTTCTTGTTGATGTCTTGCGCTCACGATGACTCCCTAACGACAGTGAGTCTCCCGCAGATGGTGGCGAGCTCAAGCATGGACTCCGAGTCAGTAGGACTCGTGAGGGACTATGCAAACGAACTTATGGCGTAAGCGTTCGTTTTACATTGTAGCGTTATCGCATTCTAAATGCTAAGCAGGTACATGGAAAAGGAGCAGTCGCGGATATTCATCCCAGAATACGAGTCCGCGAGCCTGGCGTACCAGAACATTTCTCGGTCGTGACGCTCGTCCTGCAGACATGACTGGAGTGTGACATGTCATGACGTCACGCGGAGGACGCCAGCAGTGGGAGCCCGGGTATATATATCAGAGTCGGACGCGTCTCGCCCTGTACTTTCCTTCCTTCTCCCAGTGCAATCATCATCATGGCATCTCTCCTCTCGAGCGCGACAAAGGTTGCCCACTCTGCCGCTGTATCTCTGATGGCCGCCGCTGAGGTGAAGGTCGGCTCCACCATTGCCACTGCGGTGCCTGTGAAGGAAAACGAGGCGGTGAAGACGTTCACGTTCGACGGGATCACGGGGAAGAACATCTTTGTGAGTCTGAGGGTTCCCATTGTATACGGAGCAAAATGTTAAAGCATTCAGGTCGGGGTGCCAGGAGCGTTCACGGGGACGTGCAGCCGCCAGATTCCAGGATACATCGAGCGGTATGATCAGTTCAAGGCGAAGGGTGTCAACGACATCTACGTGGTCGCGGTAAACGATGTCTTTGTCATGAAGTGCGCACACATGCTGGTTTGTCAGGCTCGCGCTAATCGGCGTGCGTTCCTTGCAGGGCATGGAAGGAGAATCTAGCCAGCGGAGGCACGCGTGAGTGAACACTATTGTCTCTAAGGAAATTCGATATATTGACGCGGCCTCAATTTACGTTACCTAAGCTGTCCGTTTTATTGCTGACGACAGAGGGTCTTTCGTCGGAGCTCTTGGTATGCTATGGGATGCCACCGAGCGCTTGGGAGCACCACGCTCAAAGGTAGATTGATAGTATGCACCATTCGCGCAGCGTAGCTGACCACAGCACTTATTTGCAGCGCTTCGTGCTTGTGACAGAGGGAAACGAGATCAACTTTGTCGCGGTGGAGCCTGTCACGTCGGAGTTGACTGTAACGGCAGCAGACAAAGTCCTTCCACTTGTATAGACGTCGAAATTGATTATCGTGAAGGCTCGAGGATAGCATTACCCATAACTATACATTATGGTCCTTCCGCAGTTCTCATGAAGATACGAAGACGTTCGCTGTACCCACGGTTGAAGCAAACTTGGACTTCGCATGTCGCAATTAGCACCACCATCAGTGAAAGCCATTCTCGACCAATCTGGCTACCAGTCCATTCACGCCTTTCCTTATGGACGATTGCGAAAGCAGGGAAAGTCCACTTAAGTTGGTTACATTTACCCAAGGCCTCAATTGCTGTACTCCCACAAGTGGACCTGGTTGGACATATTATCGCACGCTCGAGCTATCGAGACTTCATTTGTCCGGAGCTAGAAGTGATGCAGACAGAACTTAGGAAGGGTTCCCTGGAGCTGATCATTACAAGCAATCAAATTCCGGTCTATTATGGTGTGGCCAAGAGAGTCGCTCTCCGTGTTTGAATAGATCATCTGGAGGGGGTTAACTTTCCATCGACACGTCTAGTCATTGCAAGCTCTGTAGTTTTTCACTGCGAAGCTTCGCACACCATGCATCCCGCAGAGGCGCATCATTGAGGACGTACATTTGCCGTTCGGGCACTACGCGCCCACTTTTCAAAGGGATGCTGCGCTGTGAGGCACGGGGATACCACGCTAACCGAGACGCGTGGCGTCACATTCCCGTGCCCATCCTGTCACGCGCGGGCAGCATTAATCCGGTCCATGACATCGTCACATATCAACGCCCCGCGAGCACTCCAGCTGCTTGACCAAACAGCGCTCGCCATTCATGATAAGATAGTACTTCTTATTTGTTACTACGCATAGACAAATAAAACCCAAGCCCTCGACGACCATCGTGATCGCACCTAGGGGATAGTAGCAGGTATAAATATTGAGACTGTACATCGGCAGGAAGATCGCTCACGGTGGTGCAGAGCTCGATGGCGGTGCCATGAAGTACTCGAGTCTACTTGTATTTTTTGAAGGATCTATCATTGAGTCGTCAGTGAGTGTACATGCGTCGAGCTCAATGACTTACCTGGTGCATGGCTATCGTTGTTTGTCGAATAAGGATACAGAATAGAATCATGCAACCACCAAATCCCTGCTGTTTACCGACGAGAATAGAAAGAAAAGTAACCCAAAACCCAAAACCCAAAACCCAGAATGATTAGAACTCGAATCCATACAATAACCCCAATCGCCCCTCTCGCGGATCACAATCGCTCTTTTGCCCCACAGGTGGGGGGATACCACCTGTGATGCAGAAAGGTACTTCCGGCCATCAAGAGAAGAGACGTTGATCGTTCGCAGATGCTCCAAGGATGTTTGTGATTGGACGCAACGGTGCTCGGAACTGTAGGCCTCGCGTTGCGAAAGAATCAGCGTCAGGGGCTTTCTTACGAGCTTCCTGCTTTCCAGACACGTCCGCTTGCAGGCTCTCTTTGGCTGTCATCGCAGCGCGAGCTCGGTCAACACACGGACCCCATGGCTTATGGACGGGTGGCTTCGTCGGACTCGCGACCACCTTGCCCGGAGTCGCGCTGTTGGCATTCGGCGCGCTGGGCGTTGCAGTACTTATTGGGGTAATCTGAATTGTTTGCTTGACAGGCGTTGGAGGTACACTAGGCGTCGGCGTGTTGCTTATTGTCCAAGCTGCGCTCGTCGCCTTCGTACCCGGCATGGACGGAACCTGTATAGGCTCGCGCTCTGAAGAGGAAAGTCGCTCGGCAATATGGGAAGCCCCTGGAATCGCCAAGGTCCTCTGTTCGGGTTTGCGCGGCATCGAAGAGGCCTGTTGCTTGTCCACCTTGATGAGCTTCTCGTATGCACGCTTTGTGAGCCAGGCCTCATACACCGCACGCTTCTTATCCACAGCGGAAGGCTGCAATGGCCTCACCTCCGCTTCCACCGCTAGTTGTCTGACCTTACCCCTACTGGCAGACCCGCACATAGTCAATCCTGGTGCAACATTGGAAGGATCGGCAGCGGGAGCTCCGTATTGGTGGAGCTGTATGTGTTGCACTGCGTTGTGGACGCTAGGCGCATCGTCCCCTCCGACCTTCTTATAAGGCAGGAGGCGCTGACGTGCGATACCCTCACCACCGTCCTTGCGCTCAACCTGCCGGCCGCTGCGCTCTTCCTCGCGCATTGTCTTCAGTTTTTTCTGCAGCGTCAATGCCTTCTGTTGTGCCTCTTTGCTCAGGTTGCAGAGCAGCTTGTGCATGTCGTCGCCGTCCTCGTCATTATCCACTGAAGCCAGCTCATCGACCAGGGCAGAGTTCACCGCTGGCTCGCTGATGACCAGACCCTCCGTCCGGGCAGGTTGTACCGTATCCTTTTGGACAGACACAAGCTTAACAGAGGTAAGGGCAGGAACGGAAGCTGACGCTGGAACCATGACGGGATCGGCAGCGGGAGTAGGAATTTGGCGAATCGTCGAGAGAATGTTGCCAATGTACGTGTGCCAAGGCTCCTCGGCGTCCAGGTTGTTAGACCAGAACTGCTCACAACCAGATAAACGCGGGGAGTTGATCTCCCCGACTTCCTGGTCCTGCCACTCGTCGGTGCCGCTTCCTCCAATCTTCTCGCGCTGTATCAAGAAGTGCTCGAGTTGGTTCAACGCAGCACGACGCTTTTCGATGATGTCCGTCTCCATCTGCACGATCTTCGCGATGTCCTCGCGGATGCGCGCCGTAAGAATGGGAACACCATCCGCATTGACTGGGAGGGCGGGGAAGACAAAGTGAGGCTTAGAAGGCTTAGCGATCTGAATTGGCTCTGGCGCCGTTCTCTTGATGACAGACAAGGATAGAATAAGGCCGACGATTTTGCGCACACACTCGGAGGTGCTTGGCGCACGCGGAAAGGCAGTCTTCGTACCGGAGTGTATCGCAATTGCGAGAGACAGTTCGGGGCCAACGAGCGTGAGGTCCTCCGACGGTGCAGCGGAACGTGAGCCGCCACGCTCGCTCGTTACAAATGCACTCTCATCCGGTGTGCTGTAACGCCATGAGATCGTATTCTAGACAACAGGTGAAACAGCTTGCCTGTCGGAGCTCAAGTTGAGCGCGTTTGCAGTTGCATCCTCTTCATTGTTACTAAACTGTGGACCACAAAGGTGTTCCTCGACTCCCCTTCTCCCTTTAATTTTGCTGTGGTTTGTTCAGTGCAAATTACAATCATATCAACCTCTGGCTCACGTTTTGTTATCTCTTTGCGTGTGTACTTCGAGCCGAGGACGCTTGACAGTAATGTCTATGGCCGATTTTGCACACGCGATACGCTGCGTCTTGATGATATTTTGTGCGTGACCCTCGCGCTGCTTGACTGCGAGCTGTGATTCCTTGACCGCAACCAGCGCGCAAGCTGTGGTCGCCTTGCCTGTCTTCTTGACGACTGCATCTGCTGCGACCAAGGGCTTACCATCCCCTGTAGCTTGCACCTCGACGTCGACCACCCGCATTGAAAAAAGCTTTGCCTCGTCCGGCGCGGTGACCTCTGCGGGCGCGACAGATGCTTGAGCTTCATCAACAGGCTGAACTAGGCCCGGGATGCCGCGAGGTTGTCCGCTCTTTCTTGCCCGAGCAAGAACGGGGATAGACGAGCCTTTCGTGAGGAGCAGCGGGCGAGGAGCTGAGGCGGCCACGTTCTTACATTCAATCACGCCTGTCCGATCGTTGTTCGAGAGCTCTTCCTTGCTATTTCCGACACGATGCTTCGACGACCCACTGGCGGTGTTCGCCCGGAGGTGACTGTCTGACTTGGGCTCTAACAAGCGAGGGTTGCCCGCGACAATGGAGCCATTCTTGCTCTTGACGGGCTTGGAGACGGAGCGTGCACCATGGGCAGGGCGAGCTCTTGCGAGAGCAGTCTTGGTACGAAGCGACACTCCCGTCACAGCGACAGAATGGACAACGGGCTTGGACTCCTGTTGGTTAGCCGCTGTGCTGCGCACAGAGCTCTTAGGAATGCGCTGCATAGGAGCCTCCCTAACTGCCGGTGCCGTCTTTGCATTGATGTCGCCGATCGCCCCATTCGCATTTTTGACAGCGACTAGGACGGAAATACCTGACTTGCGCGAGATGTCTGCGGTGTCCGTGTCCTTACGAGCCGCGAGCGGTTTTGGGGTGCCGATGGCGTTCTTGTCCACATGTGGTGCCTCGCAGTGTTTCGACTTGCTGTCCCTGTGCCTGCAGCCCTCGCATGCCTTGCACTCCCGCTTGATCCGCGCGGCGACCTTGCTGAATATCTTCTGCATTTTCCTGGGCATATTTCTGGGCCAAGATTCTGTAGAGCAGAGGAGGAAGTGCATCCTTACGTATATGCGATGCTGATGCGGCGAACAACAGGAGGCTGGCGGCGGGCATATGGGTAGTCAGCCACTCAGTCAGCCTCTCACAGACATCATTCGGTGCGTTTGATTTACTATTCGACCAGCATGAATACTTCACCCGCTTGGTAGTCCGCTCCCGAATAGAATCGTGCAAAGATACCTTATATTCATCACCTGGCTTCGCTTAATTTGACAGTGCCTTTGTTTCTGGGGCGGCTGGACACAACAGCTAATCAAAATTCGAGTGGTGACGAGTGAAGCTTTTGCCTACCATTTCTACTTCTACCGCCATCGAGGATGTTACAATTTGACCTGTGGCGAGTCGCAAATGTCGTTGAAGAGGCGACAGATTTTCCTTGAGGGGTAACCTCATGGCTCCTTTGGGCATGATCGGGATCGAAATCGAGATTATGCAGTACTCATTGATCGTCAGACCTGGAACACCTAAGGGGCAAAAAGGACACCATGAGCATATTGTAGCTGTGTATCATGCGAATAGATGTTTATATCTCTTGCGATACTCAGCCGGGCTTTCCGCTTTTCTGAGGTTGCTGCAATGAAAAGTCAGTCAATAAGCTCCAACTATAGGTCATACTATTTGTTGTTTGATTGGTTACCGCTCGTCATTTGCTCCAGTTCTGTTGCGCTCGCGGGCTTACTGGTGGACTAGGAGTTTAGTCTACTGCCTGTCGGTTGATCGTTAGAGTCAGACGTGCGATAACGAGACCCCACGGCGAAGGCCAAGGCATTCTTCAGGAGTCGTTAGCAAGCACCGTAGCTTCCACACACTGGACAAACAGTGAAAATGAAATGTGATTAACATGAAACGGACATTAACAGGAACGAATACGATCAGGATGTTCGCCTATAAGTTATCCTCCGGGCCATCCTCGATCATGCGTGCATAATCCTCGTAGCTCGCGAATGTCGGTAAGCTCTTCAGCTTCTTCCTCCGGTCTTTCGCGCCGTCCTGCTCGCGTTTCCGCTTGCCCTTTTTGCTTTGCGCATCTCCTTCGGCGCCGAATCCAGACCACTCGCCTGCGTCGTCGGACGCGACAGAGCCATCGTACTCGATGAGGCCTATGCCTCCAGGCACGTCGACGTCGGCATCGAGCGACAACAAGTCTTCTGCATCTGAGCCTTCAACCAAAGAGAATGCATCGGATCCATCGTCCTCTTCCTCTTCTGGTTCGTCTTCGTTGGCAGACTCCTTGTCAGAGAGACTGATGTTTTCGTCCTCGCTGTCCTCGTCAAGCCCTGATGGGATATCGTCCTCATCCTCGCTATCTTCCATCAGGTCATCGTCTTGCAGTTCCGCAGGCATGGTTGCTTTCATGGCCTAATCGGAGATGTGATTTCAGTTCTCAGGGAGAAGGAGAAGAAAATGTGACATGCCTCCCAGATCTCTGCCTCATCTACGTCGCTATCGGGTCCTTCGACATCGTCTTCGACTTCAGCGGAAGGCTCAACATCCGATGCAGACAGCTCGCCGTCGTCACTAGCACCCTCGTCTCCGTCCGACTCGTCCGACTCATCCTCGCGGCCTCTCCGCTTCCCCACCTTCGCGGCCTTTTCGTCTTCCCTTTCTTTCTTCTTCGTGAAGTATCTGTGGAAGAACACCTGCAAGGTGTGAGCAGGCTGAGCGGACAACGGCGGGCGACACGACGCACCTGGTCGGCCGGCACGTCCTCTGCTTTCCTCTTCCACCAGTTCTCCTCGTTCACGCGCAGGCCGTCGTCGGCGACCTCGCCTCGCGACATCTTGACCCCGCCTGCGCCGTCCTGCGCGCTCGCAGCAGGCTGCATAGCGCTGGGCCCCCTCGTGCGCGGCTTCTTCGGGTTCTTGTACACGAAACGATCAAGGAAGTGCGAGAGCGTGTTGAGCGCGAGGTCGGGCGATGCGGTGATCGGCTCAGAGTTCAGCAGCTGGCGGGCGTGCAGCGACACGGTCGGGTGGTAGTGGTGGAGCAGGGGCATCTATAATGGCAGGAGGTGAGCGGAGGTGTACGAGTATGTACTGTGGAGCCGCGAAAGTGCACACCAGCTCGTACATCGGCGTCGCCGATGCGTGTGCGTACTGAGGGTCCCGCTTGAGGGGATCGTAGTCCTCGCCTTCCACCGGGACGACGCCCCGCTTGCCCTTGCCTCCCAGGAGGGTCTTGAGCTCAGGTATAGACTGGAAAAGCTGGCATTGGCAACAGGAAGGTCAGCATGAGTGTCGAGGAAGAGAGCACTAAACCACGCAACAGACCTCGCCGAGCAAGTACAGCCCGCCGGCGACGAACTCAGCGCCGCCGCCGCCACCGACGCCAACCGCGAGCACCTGCACGAACCGCCGCACGAATGCCGCCACCCGCTCGACGTTCCGGTCTGCCTTGAGCGCCTTGAACAGGAGGTTGAGGTACATCGCCTGCTTGTTGGACTCGGCGAGCCGCGCGTCAGCGAGCGAGGCATAGAGCGTGCGGTAGAAGCGGTCTGTGAGCGCCGTCGCAAAGGAGGACGCGGGCGCAGCGGACGTGGACGGCTGCGATGGGTGGTGCGCGGAGAGAGAGGTGGTGATCTGGAGGACGAGGAGCAGCGCCTGGAGCGAGATGTTGAACGTCGAGGTGTGCGTGATGAGGAACAGCGTGTCGATGTGCGCCTTGAAGCTGCGGGCAATCAGCACCATGGTCAGAACCGCATGCCGTGAACCCTCGGCGCAACACAAAGACCGGCCTACTCACGTCTCATCCCCCGCAACGTCCAGCTTCGCGAACGGCAACGCCCTGTTCACGCCTGTCAGGACCGCACCGAGCAGCCTCGACGTCGCATCCTCGACCTCGGCAAACCCGGCTGCCCCACGCACCTCCTTCGCGCCCGCCGGCCTCCTCCCCTTCCCCTTCCTCTCCCCCTTCTCCCTCCCCCCGTTCTTGCCCTTCGCCTTCGCCTCCCCATCTCCATGGCCACCGCCTTCTCCGCCGCTCCCAGCCGCTTCCTCGCTCACCTCCCCGCGGCGCTTCGCGCCGAGCACCTCCTCGAACATCTCAAAGTACACGCCCACCAGCGTCCGCGCCACCGCGCGGTCCGCCTCCGCGGGGCTCAGCACGACCTGGTTGAGCGTCACCGCCGCGTAGTACCACGCGTGCGCGTTCCACCGCGCCATCGTCGCCGGCCCCCCCGCGCGCGTGCCTGGGGCACCCTTGCCCCGCGCGTTCCCATCCGCGCCGCGTGCCCGACGCATGGCCGCCCCTTCTCCGCCCGCACCATCGCCCTGCGCGTCTTCGTCCGCGAATCGGATGTACGTGTGGACATGCCCGCGCGGCTCGCTCCCACCAGCACCAGCCCCAGCCGCGTCGCGCGGCCCCGGGCCCGGGCCCCCGGGACGGAACACGAGCGCGCGGACCTCCCGCACAATCACCGCCTTCATCGCGGGGTGTGCCTGCAGCAGCTGCAGCAGGTGGTAGCTCGCGCGCGAGCAGATCGCCTTGTCCGTGTCGCCCTGCGAGGCGCCGCGTCAGCATGTGGGGACAAGGTGCATGGGAAAAAAGAAAGCAGGGAAGAAAAGAAAGATAGGATAGATGAAAAGAAAGAACGAAAGAAAGAAATGAAGGAAGGGAAGAACGAGCGACCCGGCAGACCTTGGGAGCTCCCTCGGACGCAAAACTCCCATGGGCCAGCCCAGACAGCCTGGGACACAGCCATCTGTGCCCGTCGAACCGGATCCACATCCACACAACACACACAGACAGCGAAGGGGGCACAGCTATTCGGGCAGGTTCTGGCCAGCGAGCCTGCGGGCCCGAAACCCAACAACGCAGGCTGGCCGAGACAACCCACGCCCGTTTCCCCACGCAGCGGCAGATAGGAGTGCTCGAGGGCCTCCGGAAACACCAATGAATCAAGCCTCGTCACGGTGTAACATCGGCCAGGGTGCCAGCGTGTGCCCGAAAGTGTCAGGCTGCTAGAAAGGGCCAGAGTGCCCGAAAGGGCCAGGGCACCCGAAATGGCCAGAGTACCCAAAAGTGCCAGGGCAGCGGGCACCGGACTGCACCCGGTGTGACTCCCGGACATAGCGCGGCGAGCGAGAACGAGAACGAGAACGAGAACGAGGGGGATGTAGATACGAAATGCGTGCAACGCAGCAGAGATACGAGACGCGTGCAATGCAACAGAGACGCAGACGCGTGCGCGTGCAATGCACCAGAGACGCAAATACGAGACACGAGCCGCGAGCCGCGAGACGCAGATACGAGCGGCGCGCCGCCCACTCACCAGTTTGTGCACGAGGAGCCGCAGCAGGTTCTGCTCCTGCTCGGGGCGCTCGCGGAGGAGCGTCGCGATGAACCCGAGCGTCTGCGTGCGCACGTACGGGAGCGGGTCGAGGGAGTACGTCTGCGGCGGTGGCGGCGGCAGGTCGCAGCGCGGGGCACGAGGCGCGAGGTGAGGCGCACGGGTGTTGTCGGGTGTTGTTGTCGGCGTCGTCGTCGTCGTCGTCATATCGCATGTCGCATGTCGCATGTCGCACATCGCACATCGCAGCGCAACGACGGGGCGGACAGAGCAGGGTATTCATGAACGGACAGCGGTCATCGTCAGCACAGCGCGCGCGCACACACACACACGCAGGCGGCGTCACGCACCTCGAGCACGCCCAGCACGCCAAAGAACCACTTCTTGAGCCAGTCCTCGAACGCCCACAGCAGCAGGTGCGCGTCCGTCGCGCCCGCGTGCAGCAGCGGCTGGTCGCGCAGGTACCTGCCGCAGCCGCCCAATCAGCATCAGTATCAGTTCTGCAATTCCCCATCCTCAACCCTCGACCCTCAGCCCTCAGGCCTCGGTCCTCGCGCACAGAACGCGCGCGCGCGCAGACAGACAGACACAACACGCACCGCAGCTTCCGCCCAGGCGCGCCCCCGCCGACCCACCAGTCCACGACGCACCGCACCGCCTTCAGGCCCTCCTCCCTCCCGCCGCCGCCGCCCCCTCCTGTACCTCCTCCTCCGCCCACGCCCCCGCCGCCGCGGCGCGCCATCATGCCCGCCAGCCGCTCGAGCGCCGCGCGCTCATACACGGGCGCGTCGCGCACGCACAGCGTGAGCGCGCTCAGGCGGTCGCTCAGCGTGCCCGCGCGCAGCACCGCCGCGAGGAAGCGGCGGTCCGCCGCGCTCTTCCCGCCGCCGACCGCGCCTGTGCTCTTCCCGCCGCCGACGGCGTCCCACTTGCTCTCGTTTTTGTTGCCGGTGCCGGTGCTGTTGTTGTTGTTGTTGTTACCGGTGCCGCTACCCTCCCCGCCGCCGGCCGCGTCCAGCCCGTGCCAGCGCGCACTCTCGCGGTCGAGCAGCGCGTACGCGCGCGCGGTGAGCGCGGCGAGCTGTGCGGGCGTCGGCGTCGGTGTCGGGAGGGCGGAGGGTGCGGGTGCGGGTGCGGGTGCGGGTGCGAGGGGCGGGAGGGCGGCGTACCATGCGGGGGTCGGGGGGACGAGGAGCGAGGACGGGGGCGCGGGCGGTTCGTTGGGCGGCGGCGCGGGGTCTGCGGGTGTGTCGGCGGCGGGTTTGCGTTCGCGTTCGCGTTTGCGTTTGTCGGCGGTGCGCGTGTCGGCGGTCTTACTGTTGTCCTTGTCCTTGTCGTTGCTCTTGCTCTTGCCCTTGTCGTTGTCGTTGCTCTTGTCATTGTCGTTGCCCTTGCTCTTGCCCTTGCCCTTGCCCTTGTCTCTGCTGTTCACGGACACGGACACGCCTGCGTTGGCGCCGCCCCCGGGCGCGTGTGCGGGGGGCTTGTCTGCGTGCGCGCGCGCGGTGCGTGTCGAGGAGCGCCTGCCATTGTCGTTGTCTTTGTCCTTGTCCGCGGCGTGCGGCTGCGTGTGGGCGGGCACGGCGGGGCGGTCCGTCTGCTTCGCGTCTTTGCTTTTGCCCTTGCCGTTGCCGTTGCCTTTGCCTTTGCCGTTGCCGTTGTCTTTGTCTTTGCCGTTGTCTTTGTGTTTGTGCGGGCGGGCGCCCTCGCGGACGAGGAAGGCCGAGACGTCGTGGAGGAGGGCGGGCTGTGGACGAAGCAGTCCGCGGTCAGCAGGAGCGCAGATGCAGATCAGCGTATGTCATGTCATGTGGGAGAGAGGAGAGCGCGGGCGCGGGCACGCGCAAAGACGGGAGACGGGGAGAGAAGGCAGACAGAGACAGACAGACGCGGACGCAGACACTCACGTCGGCGTGCTGTGCCCCCGTGACGAGGGCGGGCTCGTGGTCGCGGTCGTGGTCCGCCAGCTTGGCGTCGTGCGGGGCGCGGTGGTTTGCGTTGGCGGAGAGCAGGAGGAGGAGGAGGATGGGTGCGCAGGCGCAGGCGGGCGACGGACTGGCGGCGCAACGCAAATTTGCGCATGCGCCGATCGATCGAGCGGGTCGATGGGCGTCTATGATGCTGCTCGCGCCCGCCCGCGAGCATTCATAGTGACTTGGCCTCGGCGTGCGCGGGACAAAGCACAAGGGCAGCGGTCGTGCGACTCTGTGTGTCGCCGTGTGTCGATGCATGCGAGGGGCTGGCCTGCGCAGACAGGGATGTCGTCGAGTGAGAGCGTGCGCCGGCCCTTGCGCGATCGTCGCTGCTGTCGTCAAGCACGCCCCATCGCACGCCCCAGTGCCGTTGCTCTCTCCTCGCCAGTGTCCTCTCCACGCTCCCACTCGCTCCCCCTACGCCCTCGCTCCGCCCGCCTACCCGCGCACGCACTCCTCCCATCACCCCGCCCCGCCTCCTGCCCAACTGTCCCCCCACGGACGTACCCACATCCCCTCCCCCCCGCGCCGCTACCCGCCCCATCCTATCCCGACCTGCACACCCGGCGCGCACCCCGCCGCCTGCACGCAACCGCCCTGCCCCGCCCCTCCGCGCGTCTGCCCACAAGCCCCTCCGGCACCCGCCCGCCCCCACGCCTGTGCGTGCGTGCGATCCCGCCGCGCTCACCCCATCTCACGCACCCTCGCGCTCCTTAGCCACGCTCTCCACGCCGCGTCTCTGGTCCCTGGTCCCTGCTCTCTGCCTCCCGCGGCCCGCACAACACAGCACACGCCAGCGCACACACGCGTCTCCTCCCCGCGGGGGCGGGGGCGAGACTCCCTCCATATCACTAGTGCAAGTGCAAAGACACGCCGCCAGCCCTCCGTCCTGCTTCCCCGCCGCTTCTCCCTGTCCCGGTCGTCAAAAGCCCAAAGCAGCCCCCCCGCGCCAGCCCCGGACTCGTATCACCCTCACCCTCATCCTCATCCTCATCCTCATCCCCGTGCGGCAGGGCCCCTCCTCTTCCTGCCCTCCCGCGCCCTCGGTCACACTCACCCGCCCGCGCACGCCATGCACCGCGCGCGCGCGCTCCTCGCCTCGTCTCGTTCCGCGTATCCGCGCGCTCCCTGTCCAGCGTCCAGCGTCCAGCGTTCAACGTCCAACGTCCAACGTCCAACGTCCAACTTCCACAAGAGCTCGGGGACACATCTCGCCGGGGCCGGGGGAGAGGCGGGTCGGAGGGCGGAGGCCGGGCGCGGGGCGCTGAGTTCCGCTCCACGCTGCCTAGCCTGCCACTGCCGCCGCTACCCAGGAGCACCCCAGCCACACCATATACCATACACGCACGCCGTCGGGACCCGCGGAGCCGGAGCGCACGACGACGACGACGACATTGACACCATACGTTATACGTCACACGATACGACGCCAGGACAACGCCCGCCC
>NW_020169837.1:1266384-1301733 GCF_002117355.1 Postia placenta MAD-698-R-SB12 | reverse complement strand
CCCCCCTTCCCCTCCTATCTGATCACTGCCGACCCCCGACCCCCGACGCGGCGCCCCATCCTCCATCCTCCATCCCAGGCTGTAGGCTGTAGGCTATGGGCTATGGGCCAGACCCCGACCCGCGACCCGCGACCGGAGACCGGAGACACGAGGACGGCGCCCGCCCAGGTCCAGTCCAGACGTCGCTATTTCATGCCAACGTGCGCAGGACGGACGGACGAACGGAGGACGGACGGGCCGCTCACGCACTCATGCACTCGCGCGCGCTCACCCGCTCTCATGCCCCAGCCGGGACCCGACGACACCCGCTCGGCGTCCCCAGTCCGTGTCGCGTGTCGCTGCCGGCGCGCCCGCTGCCATGTGCGCATGTTCCTATATTCCTGTGCGCCTGTTCCTATATTCCTGTGTTCATGTCCCTATATTCCCATGTGCATGTGCGCACGTGCGGCCGACGCCTGTACACTGAACACTGAGCAGCACGTCTGCCAGCCCAGATCCCAGACCATGCCGCACTCGCGCTCCCGCTCCCGCGTCCCCCATAGCACCATGACCGCCGACGTCCACAGGGAGCGCGGCGGGGCTGGCGATTTGCACGCAGCGCCGCCGCGACCTACAACTACCAGTGCAGGTGCAGCGCCCAGACCCCGATGTCCCCGTCGCGTAGCACTGCGAACGGATGACAGGCTGACAGGCAGGCAGGCGGACAGATGACAGACAGGCGGACAGGCGGACAGACGACAGACGACAGACAGGCAGACAGGCGGACAGGCAATATCCCCCTCTTACGCCCTCGCGCCCGCGCACATCGGACTCCCGCCCCGGCCCGCGTGATTGCTCGTCTGCGGGCATTTCCAGCCGCCGCTACCCGCCTCACCCCGGTCATGACAACGGTGACGCACGATGACCGCACACCGCCGTTGACAGCACGCAACAGACTCCACTCCCCGCTCTGCCTCGCTTTCCATGGCTGCGGTCTACCGGGCTGGGTATCTGGCTCCTGGCTGGTTCCCGCGGCTCCTCTGCGTCTCCGACACTCGACACAAGATAGGGTACGGGCGGACGTGTGTCTTGCACAGGCGGGGTCCGCACGCATCATCGCGCGCGCGGGCCCACCCAGTGATGCAGAGACGCTGCGAGCCTCGAGCCTGTGGTTCGCTCTGCGTCCCCGCTGGCCCTCGCTGCTCATCAAAGGCAGTCTCCGCGCGCGCCCGCACCGGCCCCCATGCACATGCTAGCATTCCCGCGCAGCGGGGCACCCCCCCTCCCTGCCCACCCACATCGCGCGCGCAGAGCGGGGCATGTCCGCCACAAGGCGTCCTTCTGCTGGACGGGCGAGGACGCCTGTGAGACGCGCGCCCGGGGACGTGTGCGAGCCCGCGGTGCGCGGATTGGGACTCTAGATGCGCCCTGCAAAGCGCGGGTCGTGTGCCGGGCCACGCCGATCGAGCATCGAGCACCGGATGTCGAATGAAGCTTGGAAGTTGGAAGCAGATGAGCATGCCGCGAGCGCCCACACAAACACAAAGAGGACATCCAGCGTTCCCCCCGCCCCATCTCTCTCTTGCTTTCTACCTGTTGGCATGCCCCGCTCACAACCGAAACTCGCAGTTTGGGGTGCGTGGACAGGGACATGGACCTCGTCCGCTCCTCGTTGTTTGTTTGTTTCCGTTCCGGACTGCAGACTGTGCTTGAGATCGAGACGGCATCGAGTGGTAGGTCACGGTGGCAGCGCATCATGCGCTTTGACACTTGTTCTCGCTCAGCGGGCGCATGCCAATGGTCCAAGGTGGGTGGGTCAATGTCAACGCAATGTCCTTAGCCGCCCGCTTCCCCGTCCTGTCGTCTCCAGCACAAGACGGGGTACGGGTACGGGCGGGCGGTCCTATTCAGCGGTGCAGAGACGCCTGCGCCTTGTTCTGCTTTCTGCCTGCTTCCACGTCTGTCCCCGCTGGTCGTCAAATGTAGTCTCCTCGCACACACCCATGCCTCGGTGCACCAACCCCTGGGATCGTTCCCGCACACGCAGCCCTGCGATATCTCCCCGTCCCCTCGTCCTGCCCACCCAGGCGCATGCAGGTAGCACGTCCACCAAATGCACCGTGCGGCCGGGCGAGGATGCCTGCGCGTGCCTGCGTCAAGCTGCAGTGCCGCGCGGGCGATCCGTGCTTGGAGGGACGCGGGTCGCGTGACGCCGTGGCCCTTGGCCGCATACGACGCACGGCACAATCGGGGCGCTCCTTCTTTTCCTTCCCGTCGGCCTCCTCTCGCGCAGATCACGGCCCCCGCCCCGGCCTCCCGTGGGCCGCGCTGGGCAGCGACGTTCCTGCAGATCGGCGCGGAGCGCTGAGACGGCATCCCAGACATCCATATCCTGTGTTGTGTGTGCGCGCGCGCGATGTCCTGAAAATAAGCCGATGCGACAGCATGATCAACCTCCACCCCCTCCTGAAAGCCATTCCCAAGACATTGTGCTGGTCGTCTGCCAGTCGACCCGGTCGCTCCCACGACTCGACTGGGGATGATCAATTGACGACGAAACAACGGAACAACAAGTCGACGACGGAATGACAGTCGCGACTTTTCTCACGCATCTCCGCAGGCAAGCTTGCAGTCGCACATCCTGTAGAGCAAGTCAGATAATGGCACAGCCAATCGCTCATGTGCTACTGTACATCGTCGCGTTCGCGGCCACCGTGAGAATAGTCGCCATCGTGTGCAGTCGTTTCCACTGGCATGGGGCGACCAAACGCCAGTCACACGGTGAATCGACAACATCACTGATTGTCAGGGGTCTTGTCGCCAGCCTGCATAAAGGCAAGACAAGGTCGGCCGTCTCCGCGCGAAATACCGACACCCATTCTCTGCTGTACATCGTACATCCCTGCTCGGGCCGCCTCGGTTGGCTGGCGTCCGTACGTACTACTGTAATGCACCCGGCCTCGGCTTTTCACGCAGCGCATAGGTGCCGTGTGCAGATCGCCGTTCCCAGGCCTGGCTTCCCAGAATCCGCTGCACAAGCGTGCACGCCGTCCCTGCCCACCGTCTGCTGCTGCGCGTGTGTCTGATGATCCGCTCCGTCTGTCGGCGCCAGCGGGCCAAATGTGGCCGCGCCGGTAGTTTCCCAGAGCGTCAGCCCGGGGCAAGCACGGTCCAGCAGGCAGCGCCTCGAGACACCGCTTCTCGCGTCTATCCGGTTCCCCGGCCATTTCCCTTGCCTTTGTGCAGAGATGTCAACAACGGGCACGCCTCCCTGTGATCAGCGCACCCGAACCACTATCGTGCGCGGGCCCGCATGGCGCAGCCTACCATGCCACTATCATGCTCATAATGCATCGCGGAGGCGCAATCTGGCCGCCATGGAAGTCGAAGGTCGAAGACGGACGGCGATGGACAGGAGTTCCTGGCGCGATGCAGGGACTCCCAAGTGACCGCGGTCTTCTGGCGCCGCTGTCCTCGGCGGGGCCGGCCTGGGTAAGATGCGAGGTGAGCGGGCCCGGGCGTTGGCGGCAGGCCAAGCGAATGCTAGTGGGCGTGTCCTCGATGGGACGCCGTCTACGCTGCTCCCGTTTCCGAGGGCGTCGGGCCTCTGCGAGGAGCCCTGAAGACGCACTGTGCAATGCAGGAACCTGGCGTAATGTCCAGCGTTACGTCATGCTCTTATCCGAGGTATGGTGGACGCGCTACGCGTGCTGCGTGTCTTGTGCTTGATGTTCTCGCTCCGCCTTACGGCGGTTCTGACGAGTGACGTCTGCACGCCTTTTTTGCCAGCACGCTCGTACGGTAGCTGGATGCAAGTCCAGGATGGAGATCTCCGGCAATGTGTTCTGCATGTGTGTTGTAGACATGTTTGTTCCTATCCTGCCGTCATAGGCTCTGGACACGCGTGTGCACGCTATCGTTCTGTTGTTGATCAGAATGTGAGACCTGCCTGCCACAGCTAGCAATTATTCCCTTCGCTCCCGTGCATCGGCTGGCCGTATTCGTGCGTGTCTAGGGGTGAAGATGCCATCAACTGAATGCATTGGTGGCGGGCCCTCTGTCAGTTTGCAGGGAATGCTGATAGACCGCAACGCTAAGCATTTATGGAATGCACCATGGTTCGAGTAGATGGCGGGCTTTTCCTGAGTACTACTAGTCCTGAGTCCTGTGGCGTTCCGACGTCGGTGTCAATTGAATCGGCTACTGTAGGAGCGAGAATACTCCACCATCATGTCGCCTCAGCGCCAACTTCCATCACCAACTCCGACTTATCTGCCATAACCTCTACTCGCCTGAGCGGAGATTTTGAAGCCTTCTAGGTCCCGACCACCGTCTTGGCATCTCACACTGTCTCTGCGGCGCGACGGTGGACGTTGCTATCCTTGACCCGAACGGTCCCATGAATGCCTGGCTCCTCTGCAGACACGTCGTCTTTGCGGTTCCCCGTCCTCCGTCTTGGCTTTGCCCAGCGATTCAACAATTCAACGATGCTCTAGACCTAGCGGCCTTACGCCGTAACTCGCAAATTTGCAGGCCTCCCGTTCGCCGTCACCATATATCGGTTTCCTCTGAAACACTCAACGAGGGGCGCGCCTCTGTGGCGGCAGTCGGGAGATTCACCCACACCGAGGGCGCTCACTGTCGGTCCTGCTCGACATGCTTCATTTACGATCGGTGAGACGATCTGGGGATCGGCAGGCGATCAACGTCGAGCTTGCCTCAGTGCACCATATACACCTATTTGACATGTCTCGGTCGACGCACAGGGAGGGGCGCGGCGCCAGTTGGTCGTTAGACAGGTAATGCTTACTGTAGAAGGCTAGTATCGCTGCCGGTGGATCTCGCTGACAAATTGTGCCCTGAGCTTGGTGTCCTATCACGAGTCGATGCCCGTGCTACGACAATTCCAACATCTGGAGACCTCCCTGGGAGAACTTGCAAATACGCACCATCGCGCACTGTGGAAGGATATCAGCGGGCTGCGATGCGAGACGAGCGTCTGCACCGCTATGCGGAGGTGCGGCGAGGTCTCTGCGAGGCTCAAAGACGAGTACTGCACCGCTACCACAGTATACTGTAACGTCTGCCCCATGTTTGCCTGAAGTGCTGTCTGTGAGGGTAGGTTGTCGGGGTCGATCTGAGCTCATTCTCACAGTTCTCTCTGTGTGTACAAACTTGCATATGAGGTGAGACTTAGAGATGAAGTGTCGGGAAAGGCTGCCGCCGGCTGAGAACAGATAGATGTCCCTGGGCGTCCCGTGCACCCTTGTCATCTCGATGCAAGATGCTGTGTAACCTGCCAGTGCAACGTCCTCTCCAAAATACCCATGTCAGTCAAACGGCACCATCCCATCCGACCAGGGCACGATAGGAATCTATCTCGATGTACCCCGACGGAGTCCACGGACGAGCGCACTGCTTGACCCTGAAATAGTGAAATATTCTTGTGACTTCGATGATACCTTATATGATGAACTTCCGAAGTTCCGACATTCCAGCCCATAGGATAATACCAATTTCGCTTGCTGAAAAACAAATTGGAAACGCTCCCGCTGGTAACGCGTCGGGCTACTTGGGGTCCGCCAGGGTCCGCCGGCCTCACAATGCACACGCCGCCGCATCCTCGAAGGCAAGTATCATGATGTGCCTGCAGCCCTGACTGTTACCTGATGCGCAGCCCCGAATGCGATTGTCGGGACCACCTGCGCATGCAACAACCTGAGAAAACGCCACTGCCAGTGTCGAAGCTCCATCGTCGTCGACACCTTCTCTACGATTCATAGCGCAGCGCGCGAGCCCATCGGTCTGTGGAGACGTATGACGCATGCATTTACGTCCCACTGCCAGTTCGCCGTGTCCCTCTTTTCAGCTCGCCGCCTCGAGCCTTCGCGTCTTTGTGCCTGAATTGTATGGCAGGCGCCAACTTGGGCGCGATCCAATAAATGTGGGAAATACTACGTTCGCAGCCCCCACTCGTGTTTTCCTGGTGTCCGATTACCCGTGACGCACCTTTTGCGAGCCAGATGTCTCGGACATACAGTATGCTCCGCGTGTCGCAGCTATAGCCGAAGAATGTCATTTCACCTGAATTCGTCACGCTCATCCCTGGTAGACGCTGCGGTGATTGTGCCGCCACCGAATACAGCAGACACCGCTCGTTTCAGGTCGTCGACCCTGTCGGGCCTGGACGATCTGCGGGTAGTTCCCAGCTGGCGTAAGTTGTTTCCTCGATAGTCAGATTCCAACCACAGCTCGCCCGACGGCCCGGAATGAAACATGACAAACTCCATGTATAGCACTGGGTAAATACGGGCGCCGTCAACATGGGGCGCTTAAACAGGGAACGATCATGCCATCGCCCTTCCGCTCAGAAATGTGCAATATCGCGGAGCGCGGTAAACAAATGTATTTCACAACCAACTAAGTCGGTGGCATTGTCTCACATCAGGTCAAACATGTGAATGATAATAGAAATACAAATCTAAAACCCCGTCTAGCCCTACGGAATAAGGGAACTGACATTGTCCGACGATGCGCATTATACTGTACATCGAGCAGCAAAATATTATAGAAGCGAGGAGCAATTGATAGCGATAGTGTAGAGACTGTAGAACGTCCGCGATGGGCGAGAAAGAATGCTGTGAGACGGGCAACTGAGAACACATCCACCGACGAGCACGGATGCAAGTTATGCAACTTTCCGGCGACGTATCATGAAGCTGATGGCAGAATATCAGATGCGCTCATAACCCATCTAGGCTATGTAGAATTACTCACGTTGACCTGACGTTTGGGCTGCGATTGTACTGAAACAAGATATCGGGCAGCCTTCCCTGCTCGCTCGCCTTGATTTCATAGTTCAACAGAATATGGGCCAGCGTTGCCTTCAAGATGTAGGTCGCAAGGAATCTACCAGGCTGTGCCAGAATCAACGATCAGCGGATATCACACAAGTATATCAGAGGCCGAGGACGTACGCTGTTAAACTAACGTTAACAACATGCCGAAGGATGCTGGGTAAAGAGCGCTTACCATGGATATTTGCCGTGACCAAAGATGAGATATCGCGAGTTCGTGCGAATGAACCCGCTGCTATTGTTAGCCTTGCCGCCGACCGTGTTGTCCTGAATGTGTCGGAACGCGTCGAACGTCATCGGGTCGGGCCAATACTCCTCGTCAGTGTGGACAGACCACGCCGACGAGATGTAGGAGCCCTCAGGCACAGTCGTCCCGTCACTGAAAGTGATGTCACGCAGAGCCTTTCGCGGGAAGCTCACTGCCGGACAGGTCAGGGAAAGGGCAAGAATAGAATGTAATAGAACAACTTGCTTGTTCCCAGTCCGTTCAATCGCGATGATTCCTTGAAAAAGCTGTCTGACCTGACAAGCTGATTGATAGCCTGCTTCGTCCAGCCATGGGAATGTAGCGCAGATTCCGCCTCCTCCCTCAATGCGTCAATGTACTCCGTGTGGTCCAGGAGGTTATTTACGCCATGCGTGAACGTCTTCCATTCCATGTCAAACGATGCCGAACAGATGACAGAAGGAACTCATACCGCCGCTGTTGTATGAATGGTAGCAATGTTGATGACCAGGACCCTGATAGCGAGACGCGCGGGTTCTTGCTCAATACCTTTGGCTGCGTCCATGAGCCACATCAGCAGATCGTTCTTGCGAAGTTGACTGTAATCAATTTCTGCAACAGAACGCGAGCACGCAAAAGACTCACCGGCCTATCTGTCCAATTATCGCCAAATTCTGCCTTCGCCGCTTTCCTCTCGGCGATGATGGGGCCCAAATCCACAAGGGTCCGCCTCAATAGATAAGGCAGACGCGTGAATAATCTGCCGACGATTCTGCACCAAGCTTGAGCCCCAGCAGATCATGTAGACGTCAAGAGATAGCTCACGGGTGAAGGAACGAAGGAAAAAGATTGATGAGAAGCCCTATCATAGCGGTATTCATGGCAAACGACTTGCAGGTCTCAGTGTAATGGGCGCTGCGACCTGTTGGTAAAGCATGAGAAACTCGCTTCCCATGCAACGGCAGGATCTTACATGTTGGGGCTCCCACTAGAATACGATTGAATGTTCTGGCAACGATACCGATGGAGACATCGAAGGCGTTGAATTCTTGCCATGAATCTAAGCGATATCAGAAGCAGCTCGGGGAACTAGGAAGCAGGAAGCCCACGCACCACCGCACTTCTTGCCGATTTCGTCTTCCACGGCCATCGGCAACTCATCGAGGCATTCTGCCACCAAGTAGTCGATATAACGCGTGAGCTGGGTCTCGTGTGAGCACGAACGGGAATCGAATCACAAGATAAGGCGTACTTTGCCGCGGAGAATAGGCAAATGGTAGGGATCGTCGTGTATCTGCTGACCCATTGTGTAGGGCACTGCGAGTTCCTGGATGTATAGTGAGTAATGACCCATTTGGCCCATACATCATCGACCCACGTCATGAGCAGCATAGCGCAGGGACAGGACGTCATCGGGAAGATGATACATCTCCTCGACTAGTCAACTATCAGCACCAAAATAGCGCATGTAGCGATGAGACGTACTGCATTTCTCGTTGGTCACGATGTAATTCCAGTTGGTCCACAGCGGAAGGCGGAAGAATCTGCCCTTGTACTATGTGACGTCAGATCACATACTACCGTACATGGAGTGGATCTCACTCTGCGGTAGCCCTCGTCGACCATACCCTGCGAGTTAACAAAGAAGCGCAGGGCGCCGGCATACGAGCCGAGCCATCGAGGATAACCGACCAGCGGTGTCGTATTCTATACACTGTCAGGCAACGATGGCACGGTGGTATGACTGGACAACATACCCTGCTCATAAGGAACGACACAATGTAATACATGACCACGACATTGACCGCAACGCAAGCAGCTATTGTCGGACTCTTGAGGGCCGCTTGCTGCACCCCGTGTAGGATGCCTGCCAAGGTGGCAGAAGGACGTCCAACACTGCCCTCGACGTAGAGGGACGTGGGGAGCACGGGGATCCTGTTGAGAGTGATCGACATTGTGCAAGCTGAGGTCTGGAGGGCTAGCGCTGTAGTCGCGGCGATTATATATTGTAGGGTCTACTCCACTGGGGCTTCCCCGAGCACAAACCCTGAGCGGATGCGTCTTTCTGTGCCTTGATGAATATCTAGATGCACACCCTAGCGCCGTCCGTAGTCATTAATCATAGCTTGACACGCCGATAACGCAAGCTGTATTCGTGCACCTTACACCCGCAGATTACACATGCATTCATCTTCCGTGTCAGAGCGGCCCAGACGACCGGGTAGAAGTGTCCTTGGGAATCGGTTCACGGAAACGCCCAACGACACAGCAATGGTTGAGATTGATCCTGATCATGGCAACCTGCACGGAAGTTCCAGCCATAGGACCCAGCAACAATACACTGCGGTTCTCGGGGACCCGTATACGTCAGTCCCGAGCTTCTCGCGCGCTCTAGTCAAATTGTTCGGGATCCAGTCACGGTTGGACCGCAGGCCCAGCCTTCGCAGACGGATGTCACACTCACCGAAGTCGACGTCGTCAAGTCTCCGCAACATGTGGCAAGGGTAGGACGGTGCGATTATCGCGCGCCTGATTGACAGCAGGGAATGCACCACTCGGCGTAGACACTATCCCGTTTGCTTTTTGCCGCAGACACGAACGTCCATGATGCGTCCGTCGGCGATGGCGCATACCGCGGCTGCAGGCATCTCGATCTGGGCAAGCGGCAAGTCTGAGCTTGCTTGAAAGAAAACATCACACCAACTAAGCATTGAGCCGGAATTGGCGCCTCTGGGACGGCGCTTCCCTGTCTACAAAAGATGCTGGATTACCTCATTGGTGAAACACATGTTGGTCGCGGAGCATAACGCCTTTGACCCTCGAGGCATCGACTATGACTGATAATCAAGGAAGCTAGTAGATTTTTATCAGGCTCTGCCCCCATGTCCTCATCGAAGAGGAGATGTCACACACCGAGCTGAATAAGGTCGACTCCAGAACAATTTGATTAACCCGGTGTGACTCCCTTGAACAATTGCCAAAGTTTCAAGGATCTGATTTGCTTTCGTTTTACATAAGCCGACACGGCACCGGAGATTAAGCTAAGATACCCTTACATATACAGTCGCTTTACCTCAAGCATTTGGGTGATCTCGAGGCTCGGGAGTCCAGACTCCGAAACATTCGCCGGTCCTATCTATATCCGTGCAACTTTCACCCAGATCGGAAAGTTCACGCACACTCCCAAGGGCAATCATAAATGCTTACCTAATAAGAGCGTTTTGTAGCCACGAGTAGTACTCGGCCAACAGCCGCGTTATGGGCGCTATCGGCATAAAGTCATGACACAAATCCGGTTGGGGGAACGTGCCTGTAAACGTATCTGTCAACTATCATATCCGAGGTTCCTGAACATGAGTGATATATATGCTCTGTGACGGTGGCGTGCATCCGAGGTGAACAGTATGCCATTCGTCTGAGGGTTTAGATACCAGACAGTGGCAACGTTTCGTGACCGGCTTACCTGCCACCTTTCTACTGGTGGGGAATACGTCAACGTCTGGCATTTCGGCCCTTCAAATTACGCTCTGGCAGGAGCAGATAATGCAATTCAAAGGACATTTCGAGGAAGCTAGCTTCTGCGGGCTGGCACAACTACCGGGCTGTAAAACAAATGAACCTACACATCACAGAACGCAAACTCGGGCCCAGTCAAGGGGTTGATATTGCTTGTAGAGGAAGCGATAACGATAATGTTGTGGACATTGGTCGGGCGATGAGGCGACCGTGTGTGATATTGCCATACGTCTGTTTGCGTGGGATATGTGTTATTTTTCATCGGGAAATCTTACGTGACTTGGGATTCCCAGTGCACACTGTACTTTACCCTTACCTTGGCGACCTTGGTTCTTCGATTGTAATGTGCCTAGATAAGACAGACTAGAGGAGTCTAGTTGATCAATTGACCAGCATTCTACAGCAGATCGCTGAGTGGTAGCTGCGCAGCTGCTCCTCACCCACTCACCATGGGCGTTCGTTCTTGAGCAATCGTGGAGGTGGCCATAGCCGCGACCGTGGCATCAGATCCTATCAGGAAGGACATGTTAGGGAAGATAAGGCACCGAGTCCCTTCTTCCAGTCCGGCGACGAAAATGCTGGGCAGCTCCACAAGAGCCGATACAGCTGTATGATCACCTAGTGGCCGTCTTTTTGCGAAGCTTCTTGGGATGGGTGCCTTCCGATGTCATGACTACAATGCATCACTAGTCACATGAGTCGTCGATTTCGAAAGGCAGAAAGCTAAGCCTTATGAATGTTCTCCTTGTAAATCCCGGTGGGTTCCAGAGACCCTGATGATCAGTCATCTCACCGACAATTCTCGCAGATCTCTAGGTACCATCTGGCATAAGCCCCCGTGATCATTTGACCTCGAGGCGTACATACACCCTTATGTCTCTAGTTTGGATTGAATACGTGAGGACAAGTAAGATACGACATACCTTACCACGTACGTACCCGTTGCGCCCCAATATAACATATTCTTTGATACGATTGTCATATGCATTACAGCTCAATAATAAGTGGAGACCGCGATGTCGCGCACCGGAGTAAAGCCCAGAGTAGCTGGCCATACGAGGCGGGCCTATTCTGCACCAATGCACATCTGGAGCAGTCGCACTGCGTGTTCTTGGAGACCGACATCCCCGAAGGAAAAACGAGGCGAACCTCAAGTGGCAACAGCGGATCAAGGCGAAGGTACCTCCAACGGCATAGAAAGAAAGCGTCTTGCCGCCCGGGTTCAGACCACAGGCTGAACGATGGGCGTGCGACGCAATGCATGCAGCATACTAAGTGAGATTCTCAGCCTCGACAACCGATTCTGTCCCAGGTCTGGGGGTGGAGGTTTGGGTTTGCTGGGCATTCGAGAACCGTGATTGGTCGGCAGCGAGAAACAGACTTTGCAAAACGCACCTAAGGGTCACGAGGGAGGACGGAAGCCAATCGGCCACTACTCGGCGGGAGCTGGGAACATCGACAATCTGCAACGTTGTTGTTCAATTCCCATGGCAATGCGTTGTTCACGGACACAAGACCTAGATCTTAGGAGGGCTAGAATCGCATGTTATGAAACCCCATCCTCTGGGTTGGATAGAGAAAATATCCTCGGAGCTCTGAGGCAATTCCGACACGGATGCTTATGTTTGGGCTTTCGGATACGGAGAGAGCACATATATACTAAGGGGCCTATTGCACGGCAGTGCCTTCCTCCGAACGGTCGCACATCGAACCGGAGGTTGGTCGGGATGCAGAAATCAGGGTCGTCTATCACGGGTGGAGCATCGAAGGGAGTCGCTCTCACGTAGGTCCGCCTTCACGATGAGCGCATAAATTCCGCATTTAACGTCAGCAGAAGGCCCAAGCATATGGCTGGATGGACGGACGTGGCCCAGAGTTGGGATAGAAGTCGCGCAGTTTGTGGAGGTGAAGTTGAAAGCTACTCACCACGTCACAAAGTCTTAACACCCCGTTTCTATGCGTTGGAGTTATGACGTTTGGCCGCAAGGCACCGATGTTGCGAAGGGGGTTCACTCAACAGAAAGTGAACAGAAGTCGACACTGCCTAATAATTCGAAACGGACCTGAGCAGGTACTTCTAGATCTATACGTAGTCATTAGAAGTTGCATGATTGTTCTCTCAAGTACTGCAAGAGGGGTGTACACTACTCACCTACTCGCCGATGACGGCAAAGACAGTGATATCACGGTGGGCGAACCTTATTTTACCGCTGGACTGGCACTTTATCTGGCACAGATATCAGGCCTACGATCTGGTCCTCCTTGTGAGGTGACCCTCTGATGTCAACGCTTACTTGCAATAAGATTAGTCAAGCTAACACCGGAGCCGAATAAAAAATACCGTTCATATGACGTCCTTACGAGGCCCCCGTGAATTTCCATCGTCGAGCTTAAACATGGCGATGGCTGATAACGACCTTCGTATTCCAAATTCGATCGGCGGAACATGGGTACTCCGTAAGGCAGGCTAATAAATTGAGGGCACATACAGCTGGAATGCCAAATTTACCTTGAATATGTGCGCCGTTGCAATCTACGGGATCCCATGAGGACGAGACTGGAGAAGTGTCGTAATCCGATGCGGTGCATGTTACAACCGGCTGCGTGAGCAAGCAGAATGAGTTCAGTCATTTCGCGAAGGAGATAGGTAGTCGCTCTTACGCGACGACTGAAGCACAAAATACTGTTGAAGCAGGACCGATTTTACTCACTGGAATACTTGCACTTACTCGCGTTATGTCCTACCGACGTATCCCACTAGCCTGATGTGGATGTAAGAGTCAGAGGACCGCGATGTTTTCTAAATCGGGACACAGATCGGGAATAGCTGCACGCAGAGTGGTAGCGGGATAGTCAACATTAGCACACATTGGCGCATTACCTCAAGCCACGATCAAATCCAATAAACTCCAAGAGTAGTTTGATCTGATTGACAAACACCCCGTACATGTATATGTTTGCATGCTGTGGCCGACCTCTTTTCATGGCAAAGTTGTCACTGATACTCATTCTCTTTCAGGGCGCTTGTATGATGTTCTTGGCCTACGAAGAAGGCGACTAGGTTGCTCAACAATGATAGAATATATGTGAGGCATACCTGATATGAATGTGACGTAGATGCCGCGATTAAACGCATCCAATCTATTGCGTGTCAGCTTCCGAGGTGTCGGCACTGAGTCATGGATCAGGGTCCCTTTCTCTGTGCATATTGTCGTTGTGAACGCGAAACAGCTTGTAGCGACCAAACGCTAAAGATACCTGCGCTGAGGGAATACAAGTCCGTAAACGGTTCACATCACGGAGTCCGTCGCTCCCAACCCCAGAATTCCCATACGCACGTGCGACCTTTCACGGCAGACATAATGGGCGCTTGTTTAGCCTTTTAGACTTGTTAATACCAGACACGTTGCCGTACATCGTCAATTTATTCATGGCTGCATCTCGCGCATGTCTGGCTTGGCCAGTCATATGCTCATTCTTGTACTCTTGCCCAGGTGTATCAGCCAGAGTTATCGCCAGCGCACACTTTCGCATTTCAGGAACGACGCGCACGTCAATTTTAGCGCTAGGTACATTTTAAATGACGCAAACAGCATTACACTTCACTCATAAGAGTGGCTAGCACACAGACTAATATGCTGTTTCATCCCAGGCCCATTTCAAAGCCCGGACAGCAGGGCGCTATGACAAACTGTTCTTCACAGCGGCGGCGCGCAGAACAGCCCCTTATATGGCTGCAACTGCGTTACAACAATGTGCCCAATGATGCGACACCGGCGACACGCCTGCGCCTTAGGTAAAGTGTGCCTCCCGCTCTCATGTCCGAGAGGACACGGGCGAATGGAGAGGCCACCTGGTGCGCTCTAGTCTCCGGTACAGTGGAGACGTGTCAAGATGCGACGCTGTGCCTGTCCTCCAGGGCGGCTCGTCGACGCCAGCAAGTCCGATGACCCTTTGGAAATTCAGGTATATAACGCGTCCCTGTGGGCTGCAAGTATACCGTACCGCGACATTTCTTGACGAACATTGCAACCTAACTTCCACTCTACGCCATGCTTGCCGCTGCCCTTGTATCTGCTCTCGTATCCGCCGCCGCCGCCGCTCCGAACCTTGCGGTGCGCCAGAGCGGGAGCCCTCCTTGCTACGGCCTAGGAGGACTGCATGTCTACGAGAACCTCTCCAATTTCACGCTGTCCGCAGTGAACACGACCCTGCCTAATGCGAATAGTACCGGCGCACCGTTAGTTCTCGCCTCTAACAATGTCAACTGGATCCCAGCGGCCAGCACAGTACTCGCTGTGAGTAATGAACATTATCCATGACGCATTTTTCCAAATTCTGAGCAAGCATCTTCGCGTGCATTAGACCTACGCCTCTTTCCCACCTGACATCTGGTCGGGGCCAGAATTTTCGCTCATCAATGGCGCCCTCATTCCAGCTCCCAACGGCAATCTCGTGGGCTACGATGCAAATGTTACCTCGGGCTATGGCCTCGGATTCGCAGTCACGGATCCCGAAAATGAGCAATCTGGGGCGGAAATTTACTGTGTTCAGGCATGTGCATCTTGTGTTTCCTGTCTCTGCATGTGCTAAATCCAAAGCCTACAGGATGACGGTGCACCTTCAGGCTTTCAGCACGCCTACCTCGCCGTTTTCGGCGACACGGCGAACTTCTCTCTCTGCACGAGCTTGAGCGTCGATGCTGAACAGCCACCGCAGAACCAGGTTATATACAAAGCGACGTCAGAAAACAATGACCAATACGACTATAATAGTTGCTATGCTGTTCAGCTAATCATTCAGGCCCCCTAAACACTTTATTATGGGAACGGAGAGGTGGACGGCATTTGGGATACACAGACTGAATGTATACATGCCTGAAGTTACAATTCTGTACAAACAGTGTGCTCAAACCAATGAGCTACAATAACCATGATGCGCTCGCTTTACCCTGCTTTACCGCATGACATCCATCTCATAAGTGGTGTACAGTACCAGCTGTTTGACGGACCAAGGTGATGTCACCCTTAGTTGAATCTCAAGATCTATACCATCAGCGCAAGAAAGTATCATCAGAATTGCCGTGATTGAGTCCGCGCGTGTAGATTTCCGTGACGCTAGCGCGTCGGCCACCACACCGGCGTGCTCTACTAAACTCGACAGCGAAGATGATCTACAGAGTTGCGGTCGCTAAATTTCTTCACCGGGGCTGCTCATTACAAGCAAATTAAACAAGAAATTTGTTGTAAGTAGATGATGACTGCTTCAGATACTGGCTTTAAGCACCTAATGGGTATTCCAAGTTGCCGCAGCATCCGCACCCCAAAGTTGCTCGGCGCATGGTGTCGCTCGGCTGTTGCATAGAAGAAGCCCGAGAAGCTAGATGCCGAGCCACTCGTATATAATATACCAAGACTGCGTCGCGTAGGACCTTTGGCCACTTTTCTCTTCGTCTGCCTCCCAACAAAGCACTACGCACCTGCCTCTCCTTACCTCTCGCTCTTTTACAATGCTTGCTATCGGTGTTCTCTCGCTGGCCTTGGCCTCTGCGGCGTATGCAGCGCCAACGGTTGTTAAGCACAGCACCGCGTCTTGGTGCACCGGCCTCGGCGGAGGCGCATTCGATACTGCGTACAACTTCACGCTCGCCGCCTACAACACGACGTCGAGCAACACGAACTCGACGGGTGTGCCGCTCGTGTTGGGCCAAGCTGGGACATCGGAGCAGATGGCATCCATGGTCTTGTCGGTACGTGTACAAGTGGCTAGCGCTCGCGTCATAAACTGATGTTCCCGTGCGCCATACAAGACCTATGCTTCGTACCCCTACAACGACTTCCCCAACTTCTCGCTGCTTCAGGGTGCTCTGACTCCCAATGCCGAGGCCACCAACGGAAGTGTTTCCGCGGCTGACACGAGCGTCGACGCCGGCAACGAACCGACGTTCATGGTCAGCAGCGGTACCGTGCCCTCTGCTGCTCAGGTGTACTGCGCAGTGGTAAGCCCTACATTCTTGGTCCCGATTTGAGTTCAGGAAGCTGAGTTGTACATTCGTCATTTCTATAGGCGGATACGGACCCGGAACAGAGCGGTCAGCTCCCGATCCTCGCCGTGAACCGTGAAACCGACCAGTTCTCGCTCTGCACGTCCGGCACCCAGACCAACGTTGTCTACCGTGCCTCATCGAACAACGAGAGCAGCTACGACTACGACAGCTGCTACCCTGTCGCCATCCACGTAGTGGGCCTGAACTGATAGCACTGCTAGCAGCTCAGAGTCTGCGCATGTGATACCAGACTATGTGGTCGACTCTTGGACGAATTGAACTTCTAAACTACTTTGTTCGCTGCCGGAGTAGTTTCATCCGCCACGCTACGCGGCCATATAACCTAATGGGCAGTTCTATTTGACATTTGGATGCGATTGCCTGGCATGGGCTTTGTCTGACAACACAAGTGCCCCGGTTAAGGTACACAGGTCGATGGATAGGTGTGTTCTGTCAATGCTGGTTGATGAAGTTCAACGTTTCCCGCTTTGAATGACTGTCCTCAAGCCCTCATGATCGCATTTTGACATCTCCCTATTGTGACTGGAAATCTGTGGGATGCGTCCATACAGCAGTAGGTCTTGCTCTGTAATATTGATGTCATCAACAGATTATGAAAGCTCTGACATGTGGGTCTATTGGGTTCGTGGAGCTGAGTGGCGGCCGCCGTTGCTGTTTCGGGGCATTCATGTGAGAATATTTGATGACATGCCCGAGATCACCGCACGACATTGGAGATAATGGTCCCAAAGACAAGAAATGCTGTGGTCTGCGGTCACAGACCGACTATTGCGGTTTGGGCTGCGCGTTGAGGATCGCTACTCTCGAAAAACTGAGTTCCGGAGCGCCATCGGGTTAGCAGGTTGTGCGGTGCGTGCGAGAAGTGTGTGACTCTCTTGCGGCGTACTAAACATAGGAGGGCGGCGATAAGTCGATACCCTCAGCCTGAAGTATGCAGTCAATCTTATCGGCGCAGGATGAATCATGACAGCCACTGGCCGCTCTGTTCGCGAGACAAGCCAGCAGGTACTGGGGTATCAGGGTAGACACGTCGCTGACTATGTCAGATTGCAACTAGTTCGAGTGATAAAGATATATTGTGGGATGAGATACAGACATCGTTGAAATTGATAGTTTGAGTGTATGTCCGCATAGTCCCCACAAAAGTTAGACAAATTTCTTACAGCAAAACCAATATTGATAGACCGTAAAATTGGTGTACAACAGTATCATGGAATCTGCGCCACTGCGCCACCCTATGAGTACACCGACGCGCTGAAGCACTCCATCATGGTCTACGACTTGGCAACGACAAATTCATGGCAATTTCCAACAGCCACAGGCGCGTCAATCACGTGATGATCGGAGTCGCGTTCAACGATCGGAGTGGCCTTGGACCACAACACCCAACGAGGTATACCCCTGCCCTTCAGAGCCCACATCGCCATTTGTGGGACGGACTCCCGACCAACAGTGAGCTTTTCTGTTTCCGCATGTGCTCTGCTTATATCTCTATTTCCTTGAATGATTCGAGCATTCGAATACTGCATAGCGGTGCAACGTAGAGTCTGACAGACTAACCAAGACAGCGTTGAAGGTATTATGCCTATCCTGTCTAATCACACACAATGTGACTGATGCCAGACTATAATTGTTATTCAGTCACCGCGGTCATGTCCGAACTGAACATCGCCGGTCGCCCACGTCGCTCAACACGTACGCCTGCCAAGGCCCCGGTCACCCTTTCAACATCAGAGAACACATCGAAATTCCGCGTCAAGTGGAAGGAACCACAGTCCGATAAGGACAAAACCGACAAGCTGTCAGCTCTTCTCATGAACCCAAAGAGCAAGCTCACAAAGATAGATTGTGCCGTGCGTGTCACGTTGTGAGCGCTGCACAGCGCGCTGATATTGCGCATTCTTACCGTGTTAATTTGAAACAGGATGTCCTAAATTACGAGAACTTCCTAGACTTGTCCCCTGAGTCGCAAGATCTGCTCGTGGCCCTGCTGCCGCCCACATCGTTCTATACATTCCGCCCAACCATACCTCCCACGCATGTCGATTACGCAGTATCCAGCAATACAGCGAACGCATCGCCCACAAATAACATGACATCCGTGAATGATGAAGACCCACAACCTGCAGAGTCTTCCCGCCAAGCGCCGACTGTGCCGCAGCCAGAATTTCAAGAACAAAGCACAGCGACACTAGACCCTACGACTTTTACCTCACCTTTCTTCCTCTCTGCTGCGCGGACGTTCCAGGACCACTTATTCTCCGGCTGGTTCGGCAAGAAAGCAAAAGAAAACCTCGACCAGTTCACCGTGGGCGTCCGAGAGGGCGATCTGCATGCGGAGTGGAAAGATGATGCCTGGCTGCGCGAACATCCGTCCCGAGAAGCGCGGTACGTATAGATATGCGCATTGCGCAGATCGCAGTTTTTGGGGAGCAATGAACTTATTCACGGACGATTAAGTCCGCAGCGGATCGATATGAGCACCTTGGCCGAACAAGGACTATTGCAAGAAGGTGATATCCTCTCCTACCGCCGAGAGTTCCCCGATTTGCAGCTGGTCGTAGAAAAGGATGTACTAGTATGTCCCACCGGCTACGGTCCCCCCCCCCCCCCCGTTTGGACCGCAGCGACTGACTTTGCTCCAGATCGATTCAATTGATCAGCGCACTTACACTCTCGGTGTTTTGATACCACCGGGCACCTCACGCAGCTTGCATGGGTCCCTTCTCATCAATGGGCATGAGGAACTTGCACCAGGGGACCACACGCAGTCCATGGAAGATGTCTCGGATCCAAGGACATTGGAACATGGCATACTAGATGTTGATGGACGTGTAAGCCGGGCAGATAGGCACGAGGCCCCGGTGCCGACTGTGCACGCGAGCTCCGCGGACTATGCGGCGCGAAGGACCAATATTCGCCCGTGGAAAACATTCACCGTGTGGAGGTGGCGGGGTGAAATGCGTAATGCAATTGAGATGCAGCTGTTACAAGACATGGGAGGCCGAGAAAGATTTGGCACCTTATTTTACTTGCGAGCTCACTGTCGATAACTCTTGCGATGATAGCGTCATATCATGATACTTGTAAGACAATGTGTCGAAGGACACAGTGTCTGCTGCTCCGAATTGTGTATCGCAAGTACTTAACTCGTGTGTCTGTGACTGTAAGCTCGTGATAAGCGCGTGACCAATATCTCGTGATTTGTGACCGTCGAGCTTTCGCGTGACAGTCTCTCATTCTTCGCCACAATCGCGACCACGATCCGCGACGCGTTCCCGCGTTGGTTCAGGTTGAAGCATACAGTATGCGCGCGGGCTCTTCAAGAAAGCAGAAAGATATTGCATATGATCCTGACCAGGATCCAGAGGAGAAGCGCCACTTACGTCGTGACTACCGTACATTGCACAAAGAAACCACCGAGGGTGAGCATGCTTGGCAAGAGGTCTGATTGCGTATAACACGTTTGTTGTAGATACCAACCCGAATGATCTGACTGCAGACCAGCTGGTTGAGAAGGTGCACCGTGCCGATGACCTCTTCAACCGCGGTACGTCGCGTATGGTAACTAATCGTCATATCTTGACGCTATCGCAGTGAAGGGTACTTCGGAAGCGACGCTGGACTCGGCGTTCCTTCTTGCAGCGACACAGATGGGTGCGGCCAAGGCGCGCGCCATGAAGTCGGGCGCGGGCGCGTTTGACGTCGATGACTTCGTTGCGCGTCTCATCACATTCATGGGCGGCCGCAAGGGTGTAGCGATGCCCGATGACTCGGATTCAGATGTCGTCGAGGAACATTATGATGACACGCCACTTGATTGGGATTGCATTGGACGCCGTGCCCTAGCGAAAAGCCACAGGGTACCTGTCATGGACTTCATGTGCGAAATGCCTTTTCGTGCGCGTGACATTATGTGACTATCTGTCTAGGCTGGGCCCCCTATCAATTGAACAGAAGAAACGGGCTGTGGCAAAACGAGCCAAACTCGAGAAGGACAAGCGCGACATGAAAAAGCCACAGGAGATCACCGAAGACGACATCACCCGGTCGGAGAACGAGACAACGAAGAACGTCGCAGCTGTGCGTTCCTCATAGTGGTAATGTGTTTAATGCGTCGCGCTGACATCTGCCTCTAGCTTGAGAAGATTCTCACGCAACAAGAAGGGGCAATAAACTTATTCCGATTTATCGTCAATCCTAACGATTTTGGGCAATCGGTTGAGAACATGTTCTATCTCTCCTTCTTGATTAGGGACGGTAAGGTCGCGCTGGATATAAGCGAGGAAGGCGAGCCTATCGTCTGTGCGTTCTTCGTCTTCACATGGGTTCGGCGTGTTCATGCGAGGCGCCCCTTTTGAATTGCATTGCGACAGTTGTTTGTGAACAGCCATCAGAGGAAGATTATGGTGCGGGCCTCAGGAAGCAACAGCTTGTGATGGAGTTTGACATGGCGACATGGCGGGTAAGCGTCCTCGCTATCTGCGCTTGACACCTTGAAAACGCATCTTCAATGATTTCCAGCGCGCAATCGAGGTATTTAATATCACAGAGTCTATCGTTCCTCAGAGGCCCAAGTCGGAGATGCGCATTGGACAAAAATGGTATGGTTAATGGCGTGTTACGCCTCATGGTATTCTTTCCATTCTTTCCCATCGCTGTCAGAAGCGTGCACACTCTGCAGTCGTTATGCTTGGCTATGTCTGATTTACCCTTGTGCTGTAGATTATATTTGTATTGTAGCCTACGCTATTTCGCTCTTGCCATCGCCCTTGACGCTGGAGGTTCTGAACAAGATAGCTCAGAATAGGTGAGGGAAGGTTTGACATTGCGTATGAAGTTGTCAACTCCTAAGCACACAGTGGTCTGGTGGTACACGTAGAGAGTAGGTCTACTTCAATTTCTCGAACATCTGTATTGACAGCTCCAGATTGGCAATATCAGCCTCCAGTGTTCTCCGCTACATCGATACAATCAGCTGATTACACTAGCTCAAGGTTGTGGACGCAACGCACCTTCTCCTCGTTGAACAGGCGGACGTTCGCCGCAACGACATTCTCATAATCTGGCTGCGACTCCGTTTTTAGGATCTTATCTAGGTTCAGGCGTGCGAAATCTAGTTTCTTCTGACATTTCACAATCTCGGCGTCCAAATCCACTTGACCCTGCGGTCACTGTTAATGCGGCATTTCGACGGCCATCATCAAGGCACTCACCCTAACGAGGACATGCAACACGACGGTAGGCGTCAGCACGGCGGAACCACACCCGGCAGGTATGTCCTCCGGTGTCCGCACAATCTTCACAGACTTGCCGTGTTTCGTTAATGCCAGGATGGTTGGTACTTGGCTCTCAAAGAGCGCAACCTCGTTTTCAGACTGTACACGAACGAACACTGTCGGTGTATGCATACATGAGCTATAAGCTTAGCAAACGGTGTGGGGATACACACGCTGAAGATCGCTCTGCAGATTGTATGATGCGGCCAATGAACGGCTAGTCTTGATCGCTGAGAACACAAGCTCGAAATCCCTGTACGCGTCCTCGAAGACAGATGAGCTGTTCTATTAACAGGTGCCATGTCAATGAAGAGTCAAAGGATTGATAGTATCAAAGAACATACGAAGACGGGATATGCTGACAACATGATTGATTGGGTAGGATCATTCGGCCGACGAGGCAGACGCTGCCACAACTCCTCCGTAACGAAGGGCATGAATGGATGCAACAGGCGTAAGCCAAGATCCAGGGACGTGTAGAGTGTCTGTTGCGCCGATCTACGCATTGTCGGTGATGCAGACTCGTCAGTCATGACCTTCATCGCTTCCTGAACAAAATAAAAGGTTAACTTATACTTTCCTTTCCCAGCCGGAATCCACTCACAATATATACGTCGCACAGCTCATACAACCAAAAGTTATAGGCAGTGTTTGTAGCAGCCATAAAGTTACGTTGCTCCAACTGCTGGTTGACATCCCGAGCGGCAACGTTGAGCTTGTGCAAAATCCAACGCTCGACGATGCTCTCATTGCCGGTAGGCTTCGCCGTGGGCTCGGGTACGAATTGCTCATCCAGTTTGAGCATCGCGAATTTGGTTGCATTGTAAATCTTGTTGCAGAACTTCCTGTAGCCCTCGACACGAAGAATCTCCAGGTTGATGTCACGGCCTATATCATGAATCTCAACGCCAGTCAGACATGGGGAAACAGGGAACAAATTACCTCCACCCGAGTACGCGCACAACGCGAAGCGCAGTGCATCGGTTCCGCATTGGGGGATGCCCTTGGGGTAGTCCTTCTTCTGGCCCGATTTTGCCTTTGCAATCTCGCGCTCGTCGAGATTGCCCTCGTACAACTTCGCGTGCAGCTCTTCGAGGGGGAGACCCTGGATGACATCTATCGGATCAACGACATTCCCGAGAGACTTGCTCATTTTCCGTCCGTGCGCATCGCGAATCATAGCATGACAGAATACCTCCTTGAACGGCATCTTGCCTGTGAGGTGGATACCGAGAAGCACCATTCGTGCAACCCAGAAGAAGAGAATGTCCCAGCCAGTCTCGAGTACTGACGCAGGATAGAATTCTCGGTAGTCGAAAGTCTGCAGAATGGGAATTAGGACGGTCAGACGCGATGCGGTGACTCAGACTTACGTCTTCTGGCCAGCCCATGATAGAGAATGGCCAGAGGCCAGAGGAGAACCATGTGTCTAGAACGTCCTCATCCTGCTCCAATGTGAACTTCGCACCGTTGGCCAGCTTCTTGGCACGCTCGGTCGCCTGTTCGAGTGTCCGGCCAACTACCCAATATTTCCCATCTGAGGTCTGAAGGGGGATCATGAGGATGTCTCCACATCAAAGGAACATGATAACGGACATCCTGCTGCACCCCCTCGATCCGTACGAAGTATGCGGGGCATCGGTGACCCCACCAGAGTTGACGGGAAATACACCAATCCTGAATGCCCTCGAGCCAGTTGTACCATTCCGCCTCCGATGATTTAGGCGTGATAGTGAGATCTCCGGCTCTTGTGCGCTACATGTACCCGTCAGCAACATTCATAGTACGGCTTTACGGCTTTAGGACACTTGCCTTTAGTGCCTCCTCGGCGAGCGGTTTGCAGTTCACCCACCACTGTGGCTTCAGCACTTGTTCAATGATATCGCCAGATTTGCTGTGTTAGCAGTGTAGTGAGTCCTGACGTTGGAGGTAAACTGTGCTGGTGCACATACCTGCAAATCGGGATCTGCATGGGGTTGTCCTTCGTCTCGATATACAAACCTGCGTCCTGCAGTGCCTTCACGACAGCTACGCGAGCATGGAACCGCTTCATGCCCTATAGATTCGGCTGGGCGGTGAGTTCCGCACCCGTTCGCAACGGGATTGAAGATTACCTTGAAGTTCGGACCGGCATTGTCATTAAATGTCCCATCGTCGTTTAACAGGTTGATGAACGGCAAATTATGCCGAACGCCAACGTCGTGATCGTTAGGATCGTGAGCAGGCGTGATCTTCACCGCACCCGTGCCGAATTCCATGTCCACGACAATCGAGTCTGTGATAATAGGTATCCGCCGGTCGAGGAAAGGGTGTACGGCGTACTTCCCATGCAGATGCTGCTGCAAAGTCAACTTGTGAACTAGAGGAACAACGGAAGACGGCCGCACCTTGTACCGAGGGTCATCAGGGTGGACAGCAATCGCGGTATCGCCCAGCATCGTTTCGGGACGCGTCGTCGCAACGATGATCTTCTCATCTGCGTATGAAGGTCAGACCGCACTTAACGTGATGGTCGATGCATTCACCTGAGCCCTCGAGCGGATACGCAAACGATGTTATAACACCGAATTCGAACTTTTCCTTCGCGTCATAGCCCGGGACATTCAGCAAAGTCCGACCGGTCAGCTGCTTCTGCTCGACCTGCAACAAGGGTTGACGTGTGGTAGACTTCGAGATATCATGAGATGTACCTCGAGGTTAGAGAGAGTGGTGTTGAGCCGAACACACCAGTTGACGAGACGATTGGCGCGATAGAGAGTCCCGTCCTCATGCAAACGACAGAAGTTCTCTATAACAGCTTTGTAGCGACTCTAGAGAAGGGAATATAATCAGAACAAGCTCTAGATGAAATGGAGGCACTGACCTCATCCATAGTGAACGCGACACGGTCCCAATCACAGCTTCCTCCCAAGCGACGAAGCTGATTCGTGATCCTGGCCTGGTAGCTGATGTCATCGTCAGCATGACGTCCAAATCAGAGTCATTCGACGCACTCGTTCTTCCAGTCCATAACAGTCTCGATGAATCTTTCTCGTCCCAAGTCATGTCGCGTCTTGCCAGTCGCCTTAAATAGTCTCTTCTCGACCACAGACTGTGTTGATATACCGGCGTGATCATACCCTGGCACAAACAGTGTCGTCTTCCCCAACATCCGATTCCTGCGTGCGTAGTACCTTCATAACAGCAAGTATCCAGATCGGACCGCGTACGTACCATCGAATTAATGTATCCTGGATAGCGACCGTGAGCGCATGGCCGATGTGCAGGCTTCCGGTAACATTTGGGGGAGGCAAAGGGATGACGAATACGCCTTCCGGCTTGACCTTTCCGTCGGCGGTCAGTTGCGGCTTGAAATATCCTTGTGCCTCCCACCAGTCGTACCAAGCGGCCTCCACCGCGATCGGGTTGTAGCCGGTGCTGGACATTGGTAGGGATAGATCTGTGACGGGTGGAGTGAGTCTGCCGTCGTCCGGGAATTGGCATAGGCGTACCTTTCTTTTCGCCCTTAGGTGTGGTGTTCACGAACGGTGCCTCCTCCTCCACCTTTTCTTTCTCCTTCACCTTTTCTACCTTCGCCTTCTTCTCGTTGGCCGGAGTTGCAGCCGTCACCTTCGCAGCCTTGGCGGCATATTTGGCCTCCTTCTCGAGTCGTTTCGCTTCCTTCTTGGCTGTGAACGGCGACTTGTGCAGTTATTTATCCAGGACAGACTAAAGCACATACCTGCGCTCTTCGAATTGGGATTAGGGCCTCCCGCGGTGGGAGTGGATGTCCCTGACGCGGCAGGAGACTCGGACATTGTTCGATATCCTAAACGATGTCGCTGGAGTTGCGGTCTTGGTATTCGAGCACGAGAGACGGCGAGAAATTGATACAAGATGCGCATTTGCACGCGATGGCGAGTCACAAAAATATGAATTTCCCACGTGACATCACTGCTATGTCCATTTTCAAATTCTCGATTGATCGACATAAGTACTCCCAATATTGCCTCCTATTAGATAGCGGAATTTGAATATTGTTTCTCGATACTCGACAGCGCACGAGATTATACATCTGTAATCCAATGCTTCAGCTCATCGCCACCACCCACGGTCCCGCGCTGTAGATCCAAACTCCTCGTAATTCCCCTCATAATCGTAGTCTGTGTAATCTGGAGGATTGTTCATGGTAGCCCTGCTTCTGGCGAGTTTGAAGTCGTAGGCATCCCTGGAGTCAGCATCGGAGAGAGTGGTATAGGCCTCCACTACGAGCTTGAACTTCTCCTCAATACCACCCTGCACAAGCGATGTAAGCGCTGTAGTCACTAAGCTTTCAACATGTCAACTAGCCTTGTCTGGATGGTGCTTCAGCGATTCAAGGTGGTACGCTTTCCGTATCTGCGCCATCGTGCAATCCTCTTGGAGGCCTAGGGGATCCTTAATATCCCACTCACACACACCAAATCATAGCATCGTCGGCCTCACTCACCAAGGATCTTGTAGTAGTCTTTTTCCTTATTACGTTCGTTTATGGCCTTCTGTTCGGCCGCGTCTAATTCCTCTTGAACGCTCGACAGGACCAACACGGGCATAGTGAGCTTTCCGAGCTGCAAGGCCGCTCGGAAGCCTTCCACTGCCACGTCGTATAACTCGAGCGAGACATTGATTCGGGCACGCGTTAACAAAGCCTCGGCGTAGGTCGCATCTAGCTCTAAGGCGATATTAACATGCTTGATGCCGTCGGAGTAGTTCCCAATCTACGAGCAGCTTTAAGAGACATGCACTTATCGGCGAACAAGAACGTACGTTCAACTCCGCTTCAGCCTTGCCTCGCAACAACGTCGCACGGATGATCCCACCGTTCCCTTCTTCGGCCTTGTCGCCGACCAACTGCGCGCATATCCAGTCAGGTTAGCATTGCGGATAACGTGGTAGCTACTTCAGCAGAGACGCGGTTACATTCGAGCGGACGTTGACTTACATGCAATGCTTCGTCCCATTCACGGATGGCATCAATCCAGCGGCCGTGGCGGAAGTGGACCCCACCCTCGCTCTGAGACCTAATGATACCTTTGAGGCGCGTTCGTATCTCCTTCGCATTTGCGTCGTCCGGGTCCAACTTTAGGACGGTCATGGTTTGGGCCAGAGCATCCGTCAACTTTGCAGTGAGAAGGAGCACTCGAGCTCGCAAGAGCATCACCTCGGTCGACTTGGGCTCCTTGTGCATCAGACGTCTGATCCCGTCATTTGTGAGCCAACATGGATGGTCGTGACGTAGGCTGGACTCACTCAACGGAAGACACTACTGATTTCCAGTCGGCTTCGGCCATGCGTAACTCGACATTCCAGCATCGAATATCGACAGGTAAATCACAATCTTCCTCGGAGTAAATGCCTAAGCACGACTCATAGGCTGCCCTAGCCAATTTCCAGTGTTGGCGCTTCCGAGCAGCATGATAGCTTTCGATATGCTTCTGCAATTCCACTAAGCGCCGCTTCAGTGCAAGCGCATCGGTGTAATCGGGGTCTAAGGATAGCACGTCTCGAACAGCGAATAGAGCAGACGCATGAGAACCCAGGTAGAAGCGACATTTTGCTGTCCAAAAGGATATCAAGGGGGATGGTATGTAGTCTGCCTTCGACGACGCAGTCTGGAAGTCCCCGATAGCGCATGCATACTTCTTAGATTGAGCGTAGGCAATGCCTCGCTCCGTATAATGTGAGGCGACATGAGGGTCCGATGCTGCACAAAGCAATCAAAAGCCTGAGGATAACTGATATTTGCTCACTTTACCGATAGCCTGCGCGAAAAGCGAGACGGCCAAGGCGAAGTTCTCCGTGGCGCAGGCAGCTCTCGCTCTAGCAGCGAGAGGCACGACGGGTGTCTCCTGATCGTTGTCGGATTCCACGGACTCCGAGTACCTGAGTACAAGTCCATCAGCAAGCCCTCACAAGGGGCATATAGATATGGCGGGCAACAAACCATCGCGGAGCATATCCTGTGGTGCTCTCCCCGTTGTCTGGATACCACGAATATGTGGCCGTTGGATCCGGTTTATTGTTCCTAGCTTCCCACGATTTGGAGAATCGAGGACGACTACGATATGTTTGTGTCAATATGAATCATTTCTACTATAACGCAAACGCTGGATGCTCACAAATGTTCTTCTTCACCGCAGCTCTCGCAGTTGATCGCATTGGCCTGAAGTCCACTGGGACAGGAAGCCATGTCATGTCCGAATAAGTAACATTGCTGAGACCAATCAGGTTCTGCAGAGAAGCGAAATAAAGTATGTCGCTTACCGCGCACTGACGGGCAGGACATGCATTCCTATGATGTCCATTATTCCTGCACAACCCGCATTTCAGTCGTTGATCATAGCCTGTGGGCTTGGAGCATGTCGTGTGAGTGTGCCCGGTCTGTTTACAGTTTGTGCACTTGATTATCTGGCTCAAGCCAGAGTATAAGGACGGAACTGTGGATATGAAGGGACTGTGGCTTACAGACTTGTTCCTACACCTTTCGGTATGATTTCCGACTTGTGCACAATGCGGGCATGGTATTCGTAAATACCCGTGAGGTTTCGGGCATTCCCAATGGCCATGCCCGCTTTCTGCACAGTTCTTGCAGATCCATGTCTACATAGTGCAACAACGATCCTTAGTAGCAGAATTGTCCTCATGTAAAAGAACTTACATTGTGTTTGGTGCACTCATTGCTCCCATGGCCCTTCTGGCCGCACCCACCACATTTCCTCTTGCTGGCTTTGCGAGACTTCGCCATGGTGGAAAAAAAGCGATGTCAGCTGAATTTGGTGTTTTGTTATGGGCTGAGGAAACAGTACTCGCGTCGTCAAGACGCACGTGTGTTAAATTGGCAACGAAAAGAAGAAATAGACAATACAAGTACATGAGACAATCTACTATCCGGCTGCACGCAACATCAAGCGTGGAAATAGGCATCCAATCGTAGCCCAATTGGCAATTGGTCTTAGCGATAAGTAATTGTTGAACCATTCGTGTACAGTGACAAAAGGAGTCAGCCCCACATTGAACGCAGATGTCAAGGAATCACAACAGCCCACACTGATGTACAGCCTCTCAAGCATAAGCAGACTTCGATTTTAAGAAAAGGACTCGGTACGCTTTCCAGATGCATAGACATGTTTAAAGGTTAAGAGCTATGCGCCCATTCACACTCGACGACGGCGAACAATCGCTACTCGCGTCCGAGTCGGCCTTCGTTAGAGGCAAAAGCGATAGAAGCGATACGACGTGCCTTACTTGACGTGGTAGGTTAGTTAGGAATCGCGGCCGGAAGACCTGTGAACAGCCTGAAAAAGGCCGCCTTCGCACCAAATCGAGTGATCAAGCATTGTTTAGCCATATTTCATGTTGATGTGATTCTCCATGCTGGAGCACCAATTAATGGCACGCAGGGATCTGTAATGTGTCACACATCTAGTTTGAAGCAGTCAATAGTCTAGGCTGGATCCATGCATCAAGGTCGTCGCAAGATCCAGCGAAACATGCGCTGTGTGTTTGACAAACCGTGCTTGCCCATCAATGCCTGGATTGTATACGACGACAATGAGAGCTCGAGCTAATGGCTTGCCGGTTTCCGATCTAGCGACGCTGTCGCACTCATCCCGAACACTCACCTCCCTGGATCAGTGGGATGCACTTGAGAGGCACGCATCGACAAAGATTATTATCTGTGATGTATGACACATACATTAAACACCTTTCGGAAAAGCTGGTAAGACACCGGAGTCTGAGTTGTAAATTGTAGACACCTGCAGAGACATTCCATCCAGTCCTCTGTAGATGCCCGTGTCGGAATGCATCCCTATTTGGTGGGCGCAGAGAGCGAGCAAGCGGTAGCGCCGAGCACTGGCCACACACGGACCACGTGATCCGATTGTCGCGTCGCGCCTTTAACTGCGGCAACGTCCGGAGTGTGGCACTGGCTGCAGCATTCAACGCATTGACCTCTACCTTCCTCTTCTCTTCAATCCCCACCCCCACCCCCACCAGCATAACCAATCACAACAAACAAACACAGCACCCCTATCTCACAATGGACACTCCTGATCACAAACAAACCATGAACAAATGCATCGCGTTCGTTCGAAACTACCTGACAATGGGGTACGGCGCCGCCTTCGCTGACGGGCTGCTCAACGATCTCACATTGACCACCGAGTCCAGCCAGCGCAATCGTCAGATCCGACACGGAGAGCGAGTCTTCGAATCGGACCCGCGATCCACGCCTCGCGACGCTTCAACCGGCACAAAACGCCACAGGGTAGCGGATATCATCAGCATGCACCAGAATGTGCACGATGATGTTCATTCTGCAGTGCGACAACGGTGCGAGGTCGTGGTAAGTACCCACGCCTCGGACTGTCCGCCTTTCTGATATCTGAGCCTTCTTCGCCACCGAATTTTGCGCCTGCCACACAATGCAGGATCCCGCCACGACGCCACGACTCGCACATAAGTCTGGCCATCGCCGCAAGACACCGCTTCTCTTTGTGAGGAAGCAGAAAGCTCCTAAGCGGCGGATGTCCCAACAATGTATGCGATGTGGCGTCACATGCTTCAAAAGCTTGAGGCCCACCCCAGAAGACACGCTGCCTTGGCGCGAACAACTGGTAAATCGCCAAACACTCACCCCCTGCCACAATAGGCTGACCTGGGTCCAACAGAACGCCGCACAAGCACAGGCTGTCCTTCAGAATGTGGCGACATGGATGCCGCCACAATCCCATAGCTACCGGCAGCCTCTTGAAGACCGAATGAACATTCCCGATGCCATGTTCATATCGGAAAGGGACGAAGAGATGGCAGATAACTTCGCCCCAGATGCAAGCTCATCTGTCCACTATACCCCGGCCATGAGCGCCGACTACTCTGCTCAACGCACGCCCGAGCCCTTCCCCATGCCAGACGTGAGTCTTTGCCACCTAGCTGATATATGAATATCAGACTCACATGCATATTCGCACTCGTAATGTCTCTAGGTCCACCAGTCTACAGTCGCGAGCACCAGCATGGTCCCGCAAGTAGCCATCGCGGCCGAACCCGTCGACCTCCTGATGCATGAAGCAGCAACTGTCGATCTAACGCAGGAAAGCGCATTCGACCTGTCATCGATCAATGGGCTTGACGTCCAGATGCCCGCCTTGTCATCGGCACTGACTCTTGCGATCGAAGACGACCATGCGATGGAGGAGCCGACTGGACATGAGATTGCCGACGAACTAGAAAATGCCAGTGAAATGGCGCTCGGAGAGACAATGAGAGACAGCGAGGACGAGGAACAGGCCAACGTCGACATCAGCGCAGCCAGCGCCGATGTACGCGCTGATGTACCGATAATAGAATATGTACGAGAGGAGGATGTCCAAGACATAATCCTCAAAGCCGTCGAAGATGCTAAACGCATCCAGGACGCCCTACGCACCTACCTTGCCCCCTCCGTCGACGAGATCGACGACCAGTTGGACGTCGGGCTGCCGCCCCTCGGATTCACTGATCTGGGGCTTATGCCCATGGTTATGCCCTTTGAACTTGACGACTACGAGGACATATTGGCACCACCACCCACGTACGCGCCAGGTGTATCGGCTCTCGTGGACAGGTCGAAGCCACTCAAGACAAGGGCATCCAGGTTCGCCAATACGCCATACCAGACACGTTCGATCGCACATGCATCACAGTCCGTGTCGATCGCATCTACATTATTGGACACCGAGACGGGCGAGTCAGGCCCTTCGTCGGCATCCTTCAATGCCTGGGGCGACAGGAACGAGGGGTGGTTGGGAGGCGCTAGCACACAGCTAGAGGCGGCACAGGGGAGCGAGGAGCGACGGGCAGCTAGGACGCAGGAACTAGCAGAGCAGCAGAAGGCTAGGAAGTTCGCCAACCTTAGAGGTCGGAAGACGGCATGGGAAGTGACAGAGGATGCTGATAGGCAGGATGCTGAGAAACGGGAGGCTGAGAGACGGAAGGCTGAGACGGCGATGCGCGCAATGGAGCAACCGATTGTAGAACTGCACAGGCCCACATCCTCAGCGGCCTCACATAGCCAAGCCCCGAGGTCGCTTTCATCCGTCCCTGGCCCCAGGTATGTCCGGAAACTGTATCTGTTTTTTGTTATTCATCCACATACCTTCACAGTGCCATGACAGCCGAGGAGATGGCCCACCAGACGCCAGACGACCTAGATGATGGCGCAGCCAGCGGGCCCTCGGTGGACGACCTGTGCAGCCAGTTCGAACAGCTGTAGTCATCCGCGAGTCGTCTTTCCAGCACGACCACTAAGTCTGCTCTCGGCGCAAATCCCGGGTGGATGCAACTCACCGAGAGTACTGTGCGCTCTTCTCAGCTCGACAACGATTGCCGGCGTAACAGGAATCCTGACAAGTATGTGGAGGTCAATGTCGGCCGTTGTGTTGCACGCGAACCCCGCCTGCAGTCCTGGCCACATCGTTCGGCAACACCCGGACATCATCGACATCCGCCACCTCGATATCAAATGTTCGAGGTTATCCATCCTATTCTGGTTACCCTCAAACGTCATGCCCAACGCCCACCGCATTCGCAACTGACTGTTATCGTTGTCCGTCAAACAAGCACTGCCTCTCGGCTTTCGTACTACGTCGTCTGATGATACCCATTGGTGCGTCCCTCCAAAATGTTCACACCATTTTTAATAATGACCGCTGCCTACAGATATACCCCATTCAGACTTATCGTTCAGTGCGTGCTGCTGCGGCAAAGACCCTTCAATTGAAGCCCATCCGATGATACGCTTCCCGGTATGTTGATCCGCCACAGCTTTCTGTCATGCTCTCTGACCGTGAATACTATCCACAGATACCACCTTAAAATTATTTTTGTTCATTTCATGCGGCAAGCTACAAACAGCGCCATGCTCGCGCACTTCCATTCGGGAGCTGCGGCCGTTCGCTTATATATATGTTCCGCACATAGACGCGTGTTACCCGGGTGGCGGCTATACAGCGCGCTTGATCCAAAAAAATGTGCCGTTGCGTTATTTAAACCCCACTGTAAGAAATTTGTAAATGCAGGAAATTCTGGGTATACATTGTTGTGGTTTCGTCGCGCCCCACCCACGTGATCAATAAGGTTTGCATGATGCTGAGTCGGGGTCTGCCAGCACAGATCCTTCGAGCTCTCACAGCAGACTATACATATCATGCTGCGCAATGGCACTACATGAGGCTGGTACGTGGAGGTGCATTTGCGATCGAGGTTTGATAGGGACAGAGACCACCGCTCAAGTGTGATGTTGCCAACTACTCGCAGTATGTGCAGACACCATGGTTATGATTTTCGTCTCACATTGTAATTGAATGGCGTAATCACTGATTAAAGGAACTGTGATTCAATTTTGGTCCTTATGAATATCAGTCAGGTGCTCAGAGGCACTATGATATGCATGATGCTACATCGTGCTTTCAAGGGAGTTTGCTGGCGTGTTGTGACTTGATACAAGCACATGGTGGTGGGCGGACTGCAGCAGGTATCTGTCAACCTGACAAGTTTATTTTGGTCAGCAAGACATTCGTCGTGTCAAAGTGCTTTATTTGCGTACTCACGGTCTTTCAGTATGATTGCCGCTAGCGTAACAGCCATCTTGAAGTCGGAGCAGCCACGCTTTACAACTCAGGAATGAGGACAGTTAGTCTCAGTTAGGCTAGGCAGCTAACTCTGCAGCATGCGGTGCACCATGCACCGATGTGCCACACTGGTCGCATATAACGACATAATACTCAATACACGATATAAACAGGGGCTCGTCCTCAATCAATGCCCTACAGTCTCAGCTCTTGCATCGCTAAACTCCAGGAGTGCACCACAATGTTCGAGGCATTTGCAATGACAGGGTCCGAGCTCCAATCATATGAACTCAAGTTAGTCCTCTCTAGCCGAGCCCGTTCACTCTGGAGATCTGACGAGGCCTGTCTCCATAACAAAGCTTCAATGATAATTGCATCACCTGTGCATATATTAGTACATCAATCCATCTCCATTGCTGTCAAAATTATATGCTGACCGGCCGCTTCCTCAGCTCTTATCATCTGGGATAGTCTCATAATGGCTGCCGATGATCTGCACCTCATGTGATCCTGCTGGGCCTTCTCCACGTTCCTTTCCATAGTCAACCGAATCACCTTGTTGAGTCTCGCTATCCTAGTTGGGCTTCTTCTGATCATATCTACACCAGTAGGTCGTCTTCGTGTTTGACCTGAAGAAGTGTCCTGATTACATATCATGCAAAGGTCATATTTTTGTAATGATTTAATCCCTCATCGTCTCACATTTTTATGTAGATGCATAGGCATCCAGTATGCCACAGCAGTGATTGATCTTGTATCCATCAGTCTAGCAGTGGGTAAGGTGCACAGATTTTTGAGGTGACATCCATGTGTTGATTCTTCTAATTCTTAGCCATCACAGCTCTTTGTACACATGCTGTGAGCAGTGCTAACTGGTATCTAGTGATGCTGGTGCTGCTATTGGGACTGGTACCCATTGGGACTAACTTGGTAAGGATACTTCTTTCATTGCCAGCAATCATTGTCTGAACCAAGTGTCAAGTACACCCTCATGGCATTTCCTCAAGTTTGGAGCACCAAATTGCAACAGTGTAGGCAGCATGTTATAAGAAGCCCCGACCAGTTTGAAGCATGAGTCTTTTCCGCTTGCGTTCACATACAGATGCTCCGTGATAACTGACTATGGCTCACAGATGTTAGTCATCTTCAATCAGCCTACCCTACATTCATTGATTGATGCCTTCTACAAGTTCTGATAGCTAGTTGAGTCTCTACCATCGTCTCCGACATACTGGCCATTGGCGCAACCTGGTACTACCTGCTGATAAACCGCGCGGCAGTGCCTCACACACAACTGTCCTACATGATCCTTGAGGCGATAAGCCGCTTGCGGCGTGTTTGATCCGGGGTGCGTGGTGGGTATTCCGCGAGGTTCGTATCCCATCATGAGTTTGAATGGGGATGTCTTCATCGTGGAATGCTCACGGGAGTTGTGAGCAAATTGCGCAGTGTGAAGATGGTCAGCCCACTTATCCGGATCATTGGCAGTGAAGCAGCGGAGGTAGATCTCCAGCTCTTGGTTTACTCGTTCTGTCTCACCATCGGTTTGCGGATGGAATGCCGTACTCATGGCTGATTGGACCCCAGTCATTTTGCAAAGTTCTTGGAAGACTTTGGACGCAAATTGCGGTCCTCGGTCACTGATGATCTTGTCTGGGAGTCCAAACCACTTGTAGACCTCTCAGTACATTGTGTCTGCCGTCCCAAGAGCATCAATTGTTTTGTTGCATGGGATGAAAATTACCCCCTTTGTAAGGTCGTGGTCCACTACGACCAGAATTGAATCGAAACCGTT
>NW_020169837.1:1253767-1263183 GCF_002117355.1 Postia placenta MAD-698-R-SB12 | reverse complement strand
AAGATCGAGCGAGGAAGTCGAGAATGACCACTACTGTTGGAACTTGAGATTGTGGCGAGCGCATGCCACCGTATTTGGCATTGTTTGTAGTACCTCGCAGACTTTGCGCGAGCCGTCCTGTATGTTCCTTACGCGTTTGACAGAGCTCAGACAAACGCGATATATCTTTGTTGATCGTTCTCGCTTCGGGTCTCGGACGAACTTTAACAACTACCCCAAGCGAAGAGGAGCAGAGACTTGAATGGATAACCAGGTCGAACTTAGGGTTCGACCGACTAATGGTACAACTACTTATACAAGTACCGACTGCGCACGGACCATCGTGTCTATGTGGTCGTGTTAGTGAAGAAAGAAACGTAGTGGTATGATGCCGAGTACAAAGTGCGCATGGACCCCATTATGTAAGCTACATAATGTTCAACCTGCGGGTGAGCGCTAAGACAGGCACCAGTATGGGCGCTAGTAGTACAAGGAATAGAACGGAAAGACAAATGTTTCAATTATCGGGCAGACAGTAACAATCTCACAAACTTGCTAGAACATAAATGGCATCGTGTCTCTTATCAGTGTGTCCGTATTTCCACCTTTCTTGTGCTCAGCATGCACCAACCCTACAGTGTCACAGGCTATCATCTATACTTGTTGGATGGTTCCTCCTCCACATCCATTCAGCCACCAGTCGATGCAATGCATCCAGCGGTAGCCAGGATAATGATAGTCAGCCAGTTGCTGACACTGCCAGTCTAGAGACATGCTCCTGGATTTCCAGTGTGGAATTCTTTATGGACATTGGAGACGACAACGACTAAACATGCAATGCTGACCTTTTTTCTGATGACGAAGATGCCAATGTGCAGGAGCAAGACGAGCAGCCTGTTGCCATGTCGGTAATGCAATGCTAAGTCGGCCATGAATTGACTGGCTTCGACATTGTGTCGTCGACTAAGGTAGATCTTTGGCCTTTCGCATTCATCGCTCGCGCTAAGTGAGCCCATTGCAACAGACTTCTTTCTGGCTCAGAGCTATTCGACATCCTTGATATGTGGATTTGAAGTGTTCCTTCCTTTGGAAGGTGAACTCAGGAGACTGCATAGTTTTGGTCCATATTTATTCAAATTGTGTCCCTGAGAACCATGCACGAGCCCGTTTCCCGACAAGTAAGACGGCTGTGATATGCACATGCATCCATCAGTACACCCAGATGCCACTTGGTGCATTAGACAGATACTCCCCTTAAAGTGCAGTCGCACTTGTGCGATATATTAACAAAGTACAGCGGTAATGACTCTGGGCTGTCTTCATCGGTGGCGCAGCGGGAATGGAAGCCAAATACAGTGCACTGCCTTGTAGAAGGTTGATAGGCAAATCTGAAAGAAGGCTCAGGATGTCATTACCAGTTCATTGTCCCGTGCGGGCGCGGGAGAGGATAGAGAGCGCAGATGCCCCTCGTCACGACTCTTTTTGCAAAGCTTCGACAACGCGATGCGAGCGAGGCTACTGCGTGTGCCATGGAGTGAACTGGTCCAACGACGCAGGGGAGCAGGAGCAGAAGATGCCTGAGCACACCTAAGGTAGAAAGTATATGATTGTTGCGAGAAGCACGAGCTAGTCAAATACTATGATGAGGGCGTTTCTAGTTGCTGGACCTGCGCGGCCGCCGCCATCTCCTGCTGAACGATTTTCTCCCCCAGAGCCTTCACCTTCTCCGACCGCGTCTCGGACCCAATACGCATCTGCTTGATGGTGTGCTCCAGCTGTTTCGTACCTACGCCGACAGGTGCCCTGTGCCACCGGACCACCCGAATGCCTACACCCGCCATGGTGTGCTCTTCAAGGTACTTGATCCATCGTTCCACGACCTCCTGGTCGGCGTCCCAGGCCTTGATGACCCGTTTGTGTACTCTGCGCTCGAAGTTCTCTTGCGACTTCTTGTGTGCGAAGGGGCCTCGCGGCACGGTCCACAGTGATCTCTGTGTCGGGAGGTGGACGGTTTTAGAGACGGGGATGGCGAGGGCGGCCGCGGCGTGCGCTGTAAAGTGAGTGAACTGGTCCAGCAGCGCAGGGAAGTGGGACCGAAAGTGGACGAGAGCGACAGGGATCCCGTGCGTTTTAGGATGATAGTATGGCTGCATGGTACCGCGGCCGTTGACCACTGCTGAGGCCCATGCTCGTTCTGTCTCCGCCGGGAGCGCACCAGTGGACGGAGTTCTGTGCCATCGTCAGACACCTCAACTATAACGATACCAGTCACTTACGACGTGGAAGTACTTTGGGACCGGGCCCAGGACCGAGCTATTGCCCAAGCCTTCCTGCAAGAGCGGGAGAACATGGCTGGGAGAAGGACAGCGCTGTATAGACGCCGGCAGCGAGAGTGATCGTGAACCACGTGGGATGGGCAGTCCGCAAATGGCAACTAATAGTACGCTACATGATGAGTGATTGAGAACGGGCAACCTGAGGCAGTCAGGCCATGGATATGAACAACGAGAGCCGCATGATAGATGTCGTATATTGCGGATTGATATCATACAATGTACATGGGGTATGTAGAAGGTGCAATGAGACGGTTAGCTAGTGACGCGAGGAGAGTCAAGTTGCAACTTGTGGCTTCTGCTCAAAAAATCATTCGACTTGTTTCTCTAGATATTGCCGTATTAGTAGAATCATTTCCTGCTTGAGTTGTGGCGATACACATTCTATGGGCGATAATTATTAGCCTTGGCTTCCTACTATAGAATAAATGGACAACCCTCTGCACGGGGGCGAAGTCCCGACATGATAGCTTCCACCGTCATGGTGTCGTCTCGTGCTAGTTCTTGAAGACGTCTCAATACATAGGTGCCATAGTTTATCAAAGGATCGAACATGCCTTTGCTTTGATGCCGGAAATCGTCCAGCCACCCGTTTTCGTTCAGCTTATCAGCCAGAACAGTCGACAGCCTGCCACAATTCAAGCAAAAAAATCAGACATCCATGCGTTGTCCGCGTGATCCTTCGGTGATATACCTGTGCCATTCTCCGTGCTCAAGCATGCGGCGCTGAAGTTGTGCGTACAGAACGTCGTGGCGTCCGTCGAGTCTGGCCATGGGTAGTATGATTTAGGAGTTTAGAACCCGTGGGAAACCTCTCGGCTGAATGTGCTTGACCAGATCATGCCTTCGACTTCATACGTTCGCATCATGATTCATGTGCCGGAGCGTCGAACAACAGTCCATCCATTTTTATACGAGAATACAGTGATTCAGACACAATGCGCGTATGAGACGGCGAGAACAAATTGCGGAGTGGTGATGCGAGAGAACATGAAGACAGAATGCCGCACATGTGGCACAGTTGAGTGCTTGTATGTCAGCAAACAACGAATAAGACAACAGAGCAATGGGTACAAAGCAGTGTAACAGCAGTGAAAAAGGCGCATTCGAGAGAGTATCGGTGGCACCAACGTCAAAGCTATTCCAGGTCGTCGTTGGCTTCGAGCAGCTTTTTATACACATCATCTTCCACGAAAATGTCGCATTCACCCTCTACAGTGGAACCTTGGTGGCAAGAGGCCGCATGTTTCCACCTGTGCAAGACACGTCTCAACGTCATTGCACCACATTCGATGAGGAAGTACGTACCAATAGATCTCTCTAACCTAGGCCAACATTCAGTCACAGAATGTACAAGGCTAGCGAAAATGATTCACCTTAGTCGCGACATCCTTAATCCCTTCCACCGGGACCCACTTCACGCACTTGTGGCACTTCCCTTGCATGAGCACGGCTTTCTCGTGCTTGCCAACATTGGTGCGAGAGATTGTACGGAAAGCCAGGGGAGGCGAGAATGGCCGTCCGGTCATAGCCGAGATACCTGGTTGTCACTGACTTAATACTCGGGTGTATAGGTTAGAAACGCAGCGACCTCACCATGGGCATACTGCATATGGTAACTGCAGACACGCAGGTGAGCAAGACCACCGTCAACAACGCGGCTTAGAAGATACTCTGAAATGATCATGAGAAAATATGCGGTTTGAGTCACGACGAATGACATACCACTTGAATGCAGAAAATTTCATGGACAGCCAAAGTTTTTTATTTTCGCCACCGCGAGTGATGCTCTCGCAGCAGCATGGGCACAGACCGACCTGCAAGCAAAATCAACGCCGACGAAAACTGCCTGCGCCAAAATTTACCTTGGTAGCACCCTTCCCTTTCACGAACCGCGGTGTGTAGAGGTCGAACGGCTCACGAGGAGGATTGAAAGTTGCGTCCGAGAGTCCTTTACAGGTCAGATACCTTGACGACGATCGAGACTCAGAGCAATGCATGCAAAGCTAAAAAGAATACGCACTTGTCACTGTCCTCCACACAGAACGAGCTGACATGAAAACGCTCGTAAAACAGGGGGAATTCAGGATTGACGGGGACTCGCAACGGAAACGTGCGACTAGGATGCTGGCTCGGTGGCTGAGTATCTGGCACCAAGACGAGCTCTTCTTCAGTGCTCGAGTCGTCGGCTCCAATATCGGCAGTACGGCGCCGCTTTTTGGGTCTGGGCACGTCTTCATGGTCAGATTCTTCTCTTCCGTCGTCCACAGGAGGTGCGACAGTACTTGTGCGTAGTTTTGAGCGGGTCGGATAGCGGCTCCCAGGGGAGGCAGCGTTGCTGGACAAGCGCGAGCGCGAGAACTGAGGTAGGTGCGGCCGCTGGGAGCGGGAAACAGCGAAGGCAGAGTAACTCGGAGATCCATACACCGACGGAGATGATGGAACTGAGGATAGGCTTGACAGAGAAGATGGCGAGGAAGCATCCAAAGACCGTTGCGATGATTTGAGGCGCATTTCTTGCGACCTTTGATAGTCAGCGAGGGATTGAATCTTCCCTTCCGAGCTAGGCGTGCTGACCCCGTGTTCAGAGCCATGACCGGAAGACGAGTGTCGAAATATAGGTGACACAGATGAGCTACCGGCCATCCAGTACCCAGCAGGAGATGAGCTGAACAGGTTCTCAATAGGAGTTCTCGGAGTGAGACTGTATGGGGAGCTCGTATCCCCTAACGTTTGAGAACTATTGAGCAGGAAAGGAGAGTGTTGCTCGCGTTGTTCCTCGTCGGCAGACGCGAAAGGGGATTTTGCAGCAATCTCAGAGGGGTCGTAGAGATACAGGTCGGCATCAGATGATGTTTTCCCATCGGTTTTTCGCAGTGCTGACTCTCGGTATACCCGTGGTGAGTAGCTGTATGCGCCCAGAGAGAACCCGAAGCGCGGATATTCGCCGGAAAGGCTGCCATGATACGAGAATGTGAGTGGGTTATTTCTCTCTGACGATGTTAGCATGGTGAGTTGCGCTTCTACAATTGAGCTTCATATATGAATCAGCTTTCCCCTTTTCCCCATGATATGAAAACGTACCGGTGAGGATGTACGTGGATATATGCGCGACGGCGTGGGCCGGGAATGGGACGCGTTATTTGCGCGTCATTTGTCCCTCTCTCGATCGCTTCCCTTACATAAGCTTCGGCGAGGCCCGAGACACCTTGATAATGCTGACGAGGGTAGTGGCAGAAAACTATTCAACGGCTGCAGGTTTATCACAGTTGCTAGATGGACGAGTATCTAATATTACAACACCATGTCTCCGTCCATAGTATGCTAGCATCTACATCATTCAACTTGTATAGCGAGTTCCATTTCTCATATGCGATCATTAGTTCTCATTGTCAACTTCTCGAGTCACACAGTCCTCACTGACACTATACGAATGCATTGCAATGTTGCTCCCTCAGAAGCACAGGAGTCATGGAGGCTGAAGATACACTAAACCCCCTTCTTGACGAAAGAAAACGATAGGTCTGACTTCTTTATGAGCGAGGTTAGTTTAGTTATCAGTCATAGAAGTTGTCTACTTCAGCTCTAATCATATTTCGCCCCTCAGGCGGTACGTTCCAGCAGAGGTACGCAAGCAGACGGAGCCTGTGACCAGAGGCCGCACGGGACTGCAAGCACCGGGCGACACGGACTGCCATCGTCGCGTCCTTAAGCGTGATAGAATGAACGCGTACCACTCGGAGGTGTGGACAGTACACGGCCTCTCCGTCTGCTGGTCTGGACCCAAGCACTTTCCAAAATAAGTCGAGACTACCATGGTCGCCGATAAGCAATGTTTCCAAACGCGGTAGAGCGCAGAGGGCTCGACGCCAGTCTTCCTCGCCCACGTTGCTCTGATCGCCCAAGAATGTGGCTGACGTGATTGGAGATGCAGAGAAAGATTCTGCAACATCTCGTAGCGCAGCACCAAAGAAAGTTGGCGCAAAGTCGACATCCGTGTACTGGAATGTGACCAACCCGTTTTGTGGATTTGGTCCCAGATCGACAATAACTTTGAACAAGAAGCATGAACTCGTTGCCCACAGGCGCAAGGTCTTTGCACGAGTCGCTTGGCGCAAGACTGACTGGTAGTGAGTAGGAAACAAGGTAGACACGGGATGAATGGTGTCAATGAAGGCCACAGGACCAGACGGTGTACGCTGCAAGTACGTTGTTTCCGATAAAGTCAGGTGTGACAGCAACGAAATCCAGGTCTCCTGCCGTGTGGACAAGGCGAAGGATTTCAGGTGCGAGAGTAGGATAGGGCTTCTTCGGACAGCTATAGGACGCAGCTGGCCCTCGCTGATTTGTATGGTCAACGTCTCGAGACCAGGAGACGCTTCAATGACGTCTAGTAGTTGTCCTTCTGATGGCATACAGGCGTCGCTCGGATTAGTCTGCGTCAGATCCAAAGAAAGGTTCGTCAAGCCCGCCGGGACGGGGCCAGTCCAAGTAATGGCCACGCGACGTAGGCTGAGTGACCGAAGAAGTGGGTAGTTGGTAGGAAGGATGGTGCAGGATAAGCATGGTCCCTTGTAGCTTTGAAGCAGCAATTCGAGAGTCTCCAATTGTGGTCCACAGGAACTCGAGAGTATCTCTAGCAGGGGTCTGAATTCAGTGTCTTTGTGGTCCCTGATTTCCAGGCTACGGGTGCGGTGTAGATTGTCGGGCAGGACGCGTGCAAACCCCGCCGCTCTCCATTTACTATTGCAGAAATGCACTGGGCGGTCATGCGATCGCTGTAGACAGAGATCGACGAAATGAGCATTCCTTGCGACGTCGATGTGAGACCAAAGTCCTGGATCGTCGCGCAGCGCAGCTCGCCACGAGCGACAGACCATCATCAAGCGAAGCCATGTAAAATTTCCGGGTCTGTTGTCTACCACGAGGTGCACGATGTCGAGAAAGACGTCTGTCGAAAGCTGGTCGATCGGCATCAGGAAAACCGGACGCTGCTGACGCACTGAGATTGCTGACGCGCTGACCTCAGCGACTCAGAGCTCTCAGCAGCTCAGCGGACACAATCACTGCGTTCAGCAGGCTCAGCATCTCAGCCGGGCTATGTATGCCATATTGTAATACAAGCTATAATGCGACAATAAGTTAACTATCCTCAAACAATATAATATCATAATACTAGTACAGGAAGTACTATACAATCTGTATGAACTAAAGCTACGACGGGATGGCTGTCTTCTATCTCGGTGCATACAAGATGCATACCTGGCAGCTCGTCAGAATGCTCCTGTGCACCTGTGGCCATCGTCCGCGGATTCGACATCCAAGAAAGTCCCTCATGCCCGTCTGCTCTAAACGCTGCACTCACCCATGCCAAGGAAGGGCTAAATGGCATCCCCCAACCTTGGTGTACTCCTCTGTCCTGAGAGAGCTCAACTTCCAGTCCCAGTTCTGGCTCACCGAGAACACATCCGGTGCGCTTGTGAACCGTGTCAGACTCGTGCCTGTCGAGCTCACACACACGATCGTGGAGTAGGCTGACACCGACTCCCCTTGGCGGGAGTGGGAGATGGCAGCAGTGACGGCACCTTGTGCTTCAATGACAGCACCAGCGACACGACCTGGCTGTACAACAATCCAGGTCGTAAAACAGGGGAAGAGCGCAGTTGCTCCTCCTCCACCCTAGCTGCACCTTCAAGCACAGCATCAATAGGGTTAGCTCTAGAGGCAGAAAACTCACCTCTACAGAAGAGTTGAGGGGAACGTAGGAGCAGATTGTGAAGGGGGAAAAATGAATGGGAGTGTGCTCGCCTACCGAGTCCTGGCAGCCGAACAATCACGCCACACATGGGTCCCGCTCACTTCAACCTCTTGACTTCAACCACCAACCATATGCTTCCCTCTCTCGCTGCAAAAACTTCAGTTCAAATGGTTGTCTTCCAATGGTAAGTATCCACTGACTCTCGGAGCTTGACTGATTGTGAAATGACCAGCGTCGACCACAGGAGGCCCTCTGCACAGTCATTGTTACGGAAAGTCGTCATTATTTGTGAATCAAATAAAGTAGCTGATATGACTTACTCTTGGAGTGCTGACTTCGAGGCCTTCACAGAGTTGTGCACGGTTGAAACATGCGCCTAGAACCTCCTCGTCCATTGGGAGGAGCGGGATGCTGTCAACACATCACGCTCCCCCGCTGCCTCTACCGCCTCCTCAAGTCCGGCACCCCACCTCGCTCCGGCGGGACGTTAGTTGCTTTCCCGCCTACAGCCTGTCCTTTTACTCGCTTGTGGGTTGCTGACACGATGTGCCGCACGCGAGGACCATCTGCGCATCCCCTACCTAGGGGCGCGTGCATTGTCTGCCTGAAAACTGTAAGGCATTGACACCTAGCGCTGGACTCACTCTTGAGTGCTTCTGTCCGAAGGCGCGGAGCTCATTGTTAAGAGCTATTTGAGGCTAGTCTACACTCTACTTGTACCTACGTTGTATGGAGTACAAACCTGTCAAATTTGAAATGAATATTTAAAAAAGAGTCTCATATCTTTGGAATACATTGCTCTTTTTTGCGCATGCACTTTCGCTGCCGTAAAGTATTTCTCAAAATGGTTTTGTTTTGATATCGCCCAATCAAGTATATGTCAGTAGGCCTAAAGACTAATGCTGTATAATCTAATTCATATCTATTACAATTTAATAAAATACCCTTGTCATGCTGAAAGCCTGACAAGAGTGAAGGTGCTGAGCTCGCTGATAACGCTGACAGAAGCTTGCTGAAGCGAAGCGAGGTAAAAACCTCGTTGTGCTGACAGCTGAGCCACTGCCACGCTGAAAGCATCTGCTGAGCCGAATGAACGCGCTGAGATCGCTGACTCAGTGTTCTCAGTGAACTTCCAAGTTTTCTGATGGGGGCTGGCTTCCGCACTTTGTCAAGTAGCTCAACCTGAAGGTTTGTGGCATGACTGGTCATGGCTTTGGACTACATAAAGGTATCTTGTCATTAGCTTCATGTTCAACGAGACACTACTAAGGTAGGGCTAAGTCACTTGCGAAAATGGATAATGTCATCCAATTACGCGATCCGGTCATTTCACCTACCGCATCTGT
>NW_020169837.1:1247744-1253747 GCF_002117355.1 Postia placenta MAD-698-R-SB12 | reverse complement strand
CTGTCAACACATCACGCTCCCCCGCTGCCTCTACCGCCTCCTCAAGTCCGGCACCCCACCTCGCTCCGGCGGGACGTTAGTTGCTTTCCCGCCTACAGCCTGTCCTTTTACTCGCTTGTGGGTTGCTGACACGATGTGCCGCACGCGAGGACCATCTGCGCATCCCCTACCTAGGGGCGCGTGCATTGTCTGCCTGAAAACTGTAAGGCATTGACACCTAGCGCTGGACTCACTCTTGAGTGCTTCTGTCCGAAGGCGCGGAGCTCATTGTTAAGAGCTATTTGAGGCTAGTCTACACTCTACTTGTACCTACGTTGTATGGAGTACAAACCTGTCAAATTTGAAATGAATATTTAAAAAAGAGTCTCATATCTTTGGAATACATTGCTCTTTTTTGCGCATGCACTTTCGCTGCCGTAAAGTATTTCTCAAAATGGTTTTGTTTTGATATCGCCCAATCAAGTATATGTCAGTAGGCCTAAAGACTAATGCTGTATAATCTAATTCATATCTATTACAATTTAATAAAATACCCTTGTCATGCTGAAAGCCTGACAAGAGTGAAGGTGCTGAGCTCGCTGATAACGCTGACAGAAGCTTGCTGAAGCGAAGCGAGGTAAAAACCTCGTTGTGCTGACAGCTGAGCCACTGCCACGCTGAAAGCATCTGCTGAGCCGAATGAACGCGCTGAGATCGCTGACTCAGTGTTCTCAGTGAACTTCCAAGTTTTCTGATGGGGGCTGGCTTCCGCACTTTGTCAAGTAGCTCAACCTGAAGGTTTGTGGCATGACTGGTCATGGCTTTGGACTACATAAAGGTATCTTGTCATTAGCTTCATGTTCAACGAGACACTACTAAGGTAGGGCTAAGTCACTTGCGAAAATGGATAATGTCATCCAATTACGCGATCCGGTCATTTCACCTACCGCATCTGTCAAATCTGAAACATTTGTCTTTCCGTTCTATTCCTTGTACTACTAGCGCCCATACTGGTGCCTGTCTTAGCGCTCACCCGCAGGTTGAACATTATGTAGCTTACATAATGGGGTCCATGCGCACTTTGTACTCGGCATCATACCACTACGTTTCTTTCTTCACTAACACGACCACATAGACACGATGGTCCGTGCGCAGTCGGTACTTGTATAAGTAGTTGTACCATTAGTCGGTCGAACCCTAAGTTCGACCTGGTTATCCATTCAAGTCTCTGCTCCTCTTCGCTTGGGGTAGTTGTTAAAGTTCGTCCGAGACCCGAAGCGAGAACGATCAACAAAGATATATCGCGTTTGTCTGAGCTCTGTCAAACGCGTAAGGAACATACAGGACGGCTCGCGCAAAGTCTGCGAGGTACTACAAACAATGCCAAATACGGTGGCATGCGCTCGCCACAATCTCAAGTTCCAACAGTAGTGGTCATTCTCGACTTCCTCGCTCGATCTTCAGGACGACGTACTGTCCATAAGCCCTCGCTCGTCGTCTACGAGTCAGGCATCAATATAGGAGTATAGACCGTTGTATCAAAAGGTCAAACTTTCTAAGCTACATTCCTAGTTTTACCTAGTCGAACATCTCATCCACCATCACATTGAACAATGCAGTCAACCCAGTTCCTTTGGGACTACCAGCCCTCGCAGGATCACCGCTCCTCCAGTACGACCGAGCAGATCGCTGCTTTGTCACCTCCACAAAAAGAGCTCCCATCTACCCTCGAGGTGGTACCTGGTGTTGTGCAACCGGTCCAAACCCGCAGGTCGTCGCCCATCAAGAACTCGTTAGCTACTACCAGAGACACCCACCCGCTCACCCAGAAGATGTATTCACCACCCTACGGATTGACGTCGAACCTACACAAACAACAGAAAGTGTGCAGTCACCCATCAACGAACAACCACTCGAACTCCCTGAAGTTCAGTACGTTCCCATTGAAATCCCAGACATCGAACTACCACCAGCCCCACCCGCACCAACCAACGCACCGGTTGAAGTCCCTATGGCAACATTCACTCAAGCAGACATCGATCAGCGCATCGCTGTCGCCCTCGCAGCATACCAATCCCAGCAGTCAATGGCCAACCGACCCCTTCGCCTCGACATCCCCACTCCCGAACCTTTCAGCGGAAAGGCGGAGGACCTCAGACACTTCATCCAATGCATCCTCTCCTACTTCATCGCCACCAACAACACCCGACTCAGCGATGAAGCAAAGATCGCCTTCACTGTAGCGCTGATGAGGGAGGATCTGGGGAAAACATGGGTGGACGCATATTACGAGAAGTCGGCAGGGGGAGTCCAGGTCTATTCCACTTGGGCAGACTTCGTTGCCGCTCTAGAAGAGGCGTTCCCTGAGCATGGAACACGAATCAAGGCACATCAAATCCTGATGAAACTCCCTGAACGACAGAAGGATAGGAAGACGGCGCTCTCCCTCGGTAACTACGTCACCCGCTTTGAGCAGCTAGCATCAAAGGCTCAGCTCAAGGACGCCGAGGTCAATGGCACCAACCGCGTCGAGAACGACTGCCACACTCTCCATGCCAACTTCGTCAAAGGACTCCCGAAGGAGCTGTATTTTGCGCTCGCAACAAGGGTCGCTAGGGATCGACCCAACACCATGAAGGCCTGGTACGACGAAGTCTGAAACGCCGACGCAGCCAAGCAGGGGGCTCTCGTCGTCACAGACACCAGGGACTATGGCGAACCGATGGATATCGACGCCGCTGCCATCGCATCAACCTTCGCCTCCACATCGGGAGGAAGGAAATGGGAACTAGGAGCCGTTCTCAACGAGGCCGATCGTAAGCTCCACAGGGATGGGAATCTGTGCTTCTACTGCCACATCAAGGGTCACAGCGCCAAGGATTGCCACAAGAAAGCGGCCGCACGACAAGGGGGTGGGAGGCCGAACCAGGGAGGATCTGGGAAGGACGACTTCCGCGCCAGAATCAAGACACTCTCCGCTGACGAGAAGCGGGAGCTGTACAAAGAACTTACAATGGAGGATTTTTGAAGGGGCAGGGTGAGCCAACGCAACCACTGCCCGTATCCATTTCACTGTCCCGTGTAATTCTAGTAGTCCGAAATGAACGCGCTCTGCACATTCCGATTACTGTGGGACGAAAAGACGTCGAGGTGCGCGCTTTCATCGACAGCGGCGCAACAGGAATCTTCATCAGCCTGAGATTCATCCGAGAGCATCGACTTCGGACAGAACCTCTTCCCCGACCCATCCCCGTCTTCAACGTGGACGGAACTCCAAACAAAGAAGCACTCATTACGCGAAGAGCTCTCTTATCTTACAAGATAAGCGGAGAACCCCGATTTGTCAAAGCCTACGTCGCCAGCATCGGCAAGGAAGACATCATCTTCGGCCACACTTGGCTCAAGCTCGAAAACCCCAAGATAGACTGGAAAACCGGACGAGTTGAGCTAAACCACCGGTGGACAAGAGACGAGACCAGGGCCTGGAAGATGGACCTGTACCAAAGGCGAGTGGCTCGGCTAGAACTGAAGAAGGCTGTAACTACCCCACTCCCAGAATCAACGGAGGACGAATTCGTCGTCATCTCCACCTCGGAGCACGCAACCCTCCCCGAACGAAAGACTAGCGGTGCAGCAGGATATGACATCTCTGCTGCGCATCAACTCATCATCCCTGCCCGGCGACAAGGCCTGGTTGGCACCGATCTTATCATGGCTATCCCCGAAGGACACTACGGAAGAATCGCACCTCGGTCCGGTCTAGCGCTAAAAGAAATCGATGTTGCTGCAGGAGTAATTGACTCCGATTACCGAGGCAAGGTCTCAGTCCTGCTGGTCAATAACTCTGACCTCCCATTCACTGTCAAAGCTGGCGACCGAGTTGCCCAGCTCATCCTTGAAAGGATAAGCACCCCACCAGTAATGCTAACCGACTGCATCGACGAAACAGAATGCGGGGAGGATGGGTTTGGGTCAACAGGTATTGCATCCATCGAGGAACAAGCGGAGGACATCGACGATGATGAGTTCATCATTTCCTACTTATCCGGAACGCCGATGATCACCAAGTACGAGAAACAGGAACCCCTGGCAGTGAGGGATGTTCCGCTCAAGGAGCGACTCCCTGAACTTTCATCTGGCTACAAACGACTTCACAACGGCATGATCTGGAAGATCCACCATGACATCAGACGCGTCACCACTTCCACTGAACTTGCAGCCTCGAATGCCCAAGGCAAGACAGAAAAAACGCTACCACAGATGGTACCATCCTACCTACACGATCTCCTCCCCGTCTTCGACAAAGGCACTGCTGCGCGACTTCCAGACCACACCGAATATGACCACAAAATCAACCTCAAGGAGGGCTTCGCGGACATGAAGCAACAGGTCTATCCGCTCAACCCGCAGCAATGAAAGGAACTCGACAAGTTCCTCGAGGAGAACCTGAGTAAAGGGTACATTCGCCCTTCGAAATCCCCGTTGGCGAGTCCATTCTTCTTTGTTGGAAAAAAGGACGGTTCACTACGTCCCTGTCAAGACTACCAGCTGCTCAACGAGAACACGGTCAAGGATCGATACCCGCTCCCGCTTATATCAGACCTCCTGGACAAGTTGAAGCATGCCAAGATGTTCACGAAGATGGACCTCCGCGCCGGATACAACAACGTCCGAATCAAGAAAGGGGATGAATGGAAGGCAGTGTTCATTGTACCCGGAACTGATGGCAAACCGCCGCAGCTGTACGAACCAACGGTGATGTTCTTTGGGCTGTGTAATTCCCCCACTACGTTCCAGCGGATGATGAACACAATATTCGCAGACATGCTTCAAGAAGGCTGGCTTTGCATCTACATGGACGACATCCTGATCTTTTCCCAGGACAAGGCAGAACATGAGGAACGAACACAACGTGTTATCGAACGACTTCGACAACACGACCTCTACCTCAAACCGGAGAAATGCGCCTTTGACGTCACCGAAGTCGAATTCCTCGGCATGATCATCCATCCAGGAGAAATTGCAATGGACCCTGTCAAACTAGCTGGCATCACAGAGTGGCCGGTGCCGTCCAACCTCAGGCAAGTATGTGCCTTCGTTGGATTTGGAAACTTTTACCGCCGGTTCATCAAAGGCTTCTCGGACAAAGCGCAACCACTGGTTGCTCTCACCCGGAAGGATGTCGCCTGGACCTGGGGATCTGACCAACAGAGAGCCTTTGAGACCCTCAAAAAGGCATTCCTAGAAGAACTGGTACTACGCATGCCGGATCCCGATCGACCCTTCGCTATCGAAACCGATGCCTCCAAGTTTGCAACCAGAGCAGTACTACGCCAGCGCGACGACAACGGCGACTGGCATCCTTGTGGATACCTCTCTCAAAGCTTCAATGCAGCAGAGAGAAACTACGACATCTACGACAGGGAGTTATATGCGGTCATCCGCGCACTAGATGAGTGGAAGCACTACCTCATCGGCAGCCCATACCCAGTAACGATTCTCAGCGACCACAAGAACCTCACATATTGGAAACAAGCCAAAGACATGAACCGACGACAAGCACGCTGGGTGAGTAAACTGACCGAGTTTGACTTCCGCCTGGTACACGTTCCTGGTACCCAAATGGTGCAGAGCGACGCTCTCTCCCGCCGACCTGACCACGACGACGGCTCTAATGACAACACCGACGTTGTTATGCTCCCACCAGAAGTATGGGTCGCGGCCATCGACATCAACACCCGCGACACCATCCTTTCCTTTAAGGACGACCCAATAATGAAGGAAGGCCTCACTGCGGCACGCACTGGAGGAACACCACACACTGGAACAGACTGGTCCATCGATGATGACCTCCTCCTATACCAGGATCGGGTCTATGTACCCCCAGATGAGTCTCTTCGCAAACATCTTGTCTCCCACTATCACGACCTCCCCTCCGCAGGACACCCCGGTGTTCAGAAAACCCTCCTCGGCTTGTGCCGTGACTACTGGTGGCCGAGCATGGCCCAGTTTGTTGCCCGCTAT
>NW_020169837.1:1152289-1247337 GCF_002117355.1 Postia placenta MAD-698-R-SB12 | reverse complement strand
ATGACTGGGGTCCAATCAGCCATGAGTACGGCATTCCATCCGCAAACCGATGGTGAGACAGAACGAGTAAACCAAGAGCTGGAGATCTACCTCCGCTGCTTCACTGCCAATGATCCGGATAAGTGGGCTGACCATCTTCACACTGCGCAATTTGCTCACAACTCCCGTGAGCATTCCACGATGAAGACATCCCCATTCAAACTCATGATGGGATACGAACCTCGCGGAATACCCACCACGCACCCCGGATCAAACACGCCGCAAGCGGCTTATCGCCTCAAGGACTTGCAAAACATCCGTGAGAAAGCACATGCGGCAATGGAGATGGCCCAGAACGTCCTGGCCAAGAGAGTAAAAAGGAAGGGGGGTTCCTTCCGTAAAGGTCAGCTGGTATGGCTAGACTCCCGGAACTTGAAGCTGCCGTACTCGTCCAGGAAACTAGCCCCGAGGCGAGAAGGGCCGTTCAAAGTCCTAGACAAGATTGGAACGGTCGCATACAAGCTAGACCTCCCTAGCACCTGGCGAGTCCACCCCGTTTTCCACGAATGGCTTCTATCTTCCTACTCTGAGACGGAGATCCATGGTCCGAACTACACGAGGCCACCTCCTGACCTTATCGAGGGCGAAGATAACTACGAAGTCAAAGCCATCATCGGACACCGAGAGAACAAGAGGATGCGACGCTGGGAATATCGCGTCAGGTGGAAGGGTTACTCAACAGCCGATGACTCATGGGAGCCCGAAGCGAACCTGGCTGGGATGGCGGACGAAGTGTTGGCAGAGTATAAGAACAGGAAGGACTTGAGCTGAATCGATAGCAGCTCTACCTAGTCGCTACTTCCCCACTCGCACCGACATGTCTTCCACCCTCTCGTTCCTCGACCAGTTCAACGCCCCCTCGACCGAAGGTGGGAAAAGAATCTCAATCTACACCCCTAAGCACACCCACGTCGGCGACAGCACCTTGCTGACGTTCCTTCTCAGTAATCCCACCGACGTTTTCAACAAGCTCAAAGCCCACAACCCCAAGGCAACCAATGCCACCGACCGCACTGCACTAGAGACGTATCTCTCTGCCCGCCGCGACTACGACGAGGCTGTCAAGGCAGCCGACGAGGCCATCGACCACCACAAATGGCTCCTACACCAACAGGACGACCGCGTCCTCACCGAGCTCATCCGGCTTGACAATCTGAAGGTTGCCCATCGCTTTCAACCACTCCTACCACGCAGCATCCGGGCACGACACAACAAATTCATCCCGCGCGCCATCCCCAACGCGTACTTACCCCTACCTGCACCCCTACCGATGTCTGCCTTCAGGCAGCCCCCGATCCCATCCCCTTTCCTCCAAGCAACGCCACGGAGCACTACTATCCCGGCCGACTGGCAACCCAACCCTGGGTGGGCCCCGAAGGGAAGCTGCAGGCGATGCGGATCGTCTCGACACTGGGTATGGGACTGTCCGGACGTACGATGCGCAGGATGCGGAAAAGAAGCCCCTGGACACCTGGAGCGAGAGTGCGGAACCAGGCCGATGAAGCGACATGTATCAGCACCACCTGAAGAACCTGCGCGACGCGTGGGGGTGGTCGTCGACAACGTGTTCCTCGAGGAAATCATCAACGAGGCGAAGGAGAGGAAGGAGAAAGAAAGGCAGATGAAAGCGGTACCTATTCCTCCACCGCGCAGCGCTAACCCCAAACCCCCAACCAGTCCCATCGTGGGACCCTCGCGCCCCCGCCCCGATACACCCGTCGTCTTTCGCAAAGTCGACCCCGACTGGACACCCGACACCACTCAATGGACGTGGGACAGCTCCTGGCCGCATCAGAAGCACCTCTCTGGCGAGGAATGGAAGAACGTAGGGAGGAACGCGCGCAAGGAGTGGTTCGACGAAGAGGAGGACGACGGCGTAGACTGGGAGTTGTATGGAGATGGTGAGCAGTAAGTAGTCGAATGGGACTTCGACTCTGGCAGGGGGGTAATGAAACATTTGTCTTTCCGTTCTATTCCTTGTACTACTAGCGCCCATACTGGTGCCTGTCTTAGCGCTCACCCGCAGGTTGAACATTATGTAGCTTACATAATGGGGTCCGTGCGCACTTTGTACTCGGCATCGTACCACTACGTTTCTTTCTTCACTAACACGACCACATAGACACGATGGTCCGTGCGCAGTCAGTACTTGTATAAGTAGTTGTACCATTAGTTGGTCGAACCCTAAGTTCGACCTAGTTATTCATTCAAGTCTCTGCTCCTCCTTGCTTGGGGTAGTGGTCATTCTCGACTTCCTCGCTCAATCTTCAGGACGACGTACTGTCCATAAGCCCTCGCTTGTCATCTACGAGTCAGGCATCAATATAGGAGTATAGACCGTTGTATCAAAATCAAGGTTGCACACCGGTCCACACAATTAGAAACAGCCCTCCCTTGCCATGGATTGTTTCGAACATCCAACCACTGTCTTTGGGGCCTAAACAGAGCCTATGAAAAATGCATCCAGCAAGTTATATCATGTTTCCTTAGCTAGCCTTAGCTAGCCAGCCTCAGTGAACTTTGAGCTTAATGCGCGCTCGAAATGCACTCGAAGTGGTGATTATGTCATACAAGCACCCCTGAAGGGTCTGCTAGCGTACACTCGAAGCAATAATACATTTATTCTATTTCTCAATGAATACCCAATAAAATGTCAAACCACGGTGAGGCTACACAAGGGTAACTTCGGCGGGCACCCCACTTAGACTTCTATAAATGGGTCTTAGACCTGACTAATTGGCGATGGTCACCGGTTCTCACGCACATTGACCACCCGAGAGGACACCCGAGCGAGATGGAACATGTGGTACGGGATGCAAAGGACTACATGTAGTATTTTTAATATGTAGGGATTATTTGGAGGCTTTGAATGGTCCAACAGGCATAATATTTAATGAAGGGGGCAAGCTGTTCTTAAATGTGTGGACAGGAGTGCACTCTACTCATGACAGGATTGTGTGGCAGGCAGGACAGGATCTCCGGCAGCTAGGGACCGGATCACTGACCGGGGCGGACCAAAACGAGTGCCAGGGCAGGCATTAGGGTGGTTTGGCCCGGGCAGGAAGCTTATCTGATTTGACTGATTTGCGATCCCAAATGACATTATCTACTCACGCAAGTCACTTTTGACCAACATCACGTGCCCGCCATTACAAAATCGTGACAAAAGCACAAATTATGTTTGCAAATCTAAAGGATATTATTTGAGGCAAACAATAAGAAATAGGAGAACAGGAAAATTTGCGGAGGACATTGTTGCACAAAACCCTGTTTCTCGATTTGTGATCAAGTGTGAGGAGCAATTGAAGATAGATTTGCAGTGTACCGGAGGAAAGAAGCGCGCTCTATTCGGCAACGCCCTCGATAGACGGATGCAGCTCTCGTGCAGCGCTCCCGAAGGTTAAGTCCTTGGTCACAAGAAGTCACAAGCACGTGATGTTGGTCGAAAGTGACTTAGCCCTACCTTAGATGGCTAGATGATACTTACGGTGAAATCTTGCTAGCATGTTATGAGCCGGTTGATTAAACTTCAAGTTATCATGAAAGACCTCTCATCAATAGGTTACTTACGTTATCAGGACGGGTTGTGTGACTTCGCGCTGTAAGACACGACCAAAAGAGTAACTCAGCGCTCGAGCAGAGAATGCGAGCGCTGAGGCGTAGCAGCGCAAAGGTCCCGTCTATGCCAACAACGGCTTACGTAATGCCACGATCGGCAGCGGTAAGTAACTACTAATGTCCTACTGAATTAGTCCGTACCAACGTACGACTTCCAATATGAACTTCCTCATCCCGCCTTTCCTTGTCCTCCTCACATTCCTCCAGCTTACTGGAACGACGCGCGCATCTGCCTTGACGACAGCCATTGGCGCAAATGAGCGACTATGTTTCTTCGCTGACGTGGACAAGGCCGGCGAGAAGATCGGGGTGAGTGCGTTACAGCCATTTCGTGTTCCATAATCTCAACTCGCATCTGCAGTTCTACTTTGCTGTACGTATGCACACATCCTCCGCGTGTCCGGCTGCCCAACGCCCGCACAGGTCCAAGCCGGCGGCTCGTTCGACATCGACTTTGACGTCAAAGACCCAGCCGAGAAGGTCATCCTGGATGGCGTCCGGGAACGGCAGGGCGACTACGTGCTGACGGCGAACACCATCGGCGAATATGCGTTCTGCTTTGAGAACGACATGTCCACGCTCACGGAGAAGCTCATCGACTTTGACATCATGGTCGAGAGCGAGCCGCGAAGGGAGCCGCCAGCGAAGCCTGGCCAGATCTCGGAGCACACGAGTGCGCTGGAGGAGAGCATATTCCGGCTGAACGGGATGCTGCAGAACATCAAGCGGACGCAGAAATAGTACGCAGACCCGTGTCTCGGCGTCAGCGCCACGCACGACTGACTGCGCGCACCAGTTTCCACACGCGCGAAAACCGAGGATTTGACATCGTCAAGTCGACACAAAAGTATGTTCCATGGCGCGCATCCTCATCTCACATCATGTTGACCACTCGCGCTATCCCCAGCCGCCTATTCTGGTATGCCGTGTTCGAGTGTGCTGGTGTGATCGGGATGGCATTGTAAGTCGCAGCCGTCCGGTCGAGAGGTTCCGCTCCTGTTGACACGCGTACCAGCTTGCAGGTGTACATTCTGCAGACATTCTTCACGAAGACGGGGCGGAGGTACAAGGTCTGAGGGGTTCATGTACCACTGCAGGGGGTCTGGATGTATATATTGGCTTTGCTCATTGTGGGACAGCACTACAGCACGGCTTGAGAATGACAAGGTGCGTTATGATCCGCAATTTGGGCTGGTATAGACTATATTTCAGGGCGATTGAAAGACACTGAAGGTGAAATGAAGTGACAGCCTGCCGGCTTTTCTTCAGGCGTTCTGTAAACGTGCGGCATCGAAAGAGATACGTTGTGTTTCCTAGACATCAGACATCAGATCCGGTATATGTATATCCGCCGTGGGTGCTTGAGTATACTAGCCTGATCCTTTCAGCGAGGCATGGCTGATGGACATTTCAGGTGAAGTAGGTGTGACACTCGCCACTGTCAACGTAGTATGTTCATACCCCATGCTTGATCATGGCACGGCGCGGCAGTGCAGATCTGCAGCGTCTGCTGAATAGACAAGGTTTGCAGAACTACTGCAATGCGAAGCTCCAAACGTGGCATCTCTCTATCACTGGATGTCCTTCGTGTATTGTCCCCACTTTCATTCCGAGCACTCCTCCGTGTACCTACAACGATCCTTGTGGTGGTTCAAGCAGAGCAAAGCAAACAGTGCATAGGTTTGCCGAACCCCGTATTCGATAGTATGCGGCACTGATACAAATGGTGTTTCGAAACATTCACAGCTATTTAGATCTGCAATCTTACTCTCCCGTTCTCGCTGCGGCGACGTCACGTCCTGATCTTCATGTGCACGGATTTCGCTCTCGTGAGTTGATCATAGCCTGCGCAGAGATCAGCAGTGCATCGGGAAGTAGCGCATGCTGGGACCTACCGAACTTGCTCAAACTGACTCCGCGTCCGCTGTCCTTGACTCCTGTCCAGGCGAGTGCAGGGTCAAGGTAGTCGCATCTAGCACACGTGTACGGATGAAACAGTCAGCAAGGCTCGCAGCTGCCGAACGCCCAATGCAGACCTGTTCAAGAAGACGGTGCCAGTAGACAGCTCGTCGGCGATCGTCAGGAATGCAGCTTCCGACTGCGCGTTGGCTTGTGCGTTGGTCCAGACGGAGGCCGTCAAGCCATACGGCGAGTCGTTCATGAGCCGGATCGCTTCCTCGTCAGATGAGACCTGGTCGGATGCGCCGTTCGCTCAGCCCTCATGACTCTTGCGAGGTATCGACGTACCTTCATGATCCCGACCACGGGCCCGAACGTCTCTTCCTACGTGTGCGTCAGAACAGCGACCAAGAACGTAGACCACGAGTAGTGGCGCACCATCATGACGTCCATGGCTGCAAGCACAGTGAGCAGCGGGAGGCGAACTATGCACGAATCGGCTACTTACTGTGGTCGACATCGATCAAGACCTGCGGTGCGACGTATGCTGTGCCGCTTGTTGTGACTCAGAACGCTGCACACGAAGGAAGACGAAGAGCGGGGACGTACGCCTGGGCGACGGAAAAGAGACTCTCGGGGATCAGGGCCTTCGCGCCCGCTTTGACTTGGGTAGAGGTCAGCCAACACGCCGGGCTGCGCGCACAAATGACGCACTGGCATCTGCGACTTGTCTGCGAATCCTCTCTGCGCTTGCGACGCTGACCACGGGTCCGAGGTTGGTGCCGGGTTGCGTCGGGTCGCCCAGTTTGTATTGCTGCGAGATGGGTCAACCCGAGCCCAGGCGGACGTGTAGAGGCGGTCCCACCTTGACCAGCTCGACGAACTTCGCGACGAACGGGTCGAACAATGACTCGTGGACATAGATCCGCTGCAAATGCCAGTGTCAAGAAATCACTGAACGCACAGCGTGGTCATGCGCGCACCTCAATGGCGCAGCAGCTCTGCCCGGAGTTGAACATCGCACCTATCTTCCGGTCAGTCTCCTGTAGACTCGGTGCAGTCAAGGATTCCGACTTACCATCGACCAGCTCTGCGACTGTGTACTCGAGGTCGGCATCAGCACGAACATAAGCCGGGTCTTTCCCTCCGAGCTGATGTTTGATGGTTGAGCATGGTCATATCACCCAGACGGACCACTCACCTCCAGAGCGACGCCCTTGAAATCTTTCGCACTCGCCGCCGCTTGGTCGACTGCGCGTCCTCCAGGAACACTGCCCGTGAACGACACGAACGCGACGGAGGGGTGCTGGACTGCAAATGACGTCAGCGACGGCGAGAGGTGGATGACCTGCAGGAGGTCCTGAGGGAGGCCGGCGCGCGTCCACGCGAGGGAGAAACGCTCTGCCGTGAGGGGCGTCTGGGGAGATGGTTTGAGGATGACGGCGTTCCCGGCAATGAGCGCAGGGAGCACGGAGTTGATTGAGGTGAGGTACGGGTAGCTAGCGTATATGTCAGATGTCAGCGACGGGCGAGCCGAGGCGGCGGGCAATGTTGTGTGCGCACTTCCACGGTGCAATGACAAGGACGACGCCGAGAGGCGTGCGCTGGATGAATCGCCGGAAGCCGGGCTTGTCTGTGTCCTCCAGGGAGACGTCGGTGAGGCAGGATTCTGCAATGGAAAGCATGTACTCTGCACGCTCGAGGGTCCCCCGTACTTCTCCTGCCCCCTGCGAGACTGGTCTGCCGGCAGCTTATCTTAAATATGGTTTGCAAAGAAGGCACCTGGAGCTGGACTCACCGGCCCATCTGCAGAGTCAACTCCGTCGGAATCTCGGTTATCATGTTGCGAAACTCATCCTGGCCGTACCCTCAGCATTCGTGTAGCACGACTGCTGAAGCACACCCACCATGAACCTCTTGCCAACAGCGATCCTCTCCTGCAGCGGCGCACGGGCCCATACTTTCTGGGCTGCCGCGGAGCGTTGAATGGCGACGCTCAACTCATCCTGCGAAGGGTATGAGCGAGTAACAAGGGGCTGCTGGTTGTGGGGACTGATAGTCGTTTGGCTCGTTGGTTCAGACATGGTGAGCACAACTGGAGGCGTTTGGCGGGCAAGGACAAGCAAGTAACATGGTATATCAATTGACCGCCGTCAAGATGACCCTAATATTGCTACCGTCGATCGATCGGCTTGTTATGAACAAGCGAGGTCTACGCACTACTTATTACTGGTAGGGGGACCTCGAGCCAACCTGCTCAACGAGTATATCCAAAGACTGCACATGGAAGAATATTGAGATGGGTCCGACAGCGACAGGAATGTCAGGATTCTTGCCTGGGTCCTAACCACCATGAAGAACTGCCTTGCAAGAGCGTACGGGAGCTTAGTACGGGAGGCATCACAATCACGATAATCCAGAGCCCATAAATAGTGGTACTTCGTTTGCATGAGGTAAATTCTATTATGCCCAAGTTGTACACTGTTCAAGGATTATATGTCGCTCACAGGCTGCTTGCCGGTTCGATACCGGCGTCGAACTTGAATGTGGGGTTGATGTCATCTCTCCTCAGTTCTGTAATGTGCATCACTGCTCTCGGACACTCCCAAATCTTCTCCAGCTTGGCTGCCGACCATTGCCAATGTATCCTGGAGTACACAGGGTGAGAGGAAAATGAAATGGGCTAGAGACGCTCAGGCATCCCGAGGCGACTGGCGCTACATCTGACAGATGGTGGTACGGGAGGGTACGTCTGCAAGAAGCTGCGTAACTTGAAGTTTCTCCGACCGTCTTGAACTTGCTAGAAACGTTTCACCGTGGGTCCCATCTAGTGGTATCTCGTTGAACATCAAGCTAACGATAAGATATCTCAATGTAGTCCAAAGCCATGACCAGTCATGCCACAAACCTTCAGGTCGAGCAAGTTGACAAAGTGCGGAAGCCAGCCCCGATAGACGAGCTTTCGATAGACGTCTTTCTCGACATCGTGCACCTCGTGGTAGACAATAAACCCAGAGATGTTACATGGGTTCGCTTGATGATGGTCTGTCGCTCGTGGCGAGCTGCGCTGCGCGACGATCCAGGACTTTGGTCTCACATCGACGTCGCAAGGAATGCTCATTTCGTCGATCTCTGTCTACAGCGATCGCATGACCGCCCAGTGCATTTCTGCAATAGTAAATGGAGAGCGGCGGGGTTTGCACGCGTCCTGCCCGACAATCTACACCGCACCCGTAGCCTGGAAATCAGGGACCACAAAGACACTGAATTCAGACCCCTGCTAGAGATACTCTCGAGTTCCTGTGGACCACAATTGGAGACTCTCGAATTGCTGCTTCAAAGCTACAAGGGACCATGCTTATCCTGCACCATCCTTCCTACCAACTACCCACTTCTTCGGTCACTCAGCCTACGTCGCGTGGCCATTACTTGGACTGGCCCCGTCCCGGCGGGCTTGACGAACCTTTCTTTGGATCTGACGCAGACTAATCCGAGCGACGCCTGTATGCCATCAGAAGGACAGCTACTAGACATCATCGAAGCGTCTCCCGGTCTCGAGACGTTGACCATACAAATCAGCGAGGGCCAGCTGCGTCCTATAGCTGTCCGAAGAAGCCCTATCCTACTCTCGCACCTGAAATCCTTCGTCCTGTCCGCACGGCAGGAGACCTGGATTTCATTGTTGTCACACCTGACTTTATCGGAAACAACGTACTTGCAGCTCACACCGTCTGGTCCTATGGCCATCATGGATCGCGATCATCCCGTGTCTTCCTTATTTCCTATCTGCTACCAGTCAGTCTTGCGCCAAGCGACTCGTGCAAAGACCTTGCGCCTGTGTGCAATGAGTTCATGCTTCTTCTTCAAAGTTCATGTCGATGTGGAACCAAATCCAGACAACGGGTTGGTCGCAATCGAGTACACGGATGTCGACCTTCCGCCAGCGCTCTTTGGTCCTGCACTAGTAGATGTTGCCGAATTGTTCTCTGCATCTCCAATCACGTCGATCGTGCTCTTGGGCCATGAGGGCGACGTGGGCGAGAAGGACTGGCGTCGAGTCTTCTGCGCTCTACCACATTTGGAGACGTTACTCCCTCGCGATTACGGCGGTCTCAAGTCATTATGGACAGTGCTTGGGTCCAGACAAGTTGACGGACAGTCCGTGTACTGTCCACACCTTCGAGTGGTCCGCCCTTATTCTACCACGCTCACGGACACGACAATAGCAGTCCATGTCGCCCAGTGCTTACGGTCCCGTGCGGCTTCTGGTCACAGTCTCAGTGTGCCCCTGCTGGAAGATATCGTCGGGGGAGCGAAGTACGATTAGAGCTGAAGTAGACGAGTTCTGTGACTGATAATCGAACCCACCGGAATTGTAAAGAAGTCAGTCGATGTTTTGCTTTTCTCCATGCATCCTGTGCTTCTGAGGGAACAGCATTTCAATGTGTATAGTGTCAAGACTTTGTGATTTGAGAATTAATAATCGCGCACGAGAGATTGGACTCACAGAAAGTTGAATCATAATGCGGGTGCTAGCATAGGACAGAGACATGTTACTGTATGTAGAAGACATCCACCCACCTAGCAACAAAGAACCTGAGGCCGTTACAGCGAAATCATGTTTGAAGAGCGTACGGAAGGTAGCATGGGAGGCACAATGATCACGATATTCCAGAACCCGTAACTAGTGGTACATCATTTACATGAGATAAGTTTCCCCCAGAACTGTACGCTGCCCATGGATTATCGGTAGGTCACAGGCTACTTGCCGGTTCCGAACCGGCTTCGAATGTGGGGCTGGTGTCATCTCTCCTCAGTTCTGTAACGTGGTTCATTCCCCGACACTCCCAAACCTTCTCCAGCCTTAGCCCTGCGGCCATTGCCAACGTGCTCAAGTGCTCCGGGGTGCGCTCACAAGCATTAAACAAAGTGAGCATCGCGAGGTCGCGGGTGCTTCCAACAAGCTGTGCGGATCCATAGTTCCGCAGAAGGGGAGGTGGAGCGTCCTTCAGGCAAGAAGAGCCGACGCTGGGATGTATAATAATATCAACAACGAGGATGCAGGAATCACGCCTCATAGCCTGGCGCAGATGACCGAGTATCGTGATACAGTCATCGTCGGGCCAGTCGTGCCTGGATCGGAGTCAGTAACGCAATGATCGAACACGTATACGAAGTGACTGACAGGATTTGCCTCAAGACATAAACATCTGCCTCCCGAACAGTTTGTTCCGTAAAAAAGTCATGCGCCATGAACTGGACACGCTCTTCTTCAAGGGCGACAGGGAAGTCTTTCTCCCAAGCTTCCCGTGCCTGCTGAATCATTTGGGGCCTGTCTTGCACTACGAATTGAAGTTTCGGGAACCGCATTGCAAGCTGCAAGCTCAGCCCACCTACAATATGACAATCACGTCATTTACCGCTCTAGATGGTGAAGCGACCACGATCATACCGATCCCACCGCCGACATCTACAATCACCCGCTTCCCCAAGTCCCCCCATGGGTAGTCTGCGGTAAATTTGTGTGTCAATATAGGATCATGAACAGGTGATATTCATCTGCCCACCAGCAAATATAGGGACACTTTCAAGTTGACCACTGGCCACCATGCCTTTAGCCCAAACATTAGGTGGTGTGAAAGGTAATGATGTCGTAGAGTCTTTTCCATGCTCCTCTGCGTACTCGACGTATTCGAAAAGTGGTTTGTCAGTTCCGTATGTAACATTGAAGGCCGAGTCGCGGATTGATGTGGAGAACGTCTTGCCGGGATCCAGCACAACATCCGGTAGATTTACAGCTGCGACATTTGCTTCGGTCGTTCTGTGAAGCCGGATGAGACTCGAGAGGAGACGCAAACATACAAGTGTAGAGAAACTCGCATTGAAATGAGCCAGCTTTGCATGTACTCGTCGTTAGCGATACGCATGCTTGTCGGGGTATTCGCGAAACGGTTATGTTGTACCTCAGCGAAGATATGGATACATGCGAGACATCGCAGAATTTGCACTACGAAAGTGAATATGTGAACTGTCCAGATTCGGGAAACGGACTATACGTACACAGCTTTTGCTCCCCTATGCCCACCTCTCGGCTTAGAACCGCAATATGTATTCCTTCGTTTTGATCGGCACTTGCCAAGAAGTCAGCTATTTTTGCACGCACAGCTATGTGCAAAGCTCGTGCGGGAAGGTAAGAGGAGGCCACCTCTGTCAGGCGCGTAGCTGAGTCCTGGACGAGGTCGATGTACATTCCGCATGCACCGAGGGCGACGCGACGCGCTTCATACAGCGCCGGCGAAGGAACGGAGGAATTCCAGACGCTGTCCTTTCCCGAGTCTGTGGCGGCGGAATCGGCCCTCCAATCTGCGATGATTGTCTCTGAGGCGTCCTGCAAGAGGCTGACCAGAGCGCGGAGCTTCTGGACTTTCTCTGCGACACTGGCCATCGGGACTGCTCAAGTTGTGGGGTCTGAAGGGCAGCTTAAGGATACCACCCATGGTATATGTACGCGCCGGTGGCCCATATAGTGGTCTGTGGCACCATGCTGGCATACTGCGCCTGACCCTGCAGGGACTGGACTCACGCCTGTCTAGGGACTGGACTCACGCCTGTCCAGGGACTGGACTCACGCCTGTCAAACCATATTGTTATCAGGAGTATTCCTTATGCTTGGGAAACAGCATCAGAGCTTTAACGATAAGAGAACTTCCAATATGTGCATCGAACATTGGCCAAGGAATGGTCATATACTTCTATGGCAAAATGCTTCGGCGTGACATGTATTGACGGGCAACGTAGGCAAGGTGGAGGAGAGCTGATGTCCATGAGTCTATGCACTGTAAGATGTTCACTAAGTGCGCACTTACTGTGTGTCGAAAGGAGATATTCTAGATTCAGCAGAGGACCGCTTGCGGCTTACTTCGGGTCGCCATGTCATGATTTTGTCGCTGATGCTGCAACAACGCTAACGTTGGTCAGCATACAGTTAAACCATACCATGTTCAGATATTGCATAGGTGAAGGGAGATTACTTAACAGAAGAAGAAAAAAAGAGTCGCGACGCCATCGATAGCCCACAGCTACCGGTGTCAATTGTTGAAATCAAAGCGGTGAAAGAGATATGGTAGAAACCCCACTGACGAGAGACCATGGTCACAATTGTCAACGTGTGGTTCCATTCCTACCGTCACCGTGGGGAAAGTTATGAATATGAACGCGCTAGCAATTAACGTGAAAGGATTTCATGAAGTATGACCGTATGGCACTTACACTTCCTTGAACACAAGTTGAGCGATACAGTTTAACGCGAGGTCAAATTTAGTCTCGGGAGACGGTGGTCATATAGACTTCGACAGTAACGTATGCGACCTTTGGGTCTTGACGGATGGTCCGAGGCATGCCACACTTCTCAGAAGAGATTTTACGGTATGTCCGGCTCAGTCAGCAGCCTCCAGTTTGCTTCTGCATATCATGAGTGCATGACTCATTGCAACTCAGATATGCTAGCGCGAACGGAGCTCCGCAAATTTTGGTATTCAGCGAAGCAGCCACTACGAAGCAGCCACGGAGTGTTTGACTGCCCAATGCCCTTCCCAGTTCCCGTTTAGTGTACGATCCTTGTTTTTGTTTCAGCTCCCATCATGTGCTGGCGAAAGCAGACATACAGTCATACACTGGCAATTGGTCGAAATATGCCCCACCATACCATCACTGGCATCCCATAAATGCACGTATTGCGAATTGGCAGTCCCTGCGTATGATGTACATTAGTGATGATTGCACGTGACCTAAAGCTTAATGTGAAGTCTTGAGAGCAGGAAGCCAAGTTCCCGTCCCATGGATGGGCCACAGTGATCTCGTGTCCGTCCTGAGTTTCTGCGCTTGTCAGGTGCATTGGCTCGCGGCTGTTGAGTAGTCGTTCTGCCTGGCGCCCTATGTTCGCTAAAGCGATCACACACAATCGAGAAGAACTGACCAAGATGTGCGCGACAATGTCATCCAAGCAAGTGACAAGATTTTGCCTTTGAAAGGTAGAGCCCTATACCGAAACCTTGTGTGCACATCATGTTGCAACAGTGCATTAGCGATACACAGGCTCATAGTTAACACGCACATCCGCAACAAGTCCGTGACGTAGATAGTCTGGGTATTTTACGGATAGGTGACGCGAAGCAAACGGAAAAGAACGGATAGACGGGAGAATGGATACATAGCAGTGATGTAGGATGTGGAATATGGGCGGATGGACCTCAGTGGTCGCGGGATTTCCTATTACAGGATTTATATGGAGTCCACCAATGGGGACAGGCGTCCTCACCTGTACTCGCCCTCAGCGGCGACACTGAGCTCCTCGATTTCGCCCTGGACGGTCGATAGAGACTCAGCGGCGGTCGCGTAGTAGATAAGCTATTGAGGAGGTATCAGCACCGGTCACGGGTGAGGGCACGCAATACAGAATCAAACCTGAGCCTTCACGAGTTCATTGAGGTTCTTCAATGGTTCGGGCTGGGTGTATGCGGATTAGGGCGTCTGTCCTTCCCGGAATGATAAATAACATACGTTGTCGAGGACAGCTTTCATGAGCGTTATCGCGACCTCCGTTTTCTGCACTAGATCGTCTTCGGCATTCTCAACCTCCAGCCGAGCTGCCTCTAGCCTTGCGGGACCAATTGTCTTCAACCTGCAGTATGTATATGCACTTAGGCACATTGCAGCATAGTTCAATAAGGCTACATACGCCTGCTTTGCAGCATCCAGCTCAAGCCGACTCACACGCACCGCCTGGCGGGCCTTCATCGCGACCGTGATGGACGTGTTGAGCGTTGTCTGCCATGGCTGCAAAAATTGTGCCTTGATGGCACCGTCCTGCTGCACACGCGCGTCTGCGATCTTCTCCCAAGCCCCTGCGTATGCGGTCAACGCCCTGCTTAGCTTCTCGTCGCCCGCACCAGCCGTGGGCTGCACTGTGGCTGCGGCGTTCGTTGCCGCACGTCCGATCGCGTGCGGAAGCGTCTTGTGTTGCGCCGCCTGAGGCACGGGGGCGGACGGTACAGGCACGCCGGTGCCCTTGAGGTTCGTCGCGGCAAAGTTAGTGATGCCCTGGCCGATGGTCGTGCCCAGCTCGGTGATCGACTCTTGGATCTGCGTGGGGTAGTCATATGTCTCGGTTTCGTAAACTTTCGTGACTCTGTGTGCGCCCACGTCAGATATGCACGCCTGTATTGTGGTTGCGGGACTCACTTCAAGAGCATCAGGTGAACCTGGCGGAGGTTGTCAACCCGCTCCTCCAGGTCCTTGTACTCTGATACGACAAGTAAGGTACCGAGATGCAGCGTGGACTGCTTGCTGGACTCACCTTGAGGAAGTTCGGTAATATCATCCGCAGCGACCTGTCCGAGGCGTTCGCGCGTCGCCTGCACGCTGGTGTTGAAGCCCTTCGCGAACTTGTTGGCCGACTGGCCAAGATTGAGCCCCGCAAAGCTCGATTGCAATTTCGTCCAGCCCTCCATAACTCTGAAAGTCGATAGTGTATGCAGAAGATGTTCGAGCAGGAGGCAGTGACGGCAAGCACGTCAATGCAGTGTGCAGTAGATGTCCGGGGTACTGCGCGCGCCAGTCAAGGTCCATGGGGTCTGCCTGCACGCGTCGAGACGCGTCACCGGACGCGCATTCAGCGACCAGTTACCCGCGTGCCTCTTGCTTTCTTTCTACAACTTGCTCTGCTCATTCTCGGGAGTCTCAACAACCATGGCGACGGCGTCGGTATACTCTGGTCCTGGTTTCGACTTCTCTAACGAACTCCGGTACGGACAGTGCCCGGCAGTTCTGTCCTGTCTGCTCACAGAGTGCTTGATAGCAATTCTTTCCTCACCGACCGGGGTATCCCGCTGCCCAAGGCCACGAGCACGGGTACAACCATCGTAGGATGTCTCTTCAAGGATGGTATTGTGCTGGGCGCAGATACACGTGCGACGGAGGGGCCCATCGTCGCCGACAAGAACTGCGAGAAAGTGCGCCTACTCTATTCCTTCTACTCAGCCATGTTACTGATTGCTCGCGCTCCAGATCCACTACATCACAGAGTCAATCCGCTGCTGCGGTGCAGGGACGGCCGCGGACACAGAATTCACAACCGCACTCATCTCGTCGAACATGGAGTTGCATGCCCTCTCGACCGGCCGGAAGCCGCGTGTGGTCACCGCGATGACTATGCTCAAACAAATGCTCTTCCAGTACGTATCCGCATCTCTTGATATTTCCCCATAGAGGTGCGAGCGTGTCACAGATACCAGGGAAACGTCGGCGCGGCGCTCGTCCTCGGCGGCGTCGACGTAACTGGCCCACATCTCTTCACCATCCACCCGCACGGCTCGACAGACAAGCTGCCTTATGTCACCATGGGCTCCGGCAGTCTCGCGGCCATGGCCATCTTTGAGAGCAAATGGCGGCCAAACATGGAGGTGCGTCTGAGCCCGATCCGTAGGCCCGCACGCGCGCACCCACATTAACCGTCGCATTGAACGCCATAGCGAAGCGAGGCGCTCGATCTTATTGCCCAAGCGATCTCCGCAGGTATCTTCAACGATCTTGGCTCAGGGTCCAACGTGGACGCGTGCGTGATCACGGCGACGCACACAGAGATGCTGCGTAACTTCGTCAAGCCGAACGAGCGTGTACAGAAGGAGCGCAAATACGGCTTCCGACGCGGCACGACGGCATGGAAGTCAGAGGAGATCCGCAACTTAGTGATCAACGAGGACATTATTGCACACACGGGCGACGCCATGGACACGAGTTAAATACTTCTGTACAATGAATGTATTGCTATTGGATGTTTCTCCTAGCGAGGTACGCGGGAACAACACGTTAGAGACATCGTAGATCTCCTCGACCAAGTGAATAAGATATTGCAAAGATGCAGTAAGATGCAGTATGAGAGTACTACAGATGCAGATGGGTTTCCATGCAGACTATGATGACAACAGTAGCATATATATACAAGAGGCGTATCTCCGTTAGGGGAAGATTAACGCTCTATGCGACGCCCGAGGAAGCAACGGGGGAGACGATAGCGACAAGAACGGAGATATCTGAAGAGCCGGTCAGCTCCGCGCAGTATAACGTGGTGGTCGGACTCACCGTCCGGCTTGCCGCCATGGAAGGACCTGCCCTCTTCTCGTGCGCGTCGCGCAAATGGGATCTCCTCTGCCTCAAGCGTTGGCGCGCCTTTGCGCGCCTTATGTTCAGCCACGCAGTGGGCGCGCGAGCATAACGCCTCGCTAAGCATCGCCGCGAGCGTGCTTTGGCAGAACACACCCTGCGCAGCCATGCCGCCCTGTGCGAGGTAGGGCTGCCGGAAACGCACAACCTCGTCGAGGACGTCTTCGTCCCAGAGGTTATCGCTCAACCCGTCGCTCGCGAGGATGAGTATGTCGTCTGCCTCGACAGGGATGGTGAAAACGTGCGCGTCGCGCGGGCGTGTGGGTGACGTGGGTCCGAGTTGGACAGGGGTGTTGAACTGTACGCGGCTATAAGCGGATAGGCAAGTTAGGAAGAGAACCATAACTCACGTTCCACCACATCTCCTCAGTTCTCCAGACAATCTCTTCGCCGCGGATGAGCATGCCCATGCAGTCCCCGAGGTGTGCAATTTTGATGACGGCGCCGCGATCAGCCATTTGTACGGCATCATCGACATGTCGCGGCTGCGGTGAAAACAGCGTTGATTTCCGGCGCGGCGGTGGAGGTGCAGACGTGTGTTCCAGTATAGCGACCAGGGCTGTTGACGAGCCTGCCAGTAGTGGCGTGGTGGCTGGCGCCTGCTTTGGGGTTGGGGAGAGAATCGACGCCCATGAGGCAGACGGTGTGTCAGCCTTAGACTGAGTATTTGCAGCGCCATTGGATGTATGCAGTCCATTTGAGGTCGTGTGAAGACTAGTGTCGGTTATGGGCTCCGAAGAAGCCACCTCTGGTCTAGTGACATGAGCTTGAATGGTCTTCTCATACGCCCTCTCTAAAATCATGAGGACGTCCAGGCCCTCCTCGAGCTCCTCTAGCGAGTCTTCGAGCTGTGCATATACATCATCAGACTCAAGGTCTTCCATAGAGCTGCGGAAGAAGCGCGTTTGAACATCTCAATCTGTTTGATCGAAAGATCTCAGATAAGCAACATACCACAAATTCGCGTCATTAATGGCGCTCGCGGCATCTACTTCCTCTGAGCAATAGTGCATCAGGCGGCGCGCAAACAAAGCACTAGCAGACGGCTCCGCATCCACGCCTTTGCCTGTGACGTCATCAGACGACGTGTGCCACACCATGAGAAAGTGACATACCCTGCCGGCGCATCTTAGACCAGCCTCCGACGCCATCTGCAACGCCCATGGCGTTGTCGCGCACAAAGTAGGCGTCTTCGCCCACTTGTACTGCACCAGTCAAGGGTTCGATGCTTTCACAGAACGATTCTTTGCGGCCCAGTTTGCCGTGTCCATCACGACCGGCTACGCACACTCCGTGCGACCGCTTGGGGATCCCATACGCGCCTACATCGAGATGGTAGCGGGTGCGCTGTTGCTTCGCTTGCCGTTCCACGGCTGCGTCGCCCGTCGCCTTGGCAGTGGGGCCGGCGGCGGGAACAAACGACTGGTAAGGAAAAAACGGCTTGAATGGCGTGGACGGGTTCGATGGGCTGTCATAAGGGGCGGAAGTGAGCGCAAGCGGGTACGGCGGGGGTGCGCCATGTGATTGAGGGTGCGAGACATCTGTGTGGCCCTCGAGCTCGGCCTTGACTTCGGCGACAAAACGTGTGAGAGGTAAGTGGGAGCTACCTGGGCGCGATGGGGCGGGCGGCGAGTCGAAGAAGGGGAGGGGCCCGTGCGAGGAGGGGACAGTGAAGAGTGAGCGGGCTGAGGAGGCGGAGTTAGAGCGTACGCGCGAGGAGGACGGCGCGCAGGCGGGGGCAGGCGCGACGCGAGGAAGAGCCGCGTAGATGCGCGTATGGACGGGCTTCATGACGGCGAGCGAGGCGGTGGCACTGAGCGCGGCGGCGAGGAGGAGAACATGGACGTTGAGGTCTGAGGAGTGGGCAGTACGCGGGGTCGTGCAGGCCGGGTATCGGTGAAGTCCGGATACGATATCCAACCGGCGGCAGCCGATGGCACCGGCTCAGCTTCCGGCCAATCAGCGGCGTCTCTTTGCTGAGCGCCCCCGGCGGCATTTTAGGTCAGAGAGAGCTGGTCCGCAGGATCGCCCTCGTCGTTCTCTGTCGTGCTCAGAATGGCCTCAGCAGCGACGAAGCGGGCCGTGCCCCATCTCATGACCCTGGCTGACATCTCGCCCAGCCAGATCAACCGCATTCTCATCCACGCACACTACCTCAAGCACGTCTCGCTGCCATGGCTCGCGCCCCAGACCAAGACGCCAGATGGCAAGACGCCAAAGTTGCGCATGCCGTCGCAGTCGCTGTTCAATAAGTCCATCGCACTACTATTCTCAAAACGCAGCACGCGGACGCGAGTGTCCGCGGAGACCGCCACGACGTTGCTCGGTGGGCGTGCGCTGTTCCTCGGAAGAGAGGACATCCAGCTGGGGGTGAATGAGACTGTCCGAGACTCTGCCCGAGTCATTGGAGGCATGTGCCAGGGCATCTTTGCGAGAGTAGGAGACCACGAGGAGATTGAGGTATGTTGATTTCATTTATGTGCCTTGAATCTAGGCTATGTTCTTGTGATTGCTTTGCAATGTTATCCTCATTCGCAGTCTTTGCCCCGAGAACAATATGACAGTGTATCTGGATCATCAGTACCAGACAGAAAACTGTACTGTTGAAGACGGCGTCTTGACGTTATCCGGGTATGAGGCATAATATGGCAAAGCGGTCGTAGTTCGCGTCTTCAGAGGAATAGCTATAATGCGTGCCTTCATCCTGCACTGTGCACGTTCGCTGACCCACTACGCAGGAGCTGGCAAAATACTCCCCTGTCCCAGTCTTGAATGCGCTCTCGTCGCTCTGGCACCCCACCCAAGTCCTCGCAGACCTACTCACCCTGCACGAGCACCCATACTTCCTTGCCGAGGGCGCCGCATTGGAGATCCCAACAGGGAAAAAGCGCACGATCGCGGGACAGCTTCCCTCGCTACGGCCGCTCACCGTCGCGTACGTCGGTGATTCCGCGAACGTGCTGCACGACATGCTGGTGACGTACCCGCGCATGGGACACAAGCTGCGCATCGCGAGCCCTGAGCACGCGCGGTACCGCGCGCCGAAGCCGGTCTGGGACCGCGTCGTTGAACTTGAGTGCGACAAAAACATTTTCTGGACAAAGGACCCCCGCGAGGCGGTACAGGGCGCAGATCTGGTCGCAACGGACACTTGGTGAGTTGCAGAGCTATTCCTTTGCCCCAGCGTGTGTGCTTCTCTTTGACATGTGCTTATCTCGCTGTGCAGGATATCCATGGGCCAGGAGGCAGAAAAGGAGCAGCGCCTCAAGGACTTCTCGGGCTACCAGATTACCGAGCAATTATGCAGGGAGGGTGGTGCGAAGGAGGACTGGAAGTTCATGCATTGCTTACCGCGGAAGTCTGACGAAGTTGATGACGAGGTGCGTCTATCAGCGTCCAGCGTTTGTCTGCCACGTATATTGATTGAATGACGTCGTCACAACACAGGTGTTCTACGGCCCGCGCTCGTTGGTGTTCGAGGAGTCTGACAATCGCAAATGGACCATCATGGCGCTCTTCGAGTGAGTACTCGCTTCTATGTATCGGCGATGTTATCTGTGCTTGAGCTAACGGTGCTTTTGTAGTCTGCTTTTCGGCAAGTGGACTCTCACACGGCCTTCAGAGTCGACAAACCTATGACAGCTTTAAGTGTGAATCTACTATTTGATTGCTCAAGGCAGTAGGCATTTGGGGGCTGGCCTTTGACTGAAAGCATAGCCAATCGCCGAATCTATTAACCAATGGTCGCAATGCTGGGTAACGTCTTGGCTGCGTTGACAAACATCTAGGCTGGTAGATATTGTTCGTACAAACTTTACAAGCTTCCAATATAATGCTACACTTCCGATACGATTTGATTTCGCATGCAGCTACATACAGCTGTCATTTCTATCTATACACAGGACGGAGCAGCGAAAAGATAGAGTGCGCACGTTTTTGTACGGTTCATATTGTAGGGACGAAAGGGGGTGTAAGTGTGAACGTTGGTTGCAGTGTGTGCGGATGCACACCGCTCAATCTACGCAGCTCCTTCTCCGCTCCTGTTCTCGCGCATCGCACGTCCTCTGCTGACATGGCTCCGGTCTAGAATGACATACGGAGACTAGCACAATCCAGAATCAGACATTCGTTTGCCTGCGTTTCCATATGTTCACAAACGGTCTGGTACATGTTCAGCTACCTTGCACGTGCGTCCGACATCAGCGTCCGTATTTACGCAAGTGAAGCCTGTGTACGGGTGGCTCGGAATGCTCGTTGGGCAAGGATCTGTGACGTCATGGAAATGTTACCTCTCTTAGCGACCTCAGAAGAGCCAGCGCCCGGGTTACCTCTCATTGTCACAAGACTCTCGATGTACGTACTACTAGCTATCTAGCCAACGGGTGTTTTTGTGTTGACGAGGCGAGTGTAAGTGCAAATTAGCAGCAAATTGGTCATATGGTGCGCAGACGATCGGTCATATCCGTGGTTCATGGCCGCGAAAACACATCTGCAGGAGAGAGATCAGCGCGAGAGGCGTTCCCCGTGGGGAAGGGCAGTCTAGCGTCCGCGAGCACGTGGGCTAACGTCATAACGGTTGTTCGAGGCAGTGGGCGTCTCTCGAGTGCCGCGGTCAGGTCCTCGGGGACTCCAGCGAGATTTTACGTCTCTACTCCTGCTCACCCTGACCCAGGATCACTCCCCCCTCCCCCTCTTCGTTTCCCCCCGCTCATCCGTCCATACCATTCCCGGGAGCCCCCATTTCCACCGCAGCTCGTGCGTAACTCAGCTCAGCGATGGCCGACGTCAAGCGCGACGTCCGCAACCCCGTCCTATTCGAGTGCGCGTGGGAGGTCGCGAACAAGGTCGGCGGCATCTACACCGTCATCAAGACAAAGGTTCCCGTCACCGTCTCCGAGTATGGCGACAGGTACTGTCTCATCGGGCCCCTCAGCTACAAGACCGCCCCCATGGAGGTCGAAGCCCAGGAACCCGCAGATCCGTATATCGCCGCAACATTGGAGTCTATGCGCGGTGCTGGTGTAAAGGCCCTCTATGGCCGCTGGCTGATTGAAGGCGCCCCTCATGTATTGCTGTTTGACACGGGCAGCCAATATTCGCGTCTGGACGAGTGGAAAGGCGATCTCTGGAACCTCGCGGGAATTCCAACCCCACCAAACGACCACGAAACAAATGAGACAATTGTTTTTGGCTATATTGTTGCATGGTTTCTCGGCGAGGTATGACTGTCGCATATACAGCTTTTCATATCAAATTTTGATCTCTATATGCAGTACGTTGCGCGCCAGCTCGATACGGCAGTAGTCGCGCACTTTCACGAGTGGCAGGCAGGGCTCGCCATCCCACTATGTCGCAAGCGTCACATTGACATTACCACTGTCTTCACCACACACGCAACTCTGCTCGGGCGGTATCTTTGTGCAGGCAGCGTCGACTTTTACAACAACTTGCAGTACTTCGATGTCGATCACGAGGCTGGAAAGCGCGGCATCTACCACCGCTACTGCGTTGAGCGCTCTGCTGCCCACTGTGCCGATGTCTTCACCACGGTCTCTCACATCACCGCGTACGAGTCCGAGCACCTTTTGAAGCGGAAGCCAGACGGCGTTCTTCCCAACGGACTCAATGTCGTCAAGTTCCAGGCTATGCACGAATTTCAGAATCTGCACGCAACCGCAAAGGCGAAGATCCACGAGTTTGTACGAGGGCATTTCTACGGTCATTATGATTTTAGTCTCGACGACACAATATATGTGCGTCATCTAACAAAGACATGCGAGCATCCCTCTACTCACCTGCTCACCTGATTCATCTAGATGTTCACTGCTGGTCGATATGAGTATCGTAACAAGGGAGTCGATATGTTCATCGAGTCTCTAGCTCGTCAGTTTTCCCTCCTCGCATTGTCCGCCCCTCGGCGCGTGCTCATATCATGATGATAGGTTTGAATTACCGTTTGAAGAAGTCTGGCTCTAAAACGACTGTCATTGCTTTCATCATTATGCCCGCGGCCACTCATTCGTACACTATTGATGCACTCAAGGGACAAGCTGTCACAAAGCAGTTACGAGACACGGTGGTAGAAGTACAGAACCGAATAGGTGCACGGCTTTTCGAACACGCGATCCGGTCTAACGGGTATGTGGTTCACATAGTGCTTCATGGTTGTTCTTGATGCCTACTCATTTCAGCGAACACGGGACGTTGCCTACACCCGACGACTTACTATCTGAAGAAGATAAAGTGCTGCTCAAGCGCCGCATATTTGCCCTCAAACGCAATGCACTGCCTCCCATCACCACGCATAACATGGCTGATGACGCCAACGACCCGATCTTAAACCAGATCCGGCGTGTCCAGCTGTTCAATGCATCCGGGGACCGCGTGAAGATCATCTTCCACCCTGACTTCTTGAACTCTAACAACCCCATCCTTGGCTTGGATTACGAAGAGTTCGTGCGAGGCTGCCATCTCGGCGTGTTCCCTAGCTACTACGAGCCATGGGGTTACACGCCAGCTGAATGCACGGTGGTGAGTATCTGGCTGCACTATCGCTAGTCCAGAGGGAATGACGACATGCGCAGATGGGTATCCCCTCGGTGACGACCAACCTCTCTGGGTTCGGCTGCTTCATGCAAGATCTGATCGAGCGGCCGCAAGACGAGGGCTGCTACATTGTCGACCGGCGCTCGCAGTCCGTTGAGGACTCGGTGAGTCAACTGACGGACCACATGTTCAGCTTCTGCCAGAAGACACGGCGGCAGCGCATCAACCAGCGGAACCGCGTCGAGCGACTGAGTCCGCTGCTGGACTGGAAGAACCTCGGTATTGAGTACTCAAAGGCGCGGCAGCTGGCACTCAGGCGCGCGTACCCGGACGCATTCTATGGCGCGGGAGGCGAAGGCGAGGAGGAGTTCGACTTTGGCATGGAGCGCATGCTGCCGAACTCGGTCCCCGCGAGCCCGCGCTTCCGCATGTCCGGCATCGCGACCCCGGGTGACATTGGCACGCTCACGGAGGAGGTAAGCTGGTGTCGCGTGTCTTGAGCCTCGTCGCGGCGTCATGTTGATGCTTTGGACTTCACAGATGCAGGCGCTGGGCACGAGCGACTACCGCGGCTACCAGTGGCCGGGACATATGGAAGACGAAGACGAGGGGTACCCGTTGTGAGTGTTCCCCCGGAACTGACCGATGACGAGCACGCTGCTGACGATCGGCGCGCATAGCCCGCTGGTCATGAAGGTGCGCTCGCGCGCGAGTTCTGTGATGTCGGGCGCGAGCACGCCGGGCGGCGGCAAGTCGAACAGCTTGAGCGAGGGCGACCTGCGCAAGGCGGATGCTGCACTGAGCAATGTCGGGGAGGGCCAGGCGAACGGGGTGAACGGTGTCAATGGGCGGCATTGAGCGACTGTGCTGCGAGTAAATCTGTCGGCGCGATGTAATGGAAACTGGGACGGAATGAATCCTAATACATATGCCTTCAAGCCTGAAGAAGAGCCTGCCATATCACTGCACAGAGAACATTTGAATAATCTTTGTCCCATTGCCCCAAAGACCGACTCTACCATGTACTATGAAGACGGAGACGGAGAATGGATGATGAAGGGAGCATGTGGGATAATGACCACCGTTGATTACAAGTACAACAGGTTTTAGTAACACGTCTAGCCCACTATACATCACTGCTTTTTAGCGTTCTCTGCCTCTATCTGTGCTTGTGTATCATCCGCATTTTCCCGTGTTGGTGCCGTAGTCTCCGCTTAAGCGTTCTTGCCCTTACCGGGAGGCGGAGGGTGGTACACTTTCTCCTGTAAGTCAACGAAATTATATGCGAGATACGCGCCCACTACAGACAGACAACGCACCTTCTTTTTCTTTTTATCGGGCTTTGCGTTCGGATCCGGGTACGCGAGCTTCTCTACCTCCTGCCACTCCGCGCTCTCTTCGAACGCCTTTCTGATGGGCTCCAGCAAGCGCACGATGGCATCCGCCACCGCCGTCTTCAAGTCCTTTGGATGCAGCTTCTTCTCCTCGAAGTCCTGCTTGAGCTGGGCGAACGATGCGTAGTGCAGCGAGCCGCCGTAGTCCTCCTTCCTGTAGACAGAGAACACGGTGCCGTCGGGCGCGCCCTCGAGCGCGAACGGCGTCTGGTCGCCCGCCGCCTCCGCGCCCTCGTCTGCGTCTGCGCCCGTATTGCCACGCAAGCGCTCGAGGCGCAGCTCGCTGATCGGGATGACCACGGCCCCCACGAACGCGAGCACGCCGTTGTCCTTCGCGTTGCCCTCCTCGCAGAACGCCTTCTTGATCTTGCGCCGCACGACCTCGGGCGCGTCCAGGAAGTCGATCTTCGAGTCCGGGTCTGATGAGGACATCTTGCCGCCGCCGAGCCCCGGCACCATCGGGTTCATGAGATGCGCGCGCTTTGCATAGCCGAGCCGCGGGAGGTAGAGCTCTGCGAACGTGAAGATCTTGCGCTGGCCAATGGATGAGAAATCGTTGGCCGTGAAGCTTAGTCGCCGCCTACCTGATCGACCCCTCCAAACTGGAAGTCACATCCGAGGTACTGCTCGTCTAGAGCCTGCATGCCCGGGTAGAGCAGTCCACTCAGGAGGGGACTCTCGACTTGCTTGACGACCTCCGCGCCAGCCTTCTTCGCGTCGTGCTCCGTGACGATCGCGCATAGTCGGTAGTTGTCAAGGTTGTACTCCTTCGTCAGCTGGTAGGAGGAGCCCTCGACGAAGCGCAGCTTATGTGTCGGAATGCCCAGCGACTTAAAGACGGCGAGAAGTATGTGCTTGTAGTACTTCGTCCGATGCGCGACAAGCTCCAAGGGGGCCTTAAGGTTATCGAGGAAAGCATGTACGTCTGCAAAGCAAATGATGTGAGATCCTTTCATACTTGAGCAGACAAGGCAACGCACCTGCGAGCAAGACAGTGACCTCAACTCCGGCTCGGAGAAAATCAGCAATCTTCGTGAGGGGTACAAAGTATCCGATGTGTGCTAAGGTGTGGTGTTCTCGGTCACTGCAAGCTACATCGGAGCTGGCTAAGCAGACCTACGTCTACCCGTTGGTGCCGTTCCTGTGGCGAGTATGAATACAGAATCTTGCGCAAGTAGACCGTACACTCACCCCAGTAGCACTTCGGTGCACGTTCCTCAGCCAGTATTCCTTTTATAAGATCTCCTCCCAAGACCTCGTCCAAACGCCTGGTGATGAGCTCGTACTTATGCTCTGCGCTCGCCACCGCCATATCAAGAACGGTAGGAAGTTATCCAGATGTTTCGCAGGTTTGAGGAAAGTATATACTCTGCCTTGAGGAGACTAGGATAGTGTTGCTTCGGATTCTGCAGCGGATTAAGGAGCAAGCAATGTATGAGTTACCGAGTCGGGGATTTGTTGACTCGATTGATCGATCGATCGCGTACACTGCCCTATTTGGCATTTGTCAAGAACGTACACGGAAGGCAAAGAGCACGGAAGCTGGCAACTTACTACGAGTCCTTGTTTCGTAAGCCCTGTACGTAAACAAGGCGTATGCCACAGTGCAGCTGTATTATTGGAGAGTATACAGAATCCGAGATGCTTTGTCAATATGCCTGTAGCATCATCTGTCACCGAGGAGATGGTGGCAATTAGTAAAATTAATGCTAAGTAGCAAAACAGCAACATCATATGATTCTGCCCGTACAATAGAAATTGTACTGTAGGCTATAGTGTGATGGAAGAACACTCTATACATTTGAGGAGGGTAGGGGCAACAATGCCCCGCGAGCATGATACCGACAGATGTTTGAGTGAAGGGCACCAGCAGCTGCGGCATACCGGGCCAAACAGGCAGCATGGGGATATGTCTATGCGAGATCGTGACTATTAGGTGGGCATTAGATCCATACAGTTCTGGGCAAGCGGTGTGCACACAACCTTATTGTTGTCACTTCCATCGAACAGACATCAGCCTGTTTGAATATCAAGTATTGTATGACTATGTAAATGAGCAACGATGGCGACATCTCCTAAAAGATACTAATGTTCAAGTGCGAAACAAATTAAAACGACTGTGTAAAAAGACCTCCATCATAACCAGCTGCAAGTATTGCGTGCCTAAGAACTACGTCTTTAGAGCTGGATGGCTTGCACTCGCTTCGGGACACAGGTGTCGTACTCGTAAGAGCCGTCATTGGTCACCGACACCTTGTACACCAGCATGTACACGCTACCTGTCATTTCGCAAAGAGAGAAGCTGTTCGCATCCCCGTTCAGTGCAATGGTAGCAATGTTGTCCGCATCTGACTGCGCATTGAAAGATCAGCGACTGTTCTGCATCAGAATAGTGACCGCTCACCACAGCACAATAGTTCACCGCATTAGTCACTCTGCTCGATGCTTGCATCACCATGAACTCTACTGCCTCACCGGACAACACAGACATGTCATGTGTGATCAACTGAGACTCAGCGGCATCAGGGTTCGGGCGAAGTATACCACTGCTCAAAGAGAATGTAGGGAACTCGCTCCCCGACCCAGTCTACAGTCACCCATGTTTTTCAGCATTCACCCAGTGCTTCCCCTCATTGACAATCGACCTACTGACAGCCACCATGTGCTAGCCTCTCCGCTCGTCCCAGGAGGTCCCGTCGTGAGCGCAAGTGCCGTCCCGGTAGAGTTGTCGATGCTATTCACATCGAGAGCAGCGAGGGTGAAGTTGTAAGACAACGAGGAAGATGACCCCGCTCCGAGCACATTGCAGGGATTCTGGCATGTTGACAAGGCGGGCAGCGCATTGGCAGCCACAGCGAGAGCAATAGGGGTGAGGATGAAAGCAAACATGTCAACCAAAGCAGATGAAAATATAACAGTAGTAAGTGATTGAATCAATGAGCTCTGGCAACGAGTAAAGGAGCAGACGATTGTGATGGCTGTAGCACGACAAATGCACCAGTATTTATACTCCCAGACAGAGCACATCACGCATGACTTCCGCCTATTGTCAAGAACCTTCAGGGGATGGCAAATGTCCGTACAGCAGAATGTTGACACAGTGGGTGGTGAGCAGATGGCCAACGCTGGCCACACGGGAAAGTCTTCTGTTGGCAGGATGCACTTAACTCACCGGTAGCGGTAATGGGGTACAAACATCAAGGGCCTGTTTTGGCGTGACTGGGTGTCCTGCGGCCGCCCCACGTCATGCTTATACTCTGGGTTACAGATGGGGTCTCGCGTTTCCACCCTGTTTCTAGTCTATTTATGTATACGACATCAACTCCGTGAATGAAAAAGCAGGTTGAAGGTAGCATTCAAACCTTCTCATGTGGCAAGGATTGCCCATGTTCATCCAGGCCAGAAGTGTTACATCATGCGGCATTCAAAAGAGCGTGCACTGACCTTGTAGTAAACTTGATCACCTACCATCAGCTGAGTGCATTATACCAGCGGTGTGAGGTGTACGCCTCCGGAGGTAATTGTGCGTACCACTCTCATCAATAGATATCTATCCGAAACCCTAACAACTTAGGGTGAAGCAGGATTGAGTGTACAGTTTCTGGAAATCAGGCCATATCGCAGAGCATTGGCACATCAATTTGGAAGGGCTCACCAGCTTGTAGCAATATGCGGACATACACTAGAGAACAATGAATTTGTTAGAATTTTAGCTTGTTGGGTTTGTGGCAAGCGCACGCCATCATATTTGTTTATAGTACCCTGCAGCTTGTGCACAAGCCTCTTTGTACGTGCCTTTAGGCTGTATTCAGAAACCCCGCCCGACCTATGCTTACACACCAAGGTCGGAGGTGGACGCTTCGACCTCGCGCTTTGGAGGAAAGGCAGGGCTAAAACAGCTTTCTGACAGTCTGAGGCACACTTGGCCTTGATGCTGGTCGTTACAGCGCTGTTACTCATTGCTGTCAATGCCATTTGGGACTGCTGGTGCCTTGGCATCACCGTTGCGGATGCAGTGGTTCTCCTCACTGTGTGGGCTCATTGACAGTCTAGCATCTCCGAAGTTCGGTTTAGCTCGGTTCGGGGGCCTTTTGCCCTGAACCCTGAACCAAACCTAATACCTCTAGCCTGAACCGGACTGAACCTTGGACCGAACCCGCTGAACCCGTTCAGCGGGTTCGGTTCAAGGTTCGGAGCAGGTTTGAACCTCGTGGACCTTCAGATTTTGATTGGTCATACAAAAGATGTTAAGTTGCAAGTTTCAGGGTCAGTTATAACTACAGCACACAAAAAGAGTAAAAGGATAACTTAGTGCTTGAAATGGATATGCAAGGTGTGATGTTGTGTGGGTTGTCACATTCACCAATGACAGCTTATGTAAGGCTGCCTATTTGGGCAGCGAATGGCACTGAGAGACCTATATTGGATGAAAATCATCCGGTAAAATGTACGGTATTCGTGTACTTTTCACACGCAGAGCGCATGCGTTTTCATCCGGACAGTGGCATTTTCATCCAGCGAGAGTGCGAAATAAGAGTGTGAAATTCATCCGAAATTTCGAACAAAGCGCACCCCGTTCATCCAGCGCTGGATTTTCTGGATTCATCCGGATAATGGATGAAAACCCCATCGCGACGGATGAATTCCACCAGTAAGAACACGAGCAAAACCCTCATCATAGTGGATGAATTTCAGCAGTAGTGAGAAACAAATGTTTCCAGCAAATAGCTGAGTAGATCGGCACTCGAGCCCAGGGTAGGATAAATCAGTCAGAAGACATATATATCATCTATCAATACGCATATTACAGGGTTTTGTCATGCGAACATTCAATCACTATCTTATGCACGAGCTCGAAGCCTCTATCCTTGCCGTCTCAAACTGCACGCGCATGGCGCCTAACTCACAAGTCTTTCCCCTCCCTATGAGCGCTCTTGTGCTCGATCTCTTCATCCTCTTCAGTTGCCCAATCGCGCGCAAAGTGTTCAAGACAGGGCTGTGTGCCTGACATATTATTAGTGTCATTTCCTGCAATTGAGATGTGTGCTTACCAGAAGCATGATGTGTCCGATATTTGTCTTATCATGTTGATACCGTGGTAAACTAAGGTGAGAGCTATTAGCAACACTGTAAATGGTGCGTTTGTGTTGATCGCTCAGAGATACTGTGAGTTCTGGTCAAGGTTCGGCAAGGAACCCACTACTCACCTGGATCGACTCAAACAGTCAGTCATCACTCTCTAGTCCCATCTCCGCCTGCAAGTTGAACTTGTTACCTGCGGAGCAACTTTGTTCACTAAACAATGTACCTTCAAGTCACCGAACCTTGGCTTGAACACTGACACCGCACCTTTTTTCGCTCTTCGACAATGTTCGCAAATGCAGAGACCCTAACATACTCCACTTCGCATGTTTCTTGCTGTGCATATGGCTACCAGGTCCAACATCCGTTGCACCGTAAGCGTGAGTCATCGATATGACATGAGGAGAGATGTTGAGTGACGGGAGTCGACAAGTCCGGTTGCAAGAGAGGTGTGGTGCTGCGCGTTACCTCTTATGCTGACCAACCCATTGGAGCATCCTTCATCCTAAATCCGGTAATTTGTATATGTGGTGCAATGAGTTGAAGAGCGTGTTTGCGTTCGCGGTCGATGGACGCTCGCGCAGAAATGATCTGTACATTAGTAGTCATTAGCAGAATTGATGCAATATATCAATCGTTTGCCTTCATCATTCTGCATGATGAAAACCCGCCGCTTTTCTGGTGAAATTCATCCGTCAGGAGGGCCGGGTGGATTTCATCCATTCACGGTGTTGACTGTGTTTCATCCGTTTTTCACACCCTTGCCGTGTGAAATCGGACATTCACACGGTAAACGGAGCGAATTCACGCGGAATTGGTCTCTCAGTGATGGCATCCCCTGATGGATGGCGGGGCATGCACATCACGGTGCCGCCACGCGCACTTGCCTTGTGGAAAGACATTGATCATCAATATCATCAATTAGACTTACATAAACTAGTATTTAAAAATTAATTGGGTACCTTTTTGCGAGAACTGAGGCCTGATTCTGGTTCGCAGTTCGGACTGGTCCAAACCCGGTTCAGGCAATGCCTTAATGGCTTTGAACCTTGAACCGAACCTGCTGAGAAATCTACGGACCAAGCTTAACCGAACCTGAACTGAAGGTTCGGTTCAAGGTTCAAAGGGTTCGAACCCATTCCTGGACCGAACTTCGGAGATGCTATGACAGTCAGGAAATATGCTCACCACAATGGAACTAACCATAGTTTCTGAGTTGCTCAGGTCCACCCCAATATGATGATGTACATAACTCATAACATAGATCCAGTGCACAAGATCGATAGCTCTCGCCCAAGGCCCACTGCAGGTGACAATGAGTATGACAAGGTGTGTGTTGAGCGAGCGGCACTTCAAGTGCAAATATTTGAGCGTTGCCGGGGCAATGACTGATAGAGTGACCAGTGTGACTGGCCTGTTACCACACCTCCGCTTGACCTTGCCTGAAGGCCAAGCAGAGGCGAATACTGTGCCTCCCCGGGTAGTCGGCAGACCCCCCAAGTCGGCAATTTCATAGTATCTCCCTCCACAGTACTCGATTACCTTCGTGCTTTTGTATAGACATAGGTTTTCGTATGCCTGCTTTCATTTCCAGCTTGAACGAAAGCGAACGGTGCAGTAGTTCTGGAGTCCCTTCCTGAGGACCAGCTCAAGCCGTTGTCACGTTGGTGTACGCCTCGGTTGTAACAGCTTGTGTCGGAGTTTCATTTTCCGATCACGTCAGCGACCTCATTGTATGCTTCGAGCTACCTGCCCATAGAATCCTTAAGCGTTGGCTACGCGGACCTTGAAATATCACGCGTGATGGATGGTGATGGATGTGTTCCTTTTACGTGACTGCCGACTTGGGGGGTCTGCCGACTACCCGGGGAGGCACAGTATATCTTTGTCGATCGTTCTCGCTTCGTGTCTCAGATGAATTTCGACAAAAACCACTCTATTCTAGGGAGTGTGGTAGACAGAAACCGGGCTGGAGGTGTTATAGCCAACTGCTCAATAATTAGCTATAGGATTAATGTACACGAGTTAGAAGCGATGTGTCCAATTCCAATGCAATGCAGAAGCGTCAATTGCGACATGGAGCAAAAGTAGTCCTGCCCATCCTAGCGGGACAATGTCTGTGTATGCTGTCGAAGGGCATCACGTTTCAAAAATATCCGAGGCCCATAGTGTCGCGACGCCCAAAGTGAGCGTGCAATGTTTCCTCTACGAGCCCGAGACCCGTTCGAGAACTCTCCTTCATCCCTAGTCCGACACCTTCCAGTTTGGCCAACACAGTCCCATAGACTGCCTTGTCCGTTGGACCATGCACACCTCTGAGGTTGACGGTACCATCTAAGACCTGCAGCGCCGCGAACGCAACCGGAAGGCCAACACATCGGGCCATTGCAGATGTTTCAGGCGTTCCGTAAGAAATCAGTGACGATGTGTAGGTAGTTGTAAGCTGAGGGCTGGACGTTCGGCCAGTTGGTTTTGGTTGGGCGACAATCTCGTGATGCAACACAACGAGATCGCGCTCAGTAGGCTGGTAGCGAAGTTTGTGTGCCAGCAGCAAAGCAAAGAGGTCAATGGGAGGCATAGGTCGACTTGGCACTGGTGGGAGCGAAGCCGACGGCCGATCGAGCACGTTTGAGCTGACCTCAGCTAGTTTTCTAGGCATGATAGAAAGCCAGCGGAGGGCATCAATGAGTTCGGCGACATCATCCAAACCAGTAGCGTCCCTGACAGCTGACAGGATGGAGGCCTCATCGTCCATAACTAGTTCGCCAAGTCGTTCCTCCAGCGCCTTGCGAGTAAGCGAGCTCCAGTCGTCGAGATGGACTGAAGGCATGGTCTCAAGGAGACCTATTTTAATAAAGCCGGCCATCAACTTCGAGAAACCTGGATACCTGCCGCCTCATAGTCACAACGAGAATATTTCAAGCAATCAGAATCATACGTACCGTAACGTTCCACGGAAGACGGTGCGCACTTGATCGGGGACTTGCAGCCCGTATAAAGCAGCATATGGCAAACTGTCGCGGTTCGCCAGGCCTTCGAACTGTAATACCTTCGAGACAGGTATGTTTGGAATATGTGCCTGTAATAGACCGCTACCCGGAAGGTTAAACTCCTATTAGCCATGCTCAGGCTACGTCAGTGTTGTGACTCCTTGAATATAAACTTGAACGCACCCGGCCTTGCACAAGAAAATGTGCATCATTCAAGACGGCCGATAACACCCCTCTAGGACTCCAGCTAAACTTGTACCCAAGCGGAGCATCCTCCGCGCATTCTGGAGCAGGAAGACCGCCGCAGAATGACGTGAAAGACAAAATCTCGTTCCCTTCAGCACGTAGTCTGTCAAGGAGCGAGACCGCAGAGCAGTGGTCGATACCGGGATCGAGGCCAATCTCATTCAAGAGCAGAACATCAGCAGAAACCGCACTTGAAGTCTCTCAGATCTCCCAATAAGACCGTTAGCGAGGATGTCACGTACGCAGCATGCAAGGCTTTCATGGCGGGTGCTATGTAGGAGGTCGTGATTAGGTGCTTGCGGTGCTTGATACAGAGGTTCGCAACTGACGGATGTAGAGGTGCAGGTAGCAAACTGAAAAGCAAGATCGCCTGTATTCAGTGCATGTAAACTACAAGCGTCCTGCCGTCCGCACCTGATGACAACATCCGCCTCTGCGACTAGACAGCCAACTTTGTGTAAATCGCCCATGTCCACTGGGAGCGCTGAAGCGTTCGCGAAAGCCTTTGTCTTCTCTTCAGCATCCACTAGATTGTTACTGGCTGCAGGACGTCAATTCCAGGAAGGCTCTGATGCACAACTCTGGTAGGACCTACCCACGATGAGCTGGATGTCTACTCTTTTGCATATCTCCTCGATGGCAGGCCCAGCAACCATGCCGCTCCCAAGCAACAATACTTTCTTCTTCGGTTGCAATGTAGCACTTGATTTATTCACCTTGCTCGATCCTTCAGATGCGCTCGGCGAAATCTGCTCCGGATTGACTGCATCCCTGGTCGAGCTCCAAATTCCAAGCGGCTTCTCCAGCCAGTGGAAGTTCTCTGTTAACGTCCCGCCGCGAGCTACGGTCGCCCTGTCCAGCGCTTCTATACGCTTGACCTCTTCGACTTCGGTGATAGAACTACCTTCACGGTAGCCGCTGATGATCGTGCGGAGATATGGCGTCAGAACGTTGCAAAAGTGCTGAGACGCCTCGAGCGGCAATGCAGTCGGAAGAATGTCGACTGCCATAATGGTGACAGGCGGGAGGTGTGCTGGAAGGGTGCTCGGGCGGTGAGAGTAGAAAGGAGCAGATAGTGTAGAATGACGGGAGAGAAACTCGAGCCCACCCTAAGAAAATTCGCAATTATCAGCAGGTGATCCCTGTACAAACCGAAGTAAAGCGCACCTCCAGGTCACAGCTTATGTCGCCAACACAGGCAAAGCGACCTTTGCCTATTTGTCGAGCTTTCTCAAGGACAATAGGTAGCTGGTCATTCGTCATCAGGCGCGGGAACGACGGCGCCCAGCCTGCACCATGTAGTAAAAGTGACAGGTAAGGTGCAACCTGACGTGCAGAGCGGAATAATGAGAAGTGATATGGCGATATGATTATGCCCTACTTTAGTGTGGAATTCGGACTTGTAGTCTGACGGGTTGGCATAGTAATCCGAGCGGGTGTAGGGCTGGCCATCATTACGGGCAAAGTAGTCTTCTGGTAATGCATGGAGGACGTAGATCTTCGGTAATAGTCAGTGAATGCATAGAACACTATGTACTGACAGGCCACCTTCCGCAAGTCAGTGTCTTGATATAAGTATATTAGACGGGCTGCTAAGCATAAAAACCAGCAAAAAAAGCGCACCGGGATTGTTGACCAGAGCCGGCAGGTCAGCCACATTGACCTTCTCAATAGGTAGTTCTTGTAGAATATCGAGAACACCCTCAGCGACCTTGCCCGTGCTAGGTTGTCCTAATGGTTAATCCAGTTCCGTGCGGCCAATATTATGTCTTACCCGGTGACACCAAATATGATGGGGCCCAAAATTTCGGGTGAACCTTGTGATGCAATGCGTGCACCCACCTCCTCTCTCAGCAGTCTACGAATAGAATCCAAAGTAGGATGACTATGGGGTCGAGGCGTGTACTGTACGCAGATATTATATACATATCGTGAAGTCATTATATGCGATGCGTGCTCACCAAGAAGGGACTCGCAACGCCTAGTTCAAGGTGCGCATGAGCCATGGCGTTCAAAGACTCAAGGGCGCCAGCGACTTGATACTCCGTACATCAGCATTGAGCTAGCAGTGGACCAACCAGGCTTACCTCCTGCAAACCAACCAAAACCCACGGTTCTCTTCCCATCTTCTCCCGTAAGTAATTCATAGTCAATAAGCCGCGACAACAAGCCAGGCTCGTTCACACTGGTCCCACCAGGTGCGTATGTGGATCGCGACAAGTATTTGGACAGGAGCTCCATGTTGTACAATTGCCCCTTAATCGTATGAGAGAACATGAGATGAGTGCGAGGGACAAGTGGCGTATGGGCCGTGTCTCCAGGCGCAGGGACAGGGCTGTTCAGAACCTCTGACAGTGGTGTCTCCTTAATACCCATAATGATGTGGGCTGGTGCGAGCGTTGGATGTATCTTTGCACCTGCCTGAGGGTCTCATATGTCAGTCTGTTGGGAACATATGCCTTGGAGAGCGGCACACCTTCACGAACTCGCCAGTAGACCAGACTCTTCTGTCGCATTCCTGTATAAGGACGTCGACGTCATCCTGCTCTACCAGTCTATTGACCGCGTCCGGCGTCAAAGGGCATCGTCGCTCCCATATCCTCTGTGGGTCCTCGCGGCGAATGCCAATGGTGAGTTTGGCAGCGCAGGAAGGTGTTGCGTGGTAAGGACGCGTCGACGACGCGCGAATAAGGCGGAAAGGGGCTCGTCGTAGCATGAGCATCGTCAGGTTATGGTCTCACTTGCACTCACATGCGGTCGAGAGGTCCTGAGGACAGTCTGGTGTACAATGTGGTCGTATATAAAGCGCTCCGCCGCCATGATCCGAACCGAAAGAGCTGGTCACGTCTGCCAACTCTCGATCAACACCCTATACAGTACGCGGCGGCAAGGCCGGTTATGGAACAGGCGCGCCCCCTCCCCGTAACGTTGTGATCTGTTCGCATTCTTGATGAGCATCTTGTTATGAGATATCGCTTCGCCCTGTATACGGATGCAGACACAGAGTAATATCGAGCATGAGCATATTGGGCGGTGTTAAAGCTGCACTGCTGAACGTCCCAGACCTTAAGCGAACAATCACAGTAGTAGCCACGTGACCGTGAGAGGCACTGGCACTGACGATTTCAGACATCATCAAAAAGGAAATCTTCATATTTATGGCGATGAATACCCGGGGGACATGGTGACAAGCTGGCGAATAGACGACATGATTGGGTATCGGGGGCGGGGACGTCGTTTAAGGACTGGGACGTATAGTAGTCTCGCATCAAGGTGTCCGACCGTGAAGCAAAGCGCGTACTTTCGCTTGGCGCGCAGGACGTGTCGTCCTGAATGATACTCGATGACATCAGAGGCAAAATGTTTCCAGCCCGAATAAATCGAATATCTGGATGTGTTCTGCATGCTACAATACTTATGGTCTAATCGCGGATTGGCCTCTTGATGCGCTTTACGGGGGGGGCGCGCGAAGCGCTTTATCCTACAGCGTGAGGGTTGTACCTGTATGAAAATGTGATCTAGTCATGCCTCGATTTGTCTTGAAAAGCCGTATTCAAATGCTTCGCTCATTAATATTTGTTACTTCAAACTGGGAGCAATTCAAGCGTCATTCAGCAACGTATATCCACTGCTATCTTCCACCTCCTTTTTGTCACTGGTGTCTCAAGCTATCAATGAAGTATTGTTGGTACCATCTATTCCTTCCCTCAAAACTTCGAGCTAACGAAGAGAGGAAGGATAGACGAAGCACATATTATGGAGCATGTGACGCGACACCCTCGAGCTGAGATATTGTTGACTGTGGGCTCAAGGCTAAATCGTTGAGTCTAGCTTGCTTGTCGCCAGGACGCTGTACCTATCCTGTTTAGGAAATATGTTGCCGCTTTAGGAATTATCGATCATGATCGGACAGCTGTGACACTGTTGTTTCGTCACCTAAAGCAGTGTGGATGCATGGTTTCAGCCACTCGTAATTATCGCTCTCTCATCGTTGAATTAAGTAATGCCATAGGGTGTGTCCTGGAAGGCGTGAAAAATATCTCACTTGTATCTTCTTACCTGTCTAGAAATTCCAGATAAAGGCCCTTGTCTCTCGGCATCTTCCGGTGCAATCCTTGTCGCCTTGGCGCAGCATCATGACCATGGATGAATAAGCGCCCATCGCAATCGACCACGACGATCATCGGAATCTAGACGAAGACCTCCAGATACTCTGTACTGTCTACATCGCACCAATAATATCCAATGCTTTTGCCAGCGAGCCTATTCTGCCTGCTTCAGGCCTGGTTTGCACTGGCCGACACTCCGCCTACTCAATTGTCATTGAACAGTCTGCATGCGTTCTCCGCAGCAACGCTCAATCCGACGATGTATACTCTTCCTGTATCCACCAACCCCCTGTCAATATCTGTTGCCCTATGCTCATACGCTACTTCCAACCCTCCACGGTTCTTCGTCGCCAACGATTCCACAACAACGCCAGGGCCGAATACGTTGGGCCAGCCCAATGTATACGAGATAGAGTTGAACACCACTGCGCTAGGAGCATGGACAGGGGATATGTTGAACTTTGGTGTCCTGGCGATATACAATGCGACACAATCGCCATTTGAGGTTGGTGTCTCCGATAATGGTGAGGCCTCAACCCAGTTCTAGGTCAATCCTTCTGCTTTGGCTAGCCGGACGTCTGTGCACTTTCCACGATTCATTATGAATCCAGCAACACAGCTGCCTGTTATCATGGCAACGGTGATACGAAAGACCTGCCCTCACAGAACATGGTCTGTGGCAAAGTTGGGGCAGATGCTACGACACAGCTGTCACGTAGTGCCTAGACACTCGTCTCCCATCGTGACCCGTTGACCAGCTTCCTGTGGGGAGCTATGTCGTTGTTGGGATTGCTGGAAAGTATGACGTTGTTGGGATTGCTGGAAAGTATGACGTTGTTGGGATTGCTGGAAAGTATGACGTTTTCCCATAATTCGGCAGCCTTAACTCGTTGGTCGCCAGAGAACCATGGCAACTTCGCAGTATATCGACGCTGGCAAATGTTTACCTGCGAAATCTGCCTCTTGTCTTTCTGCTTGAGGGCGCATAATGTGATGATTTACAATGCCTTGTCAACTTACAAGTGGTTGTTATGAACCAAAAGGGAGTGCCGGTGGTCGGCTATACCTCAGTACCCCGAGCTATTCATAATTCGAACAGGCTACCGTTACACGGCAAAACCTGTTGCGGTGTCAGGTCTGCGGTGGCGAATATATGAGATTGCTAGGCAGATGTGCGTTCGTCTAATGTTGCTCTGCTGAAGCGAGCTACATAGTACTCATACCTTTCCATTCAAATGGACGTTTGTTCCATTATCTGACTGACTGTGACTTTCTAGGACCCATACATCAGTTCCTCGATACATTACCACTATTAGGAGATACCACCACAAATCAAGTATTGCTATTCTCTCCTCCCTTTTCCCCGCCCAGTATCTCTCAGCCGACATATCCTAATTACACCCTTCCTTCAGCGAACCTCACCTTTCCGTCAGAGCCTTCCTCCCCATCCGATTGGGCGTTGTTCATTGCACCCACTTCTTCACCTGCTTTTGCCTCTCTTCCGCGGACTGGCTGTGCGATGCGCGCTGCAGCAGGCAACGTTGGCTTTTACAAGACATCCTCAAATAGTGAGGGGCTCTGGCTACGCGACAGTGACGGTTGGCGCTGGCAATGGTTCATCAATGGACTCACTCCACAGACGAACTATACTGTATATGGGGTCACGAATGGAACGCAAGTGAGTGGGCCAATATACTTTGTCACCAAGTCTGGTGGGTCCACTTCCTTTCCATATGACTATATCATACCCATGAATGATTATCTGCAGCTGCGTTCGCGTGCACCATCGTCTACTCTGTCCCATTCTGTCCCTCCGTCGCCTATGCAGCGCCCCTACCAAACTCCGATCCGGCAGCTGGTATTACGGGCAGCATGCTCCCGGACAACATGACGGAGAACCTGCTCAGCGGAATGGCCAACTTCACCGTCATGCTGACGACTCTAGCGTGCGGGCGAGACCTTTATAGCCCACTCGTCACCTGTGCGGACTGCCAGGCAGCCTACCGCACCTGGCTATGTCTGGTCTCCTTCCCGCGCTGTACCGAGTACCCCACGTCGTCCACCACCAGCGCGAGCTCGAACTCAACGTCCACAGCCTCGCTGGCCCAAGTCACCCCTGCGCTCCAGGTGCAGGACGCCGCAAACCCTCGCAATCCGTACCTGCCGGCATTTTCAGAGAACTACACGGCACTGCTGCCGTGCATCGAGATGTGCAACGCGGTCGACCGTGCGTGTCCGCCTTTCTTGGGTTTCGCGTGTCCGAAGCCGCAGTATACGGCGTCGTGGAGCTATGGGGTGGGGTACATCGACAGTGGTGAGAAGGGAGAGGTTGGAGGGGGCTCGACTGGGACAGCTGCGGATCGATGGGGCAACGTCTACTGTAACGCCGGCGGCTTCCTCTGATTTTAGAATGCATCTGAGCGACCTTTGTGGCGCTTGACTAGTATGGTACGCGATTGCTGCGTTTCTACGATGTCCGGTCAACCAGTCATCTCTCGTGTGCACCAGAGAAACCCTGTATCTTTGTCGTTACAATCGATCTAAGCTGTCTACCATCCAAGACCCCGCGACTCGCAATTTGGCGATCTCTTGGTTCGACAGGGCCCGACTTCACAATTCTGCTTAAAGCTTCTCGAATCTGTATGGTGCTGCTACACCTTATTCTATATTTCAGACACTTAAGTCTGGCGACTCCGTACGTCGATCAGATCTCCGACATAAACTGGAGCGCTACTGATGCATAATGATAAATGGGTACTCGAGCTCGTCTATCACCTGTGCACAGCTTAGCTTTGCTCAATGCCGACTTCCTGCGTGTATAACAGCTGTTAAGCTTCAGGCCAAGTGATGGGGACGACAGAGGTACACCTATGCTGTATCTGAAACTCGTGACGCAATCATCCTTCGACACCCACATCGCATGGGAACTTATGTTATGTGTCAGAAGTTATGCAAGAAATGGCACAGCTACACTGACATATCGTTACCAATAAAGACAGAGCCAGCTTATCTCTCTTTCGTTTCCTCCACAAGCCAGTTCCACAAGCGATTTCCCAGCTCATCGTCATAAGCTTCCTCTCTGCACCTGCCAATCCTGGCCCATGGGATCAAGTACTGCACATTTTCAGATTTGATCAGCGGGCATGCTCGGGTCAATACACCAATAAATGTAATACCTCGCCGTTATGTTCCAACGCCTCCGGCATGGTCCCCGCCCAGAGCTGAGTTAGCGCACCCATTGGCGCAGGACGAAGCATGGCGCCCTAGTGAGGAACATGACTCGGTAAATGGTTCTCGGCATGAGGTGTTTGTACTGACGATAATTCTGCGCTGCATGGACGGCATGTGCCGCTGCAGATCCGTTTGAATGAGACCTGGTGCTATGGTTTAATGAATGATCAATATATGCCTGACTGTCTTTCGCACCAGGATCAGCAGAAAATGATATGATGCCCTGACCCTTATATTTGTTCGCAAACTGACGGCCCAGTACAGCATCAGCCTGTCACGGCAAATCAGCTATACTGCGATTAGTACGCGCTACCCGGAACGCACAAATTTGCTCTGCTGGTAGAGCTGCTCAGTACTCATTTTTCGCCTGGCAGGCCCGTCCTTGAAAGAGTCGAAATTGAGAGTATACACCAGCGCAGCTGAGGATGAGGTCATAACGATCCGGGCATGCTCATCGGGTGACGACGCCTTCCCGGCAAGGAGCGCGGGCATGAGCAGCTGAGTGAACAAGAATGGGCCTGTCGTCGAATGCAGCATCAGTCTCTTGACAAAGCTATTAGATGCAGCAGATTTGCCTATGACGTTGGTCCCGAACTGGAGGTCATAACTATCGTCAGTGAGCATTTCCTTCGGAGGCGTCATCACGCCGCTGACATGCAAATCGTGAGCGCGCCTTCTCCACCGCCTCCTTGTTAATTTCACTCACGCATTGTTGAACAAAATGTGCAGCTCCGACTCCTTGCTAGCAACCCCATTGGCTCAGAAATGAATACACGCTTCGGTTGTTCGAGCGGTGTACCTCATATATTCTTCAGCCGTCTTCCGTACAGAGGCAAGGTTACCCAGGTCAAGCTCGAGGAATATAGCCTCTCTTCCAGTCTGTTCTTTCAGCTCTTGAATTGCCAGCTCCGCCTTCAGTTTACTTCTCGCGCCCAAGTACACTTTCACATTTCGCTGAAGGAGCACCTGGACAACATTTAGTCCGATCTGATAACCAGCTATCATTTGCTATATGACACCTGCCTTGATCGTCTCTTTACCTATGCCAGTATTTCCGCCTGCGGAGCTCATAATGAGTGCCTCCGTAGCACAAAGCGATAATGGGTCGGAGACATACCGGTCACTATTGCGATGCGTCCGCTCAAGTCAGGAATCTGGTCTGCCGTGAAATCGCCCTTCGGACAAATCATGGAGTTGGCCGCGTTCATAACGTAGTTAAATTCTTTTAGTACGCCTGGCATTGTGCAGTCAAGGTCTAAGACGATCGGGAAATGTCAGATGAGGGTTAGAAGGCAAGCAGCGCAAGGTCGTATTGCAGCGACTCCTGCTCTACCAATTCAAGGTGCCGCCAACTTATATCTAAAATCGTTGTGCCGAGACAGTAACAATATACGGAAGAGTGCGCACGCAAGCACTCGGCAAGGCACACTGCGGATGTTGCGCCATCAAACTCTCTTGTAGCGCCTGACAGCCGATCAGATGCTATATTGTAATCGACTTTGCATGCCACTTGAATAGACGTATGAACGTCATCGCGCTGCGGACCTGCCTGTTGTTCAAGAATGCATGAATGAGAACTGTTCGAAAGCAAGCATTCTTACTTTGAGACTAAATCAATCTGCTCACGTCTGTGGCAGCCTGTATGGGCTGCGACAGTATGCAGCATCGATGCATTGGGTGGATTCAGGACATCATGTTAATTAACATAACAAGTCACTGCGGAATCGATATGATATCTCCCACCATGTGTCAATCGTGTTATTCGGACTACAAATGGGGACATGGACTTTCTAGAGACCGCGCTAATGACACTAGGCCCATTTGATCACGGATTGCGTAGTATCGAACCTAGGCTAAGTCAGTCGTGTAATTATCTAACATGGTTGCTACTCACATATGATTAGGCCCCGAGCTACTGTCGGAGACACTCATTCACAGCGCAAACAAATCCTACGAAATTATGGAAAATGCCTTTCGCCTCGCCATAGTATGACGCTCATCGCGATTGTCAAGAACCCACAGGGTGTCAACATTCAACCACAATTAATCACGGCGCAAGCACATGATAACCACGCAGACTCACTGAACCCCAAGCACTACCACCGAGCGCCGGAAACATCCTGCTCCTAGGACATCCGATGGCAGTAGACTACTAATCAGTATTGTTCAAGAACTCACTGAGAGATCGGTTACGGCACGAACGATTATATCTCGAAACGCATGACAGCGAGCTTTCAACTTTAATCTGTCACAGCTATTGGCGAATTGCATATATGCATTCTCGCGATTGCAATTCAAAAGCTCTTGAGCCTCGACCACCATCTCGTTCCTTGAACTTTGGACTCCTGAACACGAGTAGCCAATGTCAGCGAGTCTGAAGTGAAGCCAGATCTCACAGTGGAAAGTGTATTGGTGACAGGTTCAGACATCTGGGTCTCCTACGGTTATTTGGCCCGATCCGCCGCCTTAAAGTAGTGAGAGACCGCATCTCATGCACATAGGCCGCGCCAGTTCTGGGTGTGAAGTGGCAGACCGTCGTCGCGACCACGGTCTTCGCGACCGTGACCCTCACGCGCTGCACGTGATCGCGTTGATCTCCTGAACATATCTGCCGTAACTCTCTTCCGGATAACATAACGTATGTTCTTACTGCTAATCCAATGGCTCCTTATCCTTTATCATGACTGCTTTCATGGCCGCCTGGTCTCTGGAGACATCCGGCAAAGCCTAACGGCGTCCAAGGGGTTCTTCAGCAACTGACTTACTGTTGACATCATGTCTCATCGTCCCTCTCCGGCAACAAATCTGTCTTTCACGACCGGAGGCTTGAACGCCATCGGTGGCGATAATGACGCTGAATCGCTCTCTCCGCAAGATGCCTTGCGGATGGGTGCATCACCCATGAGCCGAGCAGGGTAAGGAGTGCAGCGTCCAGAACATTTCCGGTATGATCAGCTGTTGAGGTGCTTGTGATCAGTCTATTACAGCCGAGAAGTTATGTGTCGTCAAGCTCAAAGTCATCGAAGCCACGCAGCATCGGTCTTCATTCAAAGGGGGGCATCCGGGATAGCACCATGCACCTCTCCAATTTGCCGCTTCGGACGCCCAACGTCACGGCATCCCAGTTACAAGAAGCGTTCATTTTTCCAGACGTTTCAGAGGCGCCAGACGAGATGGATGCAGAGGCCCTACCACTGCCTTCTGCCTCCGTGCCGTCTCTTTTATCCTCTCGTCATTTCGGGAGTGTGACTGATCTCACTGCCTCTACGACTACCACCGCGTCTGCACAGTCCGGTACCATGACACCAAGAGGGCATTCAGGTCCGTCAGGTCTGTCTCTGCTTCTGGCTCGCCAAAACCCCGACGAGCCTGTGTCCTCCGGCACTTCGGATGCGGCGACATCGAGAGCGGAACGACCGCCGTTCTCACTCGCTTATACAAATGGTGTGAGACCTCTCGATCGCGAGTCGCCTTCGATTCACTATGAAAATGCCAACCCGGGGGAGGCTCACAACGATCCATCGGAATCCGCGCCACTGCTCTCAGACGTTGAGGCGGCACAGCCATCGTACAACGGCGGTAGGCACCCCAGTCAGAAGGTCGAGGGGAGGCGGCGGGGAATGAAGGGTGCATTATCACTCTTGCCGCGACTTAAGCTTCCCACTCCTAGCCTACGTGTCGTCAAGGTTGTATCCGCCGATGCTGTACAATCACTGCCTGCGGTGCTCTTGGGCACCCTGCTCAACATTCTGGACGGCATTTCTTGTAAGGATGAATTATATCGGATCGGACGTTGCTTATATATTTGCAGATGGCATGATTATATTTCCTGCCTCAGGTGTGTTTTCCAACCTCGGAGGCATTGGCGTCTCCATGTTCTTCCTCTCGTAAGTCAATATTGTACGGCCCCATTCGTGGCTGATGGTTGTCTGTAGTGCTATTATATCCCAATTGGTATACTCGGCCGGCGGCAGTGGCTTCGCGGGTGCAAATGGCAGTATGATGATAGAAGTTGTGGTGAGTGGTGGTCTCGTGTCCACGCCCCACCGCACATCAAACTCAGGTACCGTCCCGCAGCCCTTCTTCCACATACTGGCGAATAGCATCGCTGCGGACATTGGCGAGGACAGGCCACATGAGGTGTTAGCGACGACGATCGTCGCATTCGCTCTTTCATCTGTTCTTACAGGTAGGTCAGGAGCCACCAAATATCATTCGTGCGGCTCACTATTTACGTAGGGCTCACTTTCTTTCTCCTCGGCGCATTACGATTAGGCGCCCTGATCGGGTTCTTCCCGCGACACATCTTGGTTGGGTGCGCATAACGGATGCCCCTGCGCGCTTTACCAGCTGACGGACGTAAGATAGATGTATCGGTGGTGTCGGCGTATTCCTAGTGATCACAGGGTGAGTCACACGTGGCCGCTGCTTGGCGCGGGGCAAGCAAGGCCGATGGAGCGCCTTATATTCATGCCGTTCGCAGATTCACCGTTAGCACGCGTATGCCAGATGACGACTTCGACCTGACCTTGTCCACGTTCAAGTTCATCTTCCTCAATGCTCACAATCTAGGGCTATGGGTCCCTTCCTTCGGCCTGGCCGCATTGCTACGTGTGGTCACCCACAAATATGACCATCAGCTCATATTCCCTATGTGTACGTTATTCGTACTGAAATCATGGACGGGAAATACGAAGAACTAATTTTGTCGCGACCATTAGACTTTTTGACCATACCCATCATTTTCTATATTGTTGTAGCTGCTGCCCACCTCGATCTGGGTACATTGCGGCGAGAAGGATGGCTATTTGATATGGGCACCTCACGGGAACCTTGGTATCAATTCTACAAGCTGTTTGGTAAGCACCCATGCGGGGTTTATCGTCCGTGTTCTAACGGTATGTCGCAGACTTCAAGGCCACTCGGTGGGATGCTTTGTGGGCAACACTGCCTACGCAGTTTGCACTGTCAGTAACAAGTCTTGATAAAGATGCCGACGATCTGACACCTCTCGCGTGTCACAGGCTCTTCTTCAACATCCTTCACCCGCCATTGAATGTTCCCGCCTTAGGTTAGAGCTTTGAGCTCGGAAGTAGCAACTCGCTCATGGGATGTTCACGACAGCGGTTTCTTTGAACCATGATGTCGATACGGACAAGGAGCTGGTGTCGCATGGGTATTCTAACCTTCTAGCTGGCGCATTGGGTACCGTGTGAGTGCATACCATATTATATGTCTGTCCGGACTCATGCGAGCGCCATTGTAGACCTAACTACCTAGTCTACGTGAACACCGTACTGTACGTTTGACAACACCGCACGCGACACATGGGAGGAACATTCATCTCTTATTTCTAGATTCTATCGTGTCGGTGGGACAACACGAGTCTCGGGTTTCCTCCTTGCTGGTGCGACAGCTGTCTTGCTCTTCATTGGGACAGGTCCCATTGCTTTCATCCGTGAGTTCATCGGTCTCCTTATCCTGCACGGAAGCGACCAACTGCTGTCTAGCGGTAATGGTGGTGGGTGCCCTCATCTTTGTGCTGGGTTTTGACCTAGTGAAAGAGGCATTATGGGACACAAGACATAGAGTCAGCCGGTACGTAACACGATGATGACTGTATGTGTATACACTGAACCATTCATCAGGATGGAGTATGTCACGATTGCCAGCATCATGATCTGCATGACCGTATGGGACTTCGTGATCGGCGTCCTGTTTGGAATTGTTGTTAGCTGTGAGTCTTGACAGACGGTGCTCCATGATTTCTCGTGATAACATCTACGTTCACAAGGTATCTTCTTCGTTGTGCAGAGTTCTCAGCGGCGGAGCATCCGTTCGCTGCATTCTGGGGAAACTGTCATGTCGACTGTACGCAGACCGGGAGCACACCGAGCGTACATTCGTGAAGTATCGAAGCAGACCACCATTCTCAGGTTACAAGGTGAGCACAGTTGACATTACTAGTGTTCAATAGGAAGCCTTATCATTCTCATTTTCATTCAGGATTCTTGTTCTTCGGCACAATCACATACGTCGAAGAGACTATTCGAACACTAGTGGAAGTCCCCGCTTGGCAACGCAACCCAATGCGGTTTTTGCTGCTCGATCTATCGCTCGTCGCAGGCGTAGATATGTCTGCTGCCGAGGCATTTGTCCGCATCCAACGGCTTTTGGCCGCGAAACGCGTTGTGCTAGTCTTTTGTGGCTTCTCAATGGAGTCCACTATAGGCAAGTCGCTCCATAATGTTGGTTTGCTTGACATGGAAGGTGTCGAGCTGTTCTCCACGTTCAACGATGCTCTGGAGTGTACGTCTACGCGTTGACTGCTCTCTTCTCCGGCTAAAGCACCGGTATAGGGACGGAGAACATATACCTGAGGGCTTGGTTTGACTCACAGAAAACGGAGCCACGCTCAGTTGGTATGAGTATAAGTGCCTAATCCTTTCGATTTACTGACGCAATCTCTAGTGCTGTCCGGACGACAAGACTTAACTCCATTTCAAGAATCTGTGTCTGGAACGCCAAGAAAGTCTTTGATTGTCGATGCCGGCTGGCGGACAATTGCTCGAGGTATGTTCATAGTCAATTTGACTCTGATCAAAGTGTTAAACAACTCCCAGATCACTCTCCTCCTATCGCGGATGTCGGGGACACTGAAGAACCGTACAGAACCCTAGTCAAAGCATTTTCGTCATATGGTCCTGTGGATCGGCAACAGTTCTCTGCGCTCGTTCCCTATTTAGAGAGGGTATCCCTCCCCGCGGGTGCAATACTCTGGCTCCAAGGGGACGACCCGGACGGACTCTACATAGTCGAATCTGGGGTCTTAAGAGCCACTTACCGCTTCAACGAACATACGCCACCCACAGAAGAATCGATGGTTCCCGGCACACTTGCGGGCGAATTGTCTGCTTTGTCGGGACTCTCTCGCAATGCAACGTGCGTCGTAGAACGTCCAGCAGTCCTATGGAAACTCTGCGTCGACAAACTGCGTCGTCTCGAATCTGAACGGCCACAATTGGCAAGAGAGTTCACGCAACTCGTCCTGAAAGGTATTTCTAGACCATGATTGTGAACTCTCTGGTCGCTGATAGCGAGCGGGACCTCAGCTGCCAAGCTGGACTACGACATACTGCTTTCGGCGCTAGCCACTCGCCAATGATGACCACATTCCTTCCATAGACTCTGCAACATAAACGATAACGTAGTAGCAACTCTGTAGCGATACCAATAGACTTGTCTCATGGCACTCAACGTTGACGTCATTTCCTTTCTTGACCAAAATGCTCATAAATGAATACTTCATGATCGACGTACAACAATGTTTATGTGGTTAACCGGTCATATATCGAGCGACCAGCCTACCGTCTGAGATCTGATTGACAATTATTATAAGCTATTGCAAGAAGACTGAACTTTGCAACCACGTTCACTCCAGTACTCTAGGGATACATATACGGAAAAGGCGCGGGGTAAACTGGGCTGAATCGGCTAAGCGCCAAGATCACCGACTTGTCCACTACCATGGCCTTCGATCTCGGAACACCTATCAACACCGCCTTGCTGCTCTACATTCTCTACACAGTGCAGCGCATACTACTCCCGTCGAATGCTTTGCCGAAAACAGTGCCTAACGAATTCAAGGGCGGATACTCATGGATGCCCAAGTCGCATCCTCCCACGCTCCTGTACCAGACCTACACGCCGAAGACTCTTGAGCCATTCGACGGTAAGGAAGGCAAGCGCATCTTACTTGCGATCAACGGAGTTGTGTACGATGTGACCGCGGGGCGCAACTTCTATGGGCCTAGTGAGCGGACAAGTTAGAAGACTGCAGGATGTCGTCTTGATATGTATACGTAGACGGAATGTACGCCAACTTTGCGGGACGGGACGCCTCTCGAGGCATGGCCAAGCAGTCCTTCGAAACCGGTACGCCAATGGCTCCATAGAGCTACAGCCCAGTTTCCTTCTCACGCAGTCATCGTTTAAGATATGCTTACACCTATAGACCAGCCACTCGACAAGCTGGAGGATCTGGCCCCAGATGAGATGTACGTGGTTCTTGTCGGTTCATTGATTGACCAGCTGGATGGCTGACGATTTTGTGTTGATTGTAGCGAGAACATGCGAGGTATGTATAAGCCAAATTGTCACTTTCATCGAGTCCCCGACCTGCTTTCCAGGCTGGATGGAACACTTCTCTAGCAAGTACATCGTTTGCGGGAAGTTGGCGGAGAATGACGCTACGTGATCCGATGTCTGTTGGAAACTGCGGGTGACCTGTTCGGATGGTAAGTGGGGCAATACGTATGAGCTGCTATACCTGCTGGCTAAGTCCAATGGTTGTATAGTGTAACATAATGGAACTGTCGGAGTTAATAGACCAACTCTATGAACAGCTCGCGCCGAGGGGTTGCATCAGCTACGCGGCGTGCTATCGCTTAGAAACGGACTCTCACACCTGTCAGGATAAGCCCACCGAGGTGTCCGGGCTGCCGGCGCAGTTCTCATTGCGCAGGTGCCCTGTGCAATCGTCGATACATCGGACTTCCTAAGGTTGGGCATTATCAAGTATATTCCACCCAGGTATGATCAGGCTCTGGCCTATGTCATCGTCAAAAGCACCAACGGCGACGATAATGAACCAGTCTGCCGCCGATTGTGAGAGAGCTGATATACAGGTAGGCTGGTGGCAAGGACCGCGTCAGAAAATCGGGTATGTGCGTCATCTGACGTATATACCGAATCAGACTATCGTCTAAGCTCTGAGAGATATCTATTTGACCGGGAGCTGCCCAGCTCAGATGCTGGGTATATGACCGCGCCGAGGCGCCTTATGGCAGTAGCAATACGCTAGCTATCCAACGCGGATACTTCACTAGCTCAGTCATAATATAACATCTATTCGGAATAGCGATGCTGCTGCAACAGCTTCAGTAATAAACATATCGCGGATGGGTGCTCATGCTGGCTTGCATGAGCCCTCCGCTGCCTTTGCGACGCGCACGGTGCTGCATTGATGCCTACGAGAACACGATTGGTCAATTTAGCCTCCGCTAATTAGCCGGTTAAGCAGCCCGTCGTACTTATTTCACCATACCCTCCTAGAGCTCAACTGCTGGACAATGCATTGCCTGACCAATTCGGCCACTGCACAATTTTAGGTGGCAACTAAGCGGCCCGCACCAGAGGATCAAATAACATCTCGAGCTCTCAAGGATGGAACGAGCATTTACCGGTGTACAGTATTATGTGTAGAGATTGTGGTATTTCCCACGCGCGCTAATGATGTCTCTCGGCTTGGATCTCTCCGATGACATGAGGGTCTGACCCAGCGTCGCCTTTGATGGCTGCGGGGATTCAATTCACACGCAGGAGAAGTACGTTGCTGCTTCTCGGATGATCATGTGGGTATCTGCGCCGCAAGCGGTGTCTATCAGTCGTTGCATATAAATTCCGTTCCTTGTCCGCGAAGTTGTAGACCTGCTCTATCCTTGTGAACCGTATAATCTCCGCGTTCAGGCGTTATGCTTGACATACTGCGTTTCGTCTTGATATGTGGGATCCTCTGGATCCTGCGGCGTGTGCTCCTACGAGTCTTCATTCACTCACCTCTAGATAAGATTCCCGGTCCGCCACCGGTCTCGTTTGCTAAAGGTAGGTTTTGACCTCGTGCCACTCATTGTCTTCAGCTAATGTGTGACAGGCAACCTTCCTCAGCTATATGACCGCAACGGCTGGGACTTCATCAAGGGGCTAGGCGAGAAGTATGGTGGAGTCGTCAAGATCAACGGACTGTATGGTGTGCGTCAGGATGTTCCCATAAGGTCACACCAACAGAGAGCTAATCACAGCCCTTCAGGCCAAGATGCTGTTTGTGTTCGACCCAGCAGCTCTGTCCAGTGTAGTTGTCAAGGACCAGTACGTCTATGAGCGCAGTGAGGATGCCACGAAGTAGGCACTTGATGCTCGGTAAGATCCCGTTACGCTAACATCTGAGATAGGAGCACTCGTCTCATGTTGGGTGACGGCCTACTCACCTCGCAAGGTATGACCGGACGTTGAGCACTTGAAAATTCTCTCGCATTTATACTCGTTTGAAGGAGAAACCCACCGCAAACAGCGCAAGCTTATGAATCCCGTCTTCTCCATCAATCACATGCGAGATATGATGCCAATCTTCTACCAAATTTCACGCAACGTACGTCCCAGCATTCATTCGAGGCTGCGATGACCCCACCCAGTGATTATAGCTTCGAGACGCCATTGCATCGCGTATAGACAACGGAGAGAAGGAGATTGATGTCCTCGACTGGATGGCTCGCACCGCGCTTGAACTTGTCGGCCAAGCCGGTCTCGGATATTCGTTCGATCCACTCGTCCAGGACAAGGCAGATGCATACGCGGAGGCCATCAAAGCACTGGTGTATGTCCAACCTCCGTTCTTTGTCAGCTTATGTGGCGTGTGTATTCATTGGAAGTCATATAGGCCCACGGCATTTGGGTTGAGGCTGTACAGACATTTGCTTCCCATCGCTTTGAAGATAGGAACTCCAGCCATTCGTCGCCGTATCCTCAAACTCATCCCGAGCACGCGCCTGCAACGCATGAGAGAGATCAGCGATGCCATCGATGCCCATTCCAAGCGGATATTCGAGGAGAAGAAGCAGGCTCTGGCCCGGGGTGATGAGGCCGTCCTCAAGCAAGTGGGCGCAGGCAAAGATATACTCAGTAGACTGAGTGAGTTACGACTATGCTGACAGGAAGGTCGTAACTCACTCACATCGTTAAAACAGTGCAAGCGAACATGACCGCATCAGAAGAGGACCGGCTCCCAGAGAATGAACTATTGGGTCAGATGTCGTGCGTAGTAATACTTGGGTGCAATAAGCGTGTCGCGCTGAGGGATCGCACAGAACATTCATCTTTGCTGGCATGGATACCACCTCTGGTGCTCTTGCTCATACGTTGCAGCTACTTGCAGAGCACCCAGATGTACAGGACAAGATGCGAGCAGAGATAGTGCAGGCCCTTGGCGGCGGGCAGGAGATCCCTTATGATATACTGGTCGACCTGCCGTACCTCGACGCCGTTTGCCGTGAGACGCTTCGACTGTGAGCGAATTCATGACAGAGTAATCCTGGGTCCGCAATCCCGCTGACTCTCGCAACAGTTATGCGCCGGTCACCACTGTCAACAGAACGTGAGTAGCACAAAAGGACAATCCCGACAGTGCTGGTGCCGGGACTGATCATGTCATTGCCGCTTAGAGCTCAGGAGGACATAGTGCTGCCGCTTTCGGAACCTATCCGCGGCACAGACGGCAACCTCATCCAAGAGATCCCGGTGCCTAAAGGAACGGAGGTCATCGTCGGCATCCTGGCGTCTAACAGAAATCCGGCGCTGTGGGGCCCCGATGCGGCTGAATGGAAGCCTGAGCGCTGGCTTGAGCCTCTTCCAGACACCATCAATACAGCACGTGTTCCAGGCGTGTATTCGCACTTGTAGGTGATCATGCGTTTGCGATTGGATCAGTTTTTGTTGAGACGTTCTCATTCACAAGGATGACTTTCCTGGGTGGTGGTCGGGCGTGCATGTATGTTTCCCGAGATATCGAGACGTTTAATGGTTCTCACTCTAGCATTACAGCGGATTCAAGTTTTCTCAGTTGGAAATGAGTACGTGCTTCATAGTCTTCTGGTCTTTCTTTTCATCTGACAAAACAATCATCAGAGGTGGTCTTGGCCGTGCTGCTTTCGTCCTTCAAGTTTTCGCTTTCCAGTAAGGAGATTGTCTGGAATGTCGCCGGGATCCAATATCCGACAGTGGGCGCGAGTGGGAAACCCGAGATGCCCATGAAGATTGATCGAGTCAAGAACACATAATGTCTCGTCTAGGATCTTAATCGTTATACAATGCTGTAGCCGAGGTGATTGCGATGCAGAATCGACGATCTGTGCTTGCAGCGCCTTCCAGATCAGAAATGGCTGTGCGCCTCACCTGTTGCGAACGCGGTATGAGTGACAAAAGGCCCGACGGAAGGATGGGACGCGGTGCCGTGAATCAACTCCAAGATTCCGATCCACGGCATATCACATCCGGCCCCGTCAGTAACGCTGTATGACTGGAAAATCTTAAGTCTATAGCCAGCCCCGCTCTCTGTTCGCCCAGACATATATAAGGTGATGTGCAGAAGAGTTGAGCACTACCATTCCAACCAGAACTTACATTACTTGTCCTTCACCCACTGACTCTTATTAGAATCTCGACCCACTTTTGACATGCCTCAGCAGTTATCGTCCCTTCCCTTAGTTCAAGCATTTCTTCTATTTATAGCGACATGGTTGCTGTACAAACTTATTGGACCGCTGGTCATCCGGTCGCCTCTTCACAACATCCCTGGCCCTCCTGCCCAATCGTTTGTGAAAGGTAACGCTGTTAATGCAAGTTATCTTGTCGTGATCTCTGACGCCGACCTGTTATAGGCAACCTGGACAAGGTGTTCGATAGACATGGATGGGCCTTCCAGCGTGAGATCAGCGAGAAATATGGCGCCGTTGTGAGGCTTACTGGCCTCTTCGGTGTACGTGCGCTACAATTAGAGGCGGACCAGCAAGCACTGACTCCGAGAACAGACGCCGCGACTCTTTGTTTACGATCCTACTGCTTTGCATAGTGTCGTAGTCAAAGAGCAGGACATTTACGAGGAAACTCCCATGTTTCTTATGTGCGTCTCAACTCGTTTCTCTTACACTTTCATATTGACCATTCTGTCAGCGGTAATGGTCTGGTGTTCGGTAAGGGACTCCTTACGACATTGGGCCACCAGCATCGTAAACAGAGAAAATTATTGAATCCCATATTCTCGATCAACCACATGAGACACATGCTGCCAATCTTCAACAAGGTTGCCGAAAATGTCCGTATGCATTTTGGGGCGGTCTAGCAGTTTTGCTAACGGCTCACGAACCTATAGCTAAAAGAGGGCATCGCTATCAAGGTGCACTCTGGCGTGCGCGAACAAGATATGCTGGAGTGGATGTCCCGCACAGCCCTTGAACTCATTGGCCAGGGCGGCCTTGGGCACTCGTTCGATCCTCTCGTGAAGGAGGTAGATAACACGTATGGCCATGCCCTGAAGGCCTTGATGTAGGCATGGGTTTTGATGTTCACTATTGCCCATAACTCACTTGATTTACTGTAGGCCGGCTCTCTTCTCTTTGGCGATCTTGCGTCGCCTCTTGCCCTACGTCGTGAACATCGGATCGCCGGCGTTCCGCAGGCGTGTTCTTGAATTGATTCCTAACAAACGTATCCAGCGTGTACGCGAGCTGGTTGACATCATGGACCAGACCACGCGGCAGATCTGGGAAAACAAGAAGGCCGCGTTTGCGAAGGGCGACGAGGCCGTATTGCAGCAGGTCGGCGAAGGCAAAGATATCGTCAGCAAGCTCTGTGAGTCATTTCATGTAGTCCTCATCACATGCTTTGACATATGTGCACTCTTCAGTGCAAGCAAATGAGGATGTTGGTGAAGAGGATAAACTTCCGGATGAGGAATTGCTGGCGCAACTGGCGTGAGTCTTCTATTTCCTTCACCGACTGCCTCGACTACAAGCTTAGGCGCTGTATTAGGACACTCACCTCGGCCGCGGTGGACACGACTTCCAGCGCACTCGCGCGCATCCTCCATTTACTTGCAGAGAACCAGGATGTGCAGGAGAAACTTCGCCGGGAGATCGTCGATGCACATAAGGACGGGAATGAGCTTTCCTACGACGAACTGGTTGAACTACCATATCTCGAAGCTGTCTGCAGGGAGACGCTCCGATTGTGAGTGGATAACTCGCAATATTGCATAGGTAGCTGATGGTCGAGACAGGTACTCTCCTGCGAGTTGGGTTACTCGAAAGTAGGCCACCCATGGTTGCCGCTATTGCTGCTGCTGAAATGATCTCACTTTATTAGGACACGTCAAGACACTATCATGCCCCTCTCGAAGCCGCTCCGGGGTGTGGACGGGACTTTGATCCATGAGATCCCCGTACCCAAGGGCACTGAGGTTGTCGTTGGCATCCGTGCTGCGAATCGCAATCCTGATCTATGGGGACCCGACTCGGACGAGTGGAAACCGGAGCGATGGCTGTCTCCTCTCCCCGACACAGTTACTAACGCGCACGTTCCTGGAGTGTACTCCAATTTGTGAGCGGCACTTCTCTTCCGGAGAGCGCACACTGATTAGAGAATGCGCAGAATGACGTTCCTTGGCGGTTCGAGGGCATGCATGTAAGTTACATGTGTATCAACCGACTGATACGGTACTAATGGTAGCATCTAATTCAGCGGGTTCAAATTCTCGCAGATGGAGATGAGTGCGTACACCTCTCGTTGCATATGCCCCTGTTCATTGATGATGCCTCGTTGAGTAGAGGTCGTTTTGGTCACATTGCTTCAGTCTTTCAAGTTCACCTTGTCGGACAAGCCTATCGTCTGGAATCTATCGGGCATTGCATATCCCACAATAGGGCCTGTTGATCCTGTTGCAAGACTTCCTCTCAATGTCGAGGTGATATCCTCGTGATTCGGATGTCGTATCTTTGCATGGTTCACACGTGCTCAATTGTACTTCGAAAGTCAATGTTGTGTTCTCATCAGACAATCAGAGCGCAGTGAAATGACTTTCCTTGATAACACAGACCGATGAGTTGAGGAAATGCTAGTGTTAAGCTTCATTTGGGTGCAAATAGCAAGCTCGCACGGTGGTCACCCAATCTTTTGGTAAGCACCTCACGCCGGTGACCTTTGCGCTGGTTCTCAGGCAAGACGTGGCGCAGTATACGGGCGCAGTCATCTTGGTAAGGAAGATACAAAGTGATGCTTATTAACGTGAGAAGATACTGTTCCGGTTATACTTACCTCCAAGTGGCTGTCCCATGACTTATGAGAGTATATATATCAGAGTGGTCAAATCAGTAACTATGAGATCGGCGTACCTGCCTTCTACAATCACATAACATGAACACAGTTGCTGCGCAGAAGGAGGTCAGTGTTCCTCTGATCTTCGACCCAAGTACGTCCAGAGATCGAACACATGAACTTTCCATGATGCTTATCTCACGGCATACAGCAAGAGATGCATTCAGACCACTCCTTGAAGCGCATCGTGCTGAGATTGAGAGCATAAAGCGTCGAACATTCAAGTTCGGACCCACAGAAAGACACCAGGTATACGGAAAGATCTATAACCTTCTCATTTTCTTATGGATAAACTAGCTTGACGTATATTATCCTCCGGCGGAGAGCCAGACGACAGGAGGCAAATGTCCGGTCCTATTCTTTTTCTATGGCGGAGGTTTCGTGGGAGGCACGCGGGCCTTCCCTCCTCCATACGACCTCGCTTACGTGAATCTCGGCGCATTCTTCGCCAAGCGAGGGTGCGTACAGACGGCCTCGAGTATTGAGGGTAGCATGCTCATTGGTGTGCGGCAGGATATTGACGGTTATACCAGACTATCGTCTGGTTCCCGACGTCAAGTTCCCTGAACCAGTGGAAGACGTCAGGGATGCTATTGCCTGGTGTGTCGCGAATGTGGACACGATCGCCAATGAGGACACCGTAGCGATCGACTTCAAGTCCCTTTTCGCAATGTCACACTCTGCAGGGACCGTACACCTTTCCACGGCCCTGCTCTATCCGGGACTTCTCCCTAGCGACCTGCGATCTCGCTTCCGCGGCATCATCTTGAAAGGGGGCGTGTACCGATTCTCGCCGGACACGAAGTTGGCGGACCCTGCTGCTCTCGTGGACCTGTTCGGTTCTTGGGATAACGTACAGGCAAACACGCCGCTTACGCTTCTCGAGCATGCCCCGAGAGATATCATAGACAACTTTCCAGATACCATCATGTTGGCCAGCGAGCGTGAGCCGGACGGTCTCATTGCGTCAAACGAGATATTTGCGGAGGCGCTGAGGGCCAAACTCGGGAAGGACGTGCCGTTTTTTATAAATAAAAGGCACAACCACATCAGTCCGGATTGGGCGCTGTTCAGCGGGGAGGGCGAGGAGTGGGCAGAGGAGGTCACACAATGGATCAATATGAAATATGCTAGCAAATAAAGAAAGGTGTACATAGCAGGCTAGAACAGTGTAACAGTACTTTGGTTTGCTATTGATTTGAGCGCTCTCGCTCAACTCAAATGGTGATTGTACAATCCGCGCTTAGCTTTAGAAAGCGAAGAATTGGACACTGTGACCGGTAGTCTGGGCGTCGAATACTCGTAAGCGATGACAAACGATAAACACCATACCGTACGTACGATGAAGAGGATGCCGTCCTCCATTAGTAAACAATCCATGAATGCGCCTCTTTCATCGGCCTGATAGCTCGTTAAGGGCGTATTCACCCGGGTCTCGCTCCTTCGGCACCATAGGGTGCTTATGAGGTGGTTCTTGAAGAAGTCGGAAGCCGACAGCACACATGGCTCCGTCTCGTATACCGCCGACCCACACTCATCGTTGCGCAGCTCCTGCCGTATGATATCCAGATTTGTCTCCAAAACCTTCACCTGGAGCTGGGTAATGTCGCCGTCGATCATGTAAGCGAGCACAGCCTTGGTACCTCGCACGTCGACAAACGTGTCGACGTGACCCTCGGGCAGCTCGATCACGCGTGTATCCAACGAGCCCCAGTCGTCCCATGCGAAGCACTGTCCGGGATATGCGTGCTCGATACGGCACAAGATTACCGGCGCAGCGACCATGAACACGAACCCGGTCCCCACGTGCGCGTGCCGCTTGCACAGAAGGGTGTACACCATGAAGAGCTCGTGCTTTTCTGGTGTCCGGAATGCGGGGCGACGATCGGGGCTCGATTGCACGTTGGAATGGTTCTGCGCAAGGAAGGATGATCGGAGATATTCAGCGTCACGCGCAGCTTCGGGCAGTTTGAATGTGCAGATGCGGGATGGCTCTACGTGAGAATCGGCTGCGTCTGCGTCAAACGCGTACACTTCGAGCTGGTCGAGACGCGTCACTAGGACGCGTCTGTGATCCAGGAACATGAATGTTGTGCACGGAGCCTCATTCTCTCGAGTGACGATATGCTATGAAACTCCTTTGAGTATCCATTCCAATGGGAGGGGAGACTACTGACCAAGATTTGGCGACCGGTTTTCCAATTCCATAGTTGGAAGCTTGATACACGCTCCTCGTGATCGTAGACAAGCCAGCCGATGGTGTCCCCTTGCACATAGAGGCAGCAAGGGCAGTCATCAAAGTAAAAATCGAAAGGAACCAGGTGAGGTGTCGCCGCCAGTGGATGCTTCTCGCTTGGTTTCGACAGCGAGCGCGGGTGGAGGCACTGGTACATTCTTGCAGAAGCATATTAGACACCGATGTGCGACAGACAAGGGTCGCTCACCCATCGTTGGCTTGGACGAACACGACGAGATCCTGCGTCAAGTCAAACTCGAACATGACGACCAGCATTTCCGTGTCGCTATTCTCGATGTGCCACTGCTTCTCTGGTACACCGAGTAGTTGTGAAGGGACCTGATACAGCTGGAGAGAGCCCCAGACAGACGTTAAAGCAAGCACCCCACAAGAGGCAGACCAGAACACGCTGTCACAAGGGACAGTCCATATTCGCGGGAAATGGGGTTCTCGCCACGACCTCTGCAGTTCTCGCAGGCTAGCTAGTCTGTCGGCGGAGCATAAGTTATTGGGAGGTCCGTTCTCAACATGGGCAACTGCCAGCTCCATCTTGTACACTAGAGACGTAGTATTCCAGATGTGGGCGGCCAACACTTTGCAGACCTATAAGTTACTCGTCGGGTGAGGCGCTATTCTGTACCGAGACAAGCGCATTCTGCCCCGAGGTGTCAACTCACCAGCATGCATGTATAAAGATCCCTTGCATCCAGCTCATCCAAAATGATCCCGAGGATTTCTGCGGGAATACTCAACAATGACTTTGCATGAAATGGGTGCGGCTGCTCAGGCTGGGACGCGGATTGTCGATCGCTCGGGCTACCAAAACGGATTCGTTTTCGCTGTTCCCTCATTGGATGTTCTTTCATATCTGGGTGTAGTTTGAGTCTATGCTATTCCAGGCGTGACTGTGCGGATTCACAGTGGCAGAGCGAGGCGACGTTGAGAGCGGGGAAAGTAGGTGAGGACAAGAGCTTCAGCCACTGGTTTGGCCCAGCTCGGTTACAAGCGCCCAATAATCTTGAAGCGGCCCGGCCCAGACCGGACCAGCCTTACATAGCCGAGCGAATTCAAATTCGTATCTCTTACTCTAGTGTATGAAACAGGACAGAACATTCACGCAGTTACAATGTCACCTCTGAACAAAGCAAGCGCAGAAATCAGTCAAAACCATTGGCAGAAAACTTGTATTTGGGCCAGGTTTAGGTGAAAACACGACTCTAAGGATGACGGCGCTGTCCGGAAAGGTATAATCCAGATGGCATACAGCGCCAGGCCTGAAAATATTACAGAGTGCTTCTGCCAATGAAATACTTACATGAACGCCAAACTATGCATGAGAATCTGGTGAGGATACATTGAGGCCTCTGCGTTGTCAACCAAGTTCTGACCGATTTGTTCGCAATTTCCACGTAGCACGCATTGTTTTTGTTGCCACAATTCTCTCATTCCTACACTCTGATTAATTTGTGGGTGCAGACTTTGCCTAGCCTGCGTTGCTAACCATTTACGGACATGGATAACAGTCGATCCACATCTAGTATATAGACTTTGCCTCATGTCATCCTTGACACCCGCTTCCAGACTAGGCAAGTGTCGTCGATCGACCGGCATTTGTGACGAGGTTCGTCACATATGTTCATGTTCTCTCCTACTTCCCTGGTCCCCATCTCATATTCTCGCTGCAATACACTACATTATCTGCTAATGCATATTGTATTCATTGGCTGACCCACATTTTCGACGCTCTTGCTATGCCGCTTGCTCGCTCGCACTTCAGGAATAGATCCCGCTCACCCGCCCCCAACACTCTTCCTTCATCTGCCTTTACGACAATTCCCCAGCGCAGTCCTGTGTTCTACCCGCCTTCCCACTATGCCGCTGCAGCTGGCCTTGCTCGACCCGAGCCCTTCATGCCGGAGACACCCAACCCGAATCAACCTAGGGAACAAGTTGCTCAAAGGTCCCCGTCATTTACACCTGCGTCGCCATTGTCGTACCCCACGCGGACGCCGGTGGTACAGCCTGCCGAAGCAGAGCAGCGCCCGCCTCAGTCGACGTCGCATCTCAACCGTATGAGCCGTTTTATCGCGAGGAGTCCAAGTAGGTCTTCCCCTAAATCCCCACGACGCAACAGCACCAAGGTTCCGGATCGCCAGAAGATCATGGACGACCTCAATACGAGCAACGGCACCTTAGTAGACCTGCCGCTCGTCGAAATGCAGCTCATACCCACACTGCGCGACACCATCGATAAGATGACGCACCCTTCACCTGTGCAGCGCGAAGAGAGCGAAACAGAAAGCATGGACTCGGGCACATATGCTCGCCTCCAGGCTTCACGAATTCCCGGTGGGGGTAGGCGCGCGTCGTTCTGGACAGATGATGCTCGGTCGCCTGTAGGTCTCTCATTCAGAACAGACGCAGCGTATTCCCCTTCCCCTACGCCTCCTGACCTGCCGAACCCTCACGGTATGTCCTTCAAACCGGCAATACCTGTGAGAGCTGCTGCAAGGCCGCGTCCGCTGGAGGAGGCGTCTGCAAAGGCGGAGTCCACTCCTCGCACCACCTCACGAAACTTTGCCTCACCCAAACCCGCACTGAAATCAGCCTTGCGGACGCCAATCCCAGGACCTTCGGCGATACTAGAGGAACGAATGCCAGATAGAAAGTCTCTGCGGACTACTAGGCCCGTCGTGTTAGATCCAGAGACTCCATCTCTTCCACAGGGCTCTCGGACTGAGGTATGTATTTATAATCCTCATTTTTCGCGAGCGCTCGCTGAGATAGTTCCCACCAGGACGAGCATCTGGAAGGCTACAGGAATGCGCCATCTCGTGCTCGTAGTCGTACGTCTGGGGATCAGCCCGTACCGTCTCGGGCGGTCGTTAGTCACCTGCCGGTACCAAAGTTCAAAATGAAGTCTAATCCCGCCACTCCCCAGCAGCCCTCGCGGCCGTCTAGCGGCAAATCGCAGCCGCCCAACTTACCTCTCCCCATTCAGACACGTATACCTCCGCCGACAAATTCCCGCTCTAATCTGCCTAAGCCTGGTCATTCCTCCGTCTATACGCGGGACAGCGGCTCAGAATCTGAGTCGAGAGCAAAGCCTACCCGTCTCGGCGGGGTTATTGTCGACAACGTACGGGACATACTTAGTTCTTCCGGGAGTGAAGAGAGAGAGCGCTCTAAAGGAGGCCCCGCCAATCGTATGCGTATGTTCAGCGCACAAGAACGACCTCCAGCTACATCGGGGATACCGGTTTGCGGGACTAGGTATGGCAGGAGGGCTGCACAACACACACAGGATATACGGGACCCAAGTAACAGAACACGACAGCCTGTCGGTCTTGGTTTCCGCATGACCCCTGCACCAGATACTTCGAAGCCACACCATTCTGCCGAAGAAGACGTGGAGAGCGTGTATGATGAGGACGATGCCCAAGACGATTCATCAGTCGAGGAGGATCTATACAGGCGCGAAGCACAACTTGGCGGTAGAGTGACTCCAGAGATGTCCATGCGTGCACGGCTTCTCGACGCTGTGCAGCACGACGAGACCGACGTCACTGCAGACGGTAGCCAAAGGCGACAGGCGACGCTTGTAGGCCTTGTCGATAGTCTGCGGGCCAAGTATAGCATGACACTCGTTGACGGAAGTCGGACCCTGCCTCATTCAAGCGAAAATGACGCGTACCTCAATCAGGGGATTGTTGTTGCCGAATCCTATGCTGACAGAGACGTTGTAGCCGTATCTCAGGGAGACTTGCCCCTTGTGGAAGAGCAGCGAATGCAAGAAGAGCTCAGCTTGTCACCCGAGGAGTCAATTTACTCCGAGGACGATGCAGAGTCAGGGTATTCAAGTGATGCTGCTGGCCCGGCTGTGGAAGCGAGTCAGACTCCGAGGTGGGGTTGGAACCGACGGCAAATTGACGCCTCCTCCCGCGGGGGATCCGCTACTCTACCTCCTAAGTTGCATTCTCCTCACCTGATATCAGATTTTGCACCCGAGACGTACACTAGCGCGGATGATCAACCACCTTTCAGGCTTGGAGAGCAACCTCCCTCTTCGCCCCGTGCTGGCGCCGAGAAGCGTACCTCCGCCTGGATTAAACGGAGCAGTCGCGTTTCGCATTCGCCGTCGACAAATTCTTCAGCGTCAGAGAGCGCAGAATCCAGGCTACCTCCCGACCAGGCGTCCAAGAGGACATCAAGATATGGCGGGAAGGGTGGCGAAAGCAGCCGATCTCCTCGGGTGTCTTACGCAGGGGAGCGTGAGGGAGGTTTGGCAGGAAATGTGGTCGAGCGCGGACGACCTGTTGAACGAGAATGGGAAGCATTCGGCATACCTCGCTCCCTCTCATACGGTGCCGGAGATACCTCCACAGGCTCACACTCTGGCTCCGACGATCCGGACAGCCGAGCGGCGCTCTTGCGCAGCGAAAGTGACGACTCACTCGATGGGAATGAGCTCCACGCCAGCCTGTCCCAACAACAGGACGACTGGAACGAAGGGGGGGTACAGGGTGACCTCAGCCAGGGAGCAAGTGCGCTTTTTCAGACCTTGGCGACTCCTACTCAACGCTCCGTGGACTATCATGATGACGACCAGTGGGGAGAACGCGATCGTTTTGTGAAGCAGCGAGTTGTTCCCGCCCATACTCCGTCTGCGCTCCCACATATGCAAGAAATATCGTCTCAACCCCCACTGCCGAGCTCGTCAGCCACAGGGGAACGACGTTCGCGAGAGCGATCGAGGAGTCCGTTGCCGGCTACCCCCACCGGCTGGCGTTCCACTTTTCCTCAGGCCACTTACAATGAGCTTCTGGCTCATTATGGTCACGTGGAAATGCAACGACAAGAAGTGATATACGAACTTCTCATCACAGAGAATGCCATCGTCAAGCGCTTTCGTGCGATTGTCCAGTCATTTTTTCTTCCTCTACGTAATTCGAACAGCAGAACGTGGCTCCCCGGTGTCCCGCAAGAGGTTTCTCGCCTCTTCGATTGGTTTGAGGACATCGTGAACATGCATGCAGAAATGGAGCGCACACTAAGAACAGCAGCTCGAATTTGGGAAGAAGGCTCTGTGGTCGAACAGGTGGCAGAGCCGTTACTGCATGTCATACCCAAGCTGGAGGTCTACCAGCCGTATCTGGTCAGAGAGGAGGAAGTGAGGGAGATGATCGCCGATTGGGTACAGGATGCCCAGAATGAATTCGGCGAGTACGTCCGAATGAACAGAGAGCTTCATGGCGAGGAATGGTCCCTAGAAAAGCTTCTAGGAGAGCCAGTCATCCGACTGGCTGCCTATTCCGATATGTTCGAGGTGGCTCTCCAATGCTGTCTTTCTCGCCTACTTCCTACTAATACGTATCCCCCAGCGGCTTCTGACTGTCACGCCTGAAGAGCACATCGACTATCTCGCGACCACCTCTCTTTTGCACACAACGAAGACTGTCGTCCACGTTATGCAGGAAGTTCGGGCACGGGAGGAAGAATATGACTTCGTGAAAGCGGTTACATTGCAAGTGCTTGGCCTTCCAGAAAAGACTTCCTTGGCAAGGAGAGAACGTAGACTCCTTCACTATGGGCCTATCCTTTGGCTTCGGTCGATAGCTGACGAGCATGGAAACACAACTCCTATTGCTCCGGCAGTACAGCTCAACGGCAAGACCTTGATCCGTTCGGTGTCTAGGTCGGAACGGAGTAATGAGGATGCAGCCCAACGTACGTCACGACTAGCGTCTGCTATACATAATTGGCACATCAAGAAGGCGAGGCCAGGGTCTATCAGCTCGTCCACATCCTCCTCGTTATCCCTGCGCTCTTACCCTACTACTTCATCTTCAAATACGACGCACAGCAGCGCAGCGCAGCTGAACGATGCTAAGACTGAGAGCATACCAATACACGCTTTCATCTTCTGTGATTTGATGTTGCTGGCTAGTTCTGGATCAAAGCCGGGCTTGCCCGTCCAAGAATCAGAGGAAGAATGGCACTTACTAGAGGATATGGGCTTATCAAGAGTATTATCCGTATCTCTGACGCAGGAGGGCCACAGTAGGTCCTACTTTCACATCTAAAACGACCTAATGCTAACGGCTTCTAGGTAAACCTGGCATCCTGACATTAGCTGTGATTCCTGTAGATGCACACGATTTCGAGAATAGCCTCCTCGCCAGAGTGGGTCCGGTCAAACACATTAGCTTCATGCTGCCATCGTCAGACGAAGCTACGCTGGCATCATGCATCTCGTCACTTGAACGATGTCGTGAGAAGACACTGCGGTCTTTATCTTGCCCGCAGATGGAGGACGGGCGTGGCCCCCACCTCAGCTGCGACTTTGACGTCGTTGACAATCACAGATCGGTGCAAGCTATACTAGATTCTGGTCTCCCTCTTCCCAAAAGCCCCTCAATGCAACTCGACGATGGCGGCGACGATGTTGAGCATGTCAATGTTGATACCACGGAACGTGAACGCGAAGAACGCGGATGGTGGGCTTTGCGTTTTCGACAGGTCCTGCGCGAATATCAGCGTCGAGACAAAACACCATGGATACTCCATACACCATAGCCGGCATCTTCATATTGATCGGTAGTCAGTCATGTATCACTAATATGTTTGTATCTTCCAGTCCCACGCTGTATCGATATCTACTGTTCATCCTGAGGCATGTATCATCACCGTCTTCTCGTTCTTATGTCCATCATGTAGCAAATTCAGGTTTCTTGACCAATGCGATAACACCTCACTTTCATGCTTTACTACCCGCGTTGATCCACTCAACAACATCTACAGCCCACTCTTCACCTGCGCCACTCATGACGGACCACACTGGGCTCATATGATTGTGTCCATTCATCACCCTAAGCTCAATCTCCCCGCCATCTCCCAGCTTCTCCCTCAAAGCAAGAGCAAACTGTTCACTTTGCTGAATGACGTCGCTTGGCTCCCACTCGCCATGAGTAACCAATACTTTCGGGAAGACCGTTAGGGTGCTGCTCGAGGAAGCGGCGGCCTGCTCGAGCAGGAACCTGGGTGAACCAACCCGCATTACCTCCGCGGTCCCATAATATTTCTCCATGACGGCTTGTTCCTGCCCGGGGCGCGGAGGGCTCAGGTCATACTGTCCACACTGAAGAATAACGCCTCGTATTCGCTGTCGAAGCCCAGGGTGCAACAGTCCCGGGAGCAGAACCAACGTTGCCGCGTGGATCGCACCCGCCGAGTGACCTAAGACGAAGACGCGATCAAGATCTGGCTGCACGCTCGACCCCTCTTGTACGAAGATCTCGGAGGCGTGATCTACAGTCCACGCGATAGCGTCGCGGACGTCTTCAACGCCCTGGGGGTGCTTGACCTCGGGTACAAGACGATAGTCCGGGATGACCGCAATAATACTGATCAATAGAACCGGATCATGAACCTCTTGTAAGTATGAAGTGTTCGACGTACTTACCCTGCATAGGCAAAGAAAGCGCCTAAATTGGTGAAAGACAGATCATAGGGTGGCGGAGAAACACGAGAGCCCATGATGAATCCCCCGCCGTAGACATAGAACAGCACAGGTGCCTTTTTCCCGACGGCAGTCTGCATTCTGGGCGGGTAATATACATCGAGCTGAACCAGGAGCCATGAGTTATCGATGACCATACATTATTGATATGGGATCTGACATGCCCGTACCTGATGTCTGGCTGTGTCACCGTAGGTGAATGTCTTCCGCTTTACCTGTTCAATTTGAGCGCGGTGGGCCTCGAGGTGAGGAAGGAATGCTTGTTTGGCTTTGGTCCGCTCAGCAAGAGGCTATCTCAAATGGGGTAGAGCGAAGACGTACTAGCATCCATCATGGAAAAAAATATCCATGCTCTTGGTTGCAGAAATCGCGTTCATGTCGATTATGCTACGGATTGAGTGAGTGACCCTGCTTTTACTTAAGAGCTGTCATGGACTGCCGGTTCGCCGGAGCGGCTGTGATCGTTCATGCATCATGCTCGGAGCCGACAGCGCAAGGCATACGGCAGCCCTAAGTCTGGTAGCCACGAAATTGGCCATTCATGACCTAACTTGTGATCAACGTGGAGATCGGACATTATTGACCACACGTATGTAGGCGCCTACATTGTCATCAGCGCCTCCGAGTCTCACCTGTCACTCATGCAGTAATTGAGGTACGCCGGCATGAGACCGCCTTCGACCTGCATCAGCTAGTGATTGACTGTGATCGTATACAAATACATTGATCTATGCGCATATCAGCCGCGCATCTATTCCGAGCAATGATCAGTGTACAGTGCTGAAGGTAAAAGCCAAGCTTCGCTACAATGTAGTGACCAGGAACGTACGATACGTGAGAACCAAAAGGAAAAGATAGTACTCCCAGAGAAGGGCTGCTTGTATTGTTTACTCTCCCAAGATTCTTGCAAACCGGTGCTATCAGCTTCACGTTGAAGTCAAAGCAGATCACGGAGACATACCCAACAGCACCCATTGCGACCACTCCCAGAAGCAGACTCCCAAGTGCTAGCGCTTGCCGCCGCACGCTGGTACGCCACAAATGGGGGTCCAGCACAAAGTCTCCCGCAAGCATTTCCACGCATGCAGCGTAGATGAGCATGCCGGCAGATAGCGCAGACATCAGGCCGCGGATGAGTGTGATCTTCTCTGTAAGCGATGTACAATCCCAGTCAGCATTACATTCTCCGATACCACCGGAAATCGGGAGTGCACTCGCCTCCTTCGCTCTGTCCAGGTTTGAACGCGCCGAGCCCTATCGCGATGCCGACGGGAGTTGTAATGGCAAACGAAACGGCAAGCGCCGGTTTAAGAAGACCCATCCTCCCTGCGGCGCTGTAAGCAGATTGTCATATATCGTTGATATACGGGCACACCTTTTGCGTTTGAAACTGCTGACAACGTCGCGATACGAATGCCGAGGGAAAGACCCTCAAACAGTTGGTGGAACATGATGGCGGTTGCAAGCGACGCTGCAAGGTAATCATCAGCAACGAAACAAAACGACGCTGGTAGGAAAACGGAGGCACGCACTGTACTCAGGACCAGAAGTTATCGCGAGGGTGAGGCCAATCACGAGAGAGTGCAGCATAATACCAATCTCAAGCATCTAGTTCCGTGTGAGCAAGTCAGCCCCCCTCGATTGGCCCACTCTCTCGGTGGATACGCACTAAGATGCCAATGATCTGCCTCCTCCGCCCAACCTGCATCTCCGTCTCGTTCAGCTCTTCGCCGCCTACATGTTCCCCCGATCCCCATGCCTCCATATCTAAGTGCATGTGTCCATGTCCGTGTCCATGTTGATGTTCGTGTCCATGTCCGCGCGCGTGCCCGTGCCTACGTCCATGCCTGTGCTCCCATTCGTGCACATGTGCATGACTTCTCTTACGTCCCGAATGCTCGTTCCTCACATGTCTCTCGACTCCCACCTCGCCGTCCTCCAGGACGGGGCGCACACTCGGCTCGCCTGCTCCAAGCCCAAACAACCATCGCCAAGCCGCGCCCTTCCCGCCTCCATGATGCGACGCATGCGCCCCGCGCGCCTCATGCCGGTGGTGCCCGCCCGCAAATATCTCCGCGACTGCAACCCCGACCCCTGACGGGCCCTGACTGGGATCACTGGCGCGACGCGGGCGGCGAGTAGAGCGCGGGAACGGATGAGCATATGCTGCATGATTCCGCGCTGCCGGGCGCGTCGAGCCATATGTCCCGTCCGGGTGCGGATGTGCATGTGCATGGGAGGGCGCGCGGAGGGGCGTGCGCTCGTGCGCGTCAGAGGAGGAGGAAGACGAGGAAGACGAGGTAGAGGACGAGGTAGAGAGTGAATCATTGACTTCTGCAGCAGACTCAGGCGGCGCGAGGGGGAGGGGCGCATCTGCCGTGTGGCTAACCGCAAAATCCTCTCGCTCCACGGATGAAGAGGATACTGGCGAGGGAAGCTGTGCGGGCGACGTTATGGGCGCTTGCCCTGTGACGAGCGCGGAAGAATACGGTGGTATAGGCGAGGAGCAACGCGAGGGGGTGGACGAAGGGGATGGAACAGGAGAGGAGTAAGACTGGAGGCGGTCAACGAAGGACGTCGAGATATCTATGGGTGAGTGTTATTTCTATATGATCTTTCGAGCAGAAGCAGGATGGATGTACATACATTCAACGAGAAAGATGAGAAGGAGGGAGCTGAGGCTAAGAGAAAAAGACATATTAATACCGCCGTGACGACCAAGTGCAGGAAAAGGTAGAATCAACCGCAGGAAGAATCACGATTGTGAAGCGATTGTAACAATGTGAGATCCTGATGCGTCTGCCAATAATTGCAGTAGCCCAACCTGCATATCGTACACGGGAAAATCGCCTGCCAATCGCTCTGATCAAGGTGTTGGGTTGTCGCAATTGCAGATGACGAAGGTATCTCGAGCCAAGAGGAAAGATAGTACAAAACTTCATCAGGCTGAACCCTTGGTAAGAGTGCCAGTAAGGATATGCAACGAAGAACCAATCTGGTAGGGTCAATTACGAATAATACAATAAGGACTTTACAAGAATCAGGCAAACCACGGTATCGGTCATATAAGCATGCGGATGTGAGAAGAGATGTTGGACAAATGTGTCGATGCTCTGGTTCGATAGAGGCGTATGCGCTTGTGAAGTGCGTTGATAAAGAAAAGAGCCAGTGGATACACAAGGCTGTCTATATATGATGCGCTGCTGCAATGCTTCTGCAACGAAGCAAGCCCCGTGAAAACTCGTACAGCCGTCAATAATAGAACAAGAGCAGCTGTATGCGCCCATATATGCGCCCATTGATCCGTATGGCGAGAAAAGAAGCAAGAACATGGGCGGACACAACTGTGATGAGTGCCTGCCCATCAATTCTATTCCTGGATTGTCGCCAGCTGGTGCAAGGCGTCCAGACATGGAAATTTCGCCCATTCACACTAGGGGGAGAAGGACGCCGAGGTGATTCACCGTAGTGGATGTGGACTGATAGGTGTGTTTTCACAAGGTCGAATGGTGTGCGGGAGGGAGATAACCGAGCGCAAAATCAGACGACGCACTCACACTATCATGCCCACCCATTTTGCAACGCCGGGCCATCTCTTGCGGACGACAGGGTCCATGAGCGCCTCAAACGAGTCCTGCAGCAGATGCGCGAAAGCTGTGGCAAGTATGACGCCGGTACCGAAGTGCTTTCCGATGAAAAACACGATGCCGGGGACGCGCAGGCCTGGTATGCGTCGCGATATTGACGGGAATGTGGATGCTACATTTTCGGTGGCGTCAGCGCTATATAGTAAGGTGCGTATGTCCATCTATCCACTACGTACCAAAGAGAGAGACCAAGAAAATGACGACCATGAGCTGCAGCCGCGCTTCTGCCCACGAGAGTGCATCAGGCTCATCCGCCTGCCATCGTGCAGAGCGATACAAAGGGGTCTTCCCAGTATCCTGGCGTAACATTAAAGACGTGTCGTAAGATTCGGTGTTGTCGTAAAGTCGTAGATCTCTAAGAATGCAAAGGGACTCGGAGCGAGGAGCCAAAATGCAGAGACGCGAGTATGCGCTGAAAGAGAGATGCCTGACCCCGAATTTAAAGACGGCGAGAGGTGGGGAAAGGCAAGAAGTAATATTACCGGATAGAAGGGCTGCGTGATGGATCGAGTACAGCACAGGTCAGGAGAGCAGTGTAAATGCAAAGAATAGTATTTGTACGGAGATGCTTTGGCGCTGGGCGCTGAGCAGCGAGGACCTTCACAGTCGCAGGTAGACGCGCATGTCCTCTTGCGTCAGCGCTAAAGCGCTAACCTCTCGACAACCAATGGGCATCCTCCACTTCCTGCTGTTCAACCACTTCATGCTTGCGTTATTTAGGATTGAGTGTTAATTCCTCACTCAATGCCATTCTCCAGATTTTGTAGACTTGCTCAACGCGGTCTTCACGACCAGCTACAATGACGTTCGAGCGAATAGATTGCGAAGCATTAGTAGTTAGTTGTCGCACTTAGGCGGTGATGTGTAGGCTCTCATTAAGAGATACGACGTGTATAGACAATCTCCGCGCATTCTTATTCTCAAATGTCAGAAAATTTGGCTTAGGTGCGTTGAACAAAGATGACGTAGTTCTGCAAGGTTGATGTAATTTGTGGAATTCCACATCTGACAATTGCTCGAGTGACTCCTCGCCAACTTCCCCTCCCCCTCCCCCCTTACGTACGATGTGACGAACACTCGAACACTAGTGTAGCAAGTATGGATTATGCAGGTATATTAAGTGTAGCATGACAGCTCGAGACATAACATTGACTAAGCGCGATGCAAGGATCCGAGCAACGACCGGAAAACGTCATAACATGGCGCCAACGATAGCAGTGATTATGTCCAAAATTTGAGAATTGGGAAACTCAAGACAAAGTCCATAGCGCAATTTCAGTCCATCATCGAAGATAGTTGTCCCTCATAATCTCCCGTAGACAAAGGGCCATTCACCCATCGTACGGGATTAACTCGACGCGCACTGGGGTGCAGGTCTCATAGGTGTAGTCTTCGTTGTCCGCATTGGGCGCGTACACCAGGTTCACCTGGTTCGAGACCCAGGTCGTCGTCGCGTTACACAGGGCGAAGTTGCCCGCGTCACCGTTCACAGCAAGCTCGACATAGCTCCCTGATACCAACTGCACTTCACACATCAGCATAACTGCACTCAATAGGATCAAGAGAAGGTACGCACCGCAGCGCAGAATATCTCCGCCGTGCTTGGGCTGGCTTCCTCGCCGATGATGGTGAACAGAACCTCATCGCCAGTATCAGTCCCGAAGTTGTAAGCGCCGAGGCCATGCTCATCAGTTCCCGGCTGCGGCAACAGTGCGCCATCCTGCAACGTGATGTACGGCCATTCATTCTCGCCCCACGATGCTTCCGTCTGCCAATGGGTCATGTCAATATATGAGGCGTATTCAGACGAGACTACTTCGCTCACCGACAAGACCCACTCGCTCGCCGCGGGACTGTCGCCTGCTGGGCCCCACCCGAGCACGAGCGGCGCACCGGTGGCATTCGCGCCCGCACCGGACGGAACCGCCGTGAGGGTGAAGTTGTACGTTGGTGTCACAGTTGATCCTGCACCGAAGCCTGCACAGGGGCCGCTCTGGCGCGCTTGAAGCGCCGGTACGGCGAGAGCAGATGCCGCGAACGCGAAGGAGAGGACTGCGGAGGCGAACATTCTGCTGGGGGCTGTGGGCAGGGGAGGACAAGGAACGAGGGGACTAAGACGGGCAAGCTGGTGGAGAATCGGCATGTCCTGCGTCCGTACTTAAGGCATACAAGCTGGCCGTACGTTAGTCTGCTTGGCATGGCGTTGACACCCCGAGAATACGTTGTGCGCATCGGATAGCCGACCTTGATCGCAGGCCTGACTGTGATGTCGGCAATTCAGCCTGCCAAGGAGAGCGGGGATATAACGCCGCACAACAGTCCGCCCGGGAATCTCACAGACCAATTTGGGAGTGCGCCCAGGACATACGGAGACTAGCATACTCTGGGCGCAAATGACCTCAGCTTGTGGCTGTGCAACGCACGGCGTGTAAGGCCTCACCGAGGAAGATTCACGCAAAGCTGTTGAGATCATCTGACGCGCAGACCGGTCAAGCGTCACGCCGGAGAACGCTCAGAGATGGCTGGGATCGTTGAGGTAGTTTTTCCCATACAACGGCCAGCAGAAATACTTCTAGAGGGTATGTTTAATTGTGAGTGGACCATGGCACCGCTTCGCATGGATGACACGCTGACGCCGACATCAATGTTTCGGGCGTAGAATCGTTCTGCACAGTAACTGTATACAGTAAGGAGAGGTAATCCATAAACAATAGACACATTACCACCACCAGCGAATCAATGAGGATTATCGACGAAGTGCGCTTCCTACAAAATATCCAACTGGTCGCAGTAGGGCTCATGCGCCCGCTGAACATTAGATCGATGATCATGCCGAATCCATAAGAAAGCAGAAAGTACTCACGTTCCTATGTCTGTCCATTGTTTCTGCGATTTTTGCATGAAGCCGCGAGGAATATATTAGCATGTAGTCGCTAGTGCCACAGAGTTACGGGTAGCGTACGTTGCTCAGTCAACACACCTTCGACAGAGAGGAGTTATGCATCGAAGAAAAGTTAATGGGCTGAAGGAGCAGCCATTCGGCTGTCCTTTATCGACTTGACAGTAGAGGCGCGGCTGCGATTACTACTGTCGGCCTCATTTGCTGACAGATGGTGGACTCACGTCATGTAGTTTCGAACCGTGAGTCTGAAGTACAACCATGTCGATGCACTGCCATTGTAGCGGCAAGTGTTGGGAAAAGAACTGAACCCAAAAACAGTGTCGATGGAGTTCATGAAATGGCATGCCTACGACCCAATGCTTGGATATGAACCTCAGGGTGCCTATTTTCAGTCGATACGAGTTAGTTAAAATTGCATATTTCCGCTCAATGAAAGCTTTCAGTACAATACAATCCCAATAGCGAGAGACCTCCCTGCAGAAACTTACGTACCGGTCGACATAGTGAGTTGCACAGTAATCTCTGTTCCAGTCTATATCTATGATCGGATAGTCTACATCGCACAAGTGAACATGTCTACTGTCGCGATTATCAATGAAGCGAGCGCAACTGTGGTTCCAATATACTCACTTTTAGCCTGTTTTCGCCTTCAGGTTCCTCCAGAGCGTCATGAACATCACCGCGCCCACAGCGACCAACGCCACCTGCATCCCCACAAAGCTTAGCATCCCGATCTTCACACCCGCGCCACCCCATACTGCGCCCGTCACCCTTCCCGTGTAGTTGCTATACTGGATCGCCATGCTGATCCGAGAATTCCACTGGCCCGGCAGCTGCTTCGACAGTAGGCTCAGCGTCACCGTGCTGGACAAGTTGAAGCCTAGTGCAATGAGGAACCAGCACACGAACAAGCTACCGTACGTCACCGTACGCGAGCTCATGATAGCGATCGCGATGAGCAGGCCGGCGAGGCCGATGCTGGTCCCCACGGCGAGCGTGTGTCGGTCCTGCACGCGCCGGGCGACGAACACGTTCGCCACGAGGAATGGCAGCGAGCTGATACCGCCGAGGGCGATGAGATTGCCCGCCGCTGTCGGGCTGAAGTGGAATGGGTTAAGGGTCGAGTCCGAGCCAGTGAACACGGGTATGTTCGCCTCCCATGCACCCAGGATAAAAAAGCATGTCATTGCGAACCAACACATCGTGGCCGTGACGCCCCACTGAGGACCAGACATTCTTATCTGCTGCGGCTCGCCGAGGTCGGGGCTGCTCGAGCGCTGTTCGATAGTTTGGGCTGTGTCGCGAATGGGTGAATCAATCAGCGGCGAAAATGAGATTTTGGTCTGCCCACAATCATTCTGTATGGCAGATGGCCCTGCCTCAGTGGGCGCTGCATCCTCTTGAGTCATGACAGCCTTCTTATCATCGTCTCTGAAGGAATCCTGTTGTAGCTGAACGGGCTGCAGTTCGATGTCCTGGGCCGTGCGGGACACGGCAGGAACGTCTTCGAAGCATAGAGCCGAGAATACCCAGAAAACAGCCCAAACGCCAGCAAGCACCCAGGTAGGCGCCGTGTAGCCATTGAAGACGCCGTTCGAGAACCCGACCTTATAGCTGCAAGTACGTCAGCAGGGCGGATTCCGACGAGCGGTGTACATACAATAGACCTCCGAAGAAGGGTCCGATAGTCATACCACCGCCTTGCCCAAGGACTAGCCAACCTGCGAGCATGGTTCGGCGGCGCACGCCTACGATCCGCGGGTCCGAGCAGTATCGCTTTGAGTACATCCAGAAGGTGAACCCAAATCCAGACACGATCCGCCCGAGCAGTATCAGGTATAGGAAGTTGGCGCGGTACGCCAAGCTGTAGAGTACATTGCCCAGGAAAGCGGAAGCACATGCGAAATGCAGCGGCCTCTTGTATCCACCTACGCAAACAACTGAGTAAGATGGTTATAAGTATTTTACGATGAGTATACCTTGATCGAGCTTCATCAAGGGCACTAGAGCGAGCCCAGAGAAGACGGTGGGGATACCAATGACGAGACCAGAGAACGTAGCAGTACCGCCCAGATGCTGTGCATACTGGTCTGAAGATGATACAACGATGAAGAAAGAGACCTGTGCAATTTACAATGTCACGGCACGATCACCCTTACACGATTGCTGGACTCACCTGCAAGAGTGCGCTTGCCAGGAGAACGATCACCAGGGACATCGTCTTTGGCAGCTTGAACTCGTCATAGTCCGTCTGACCAGCGAACGCCGCATGCTGGACTCCCCCATCCAAACTTCGTTCCGTCACAGCAGGCTCTTCCGCAGTGGACTGAACGGCCTGAGCGCGACGGTGTCTGGCAAGCGGAGGCAAATCAAAGACCGTGGAGAGCACCTTGAACCGAGACATGATGAGAATAACGTCCTCAGGTATACACGATCGTTCTCGCTGGAAATAACGAGGTCCAGCTAGCAGCCGGACAAAGTGGTTTAAACGCACCTACTCTGAGACTAAGATATTTATAGCGCCTCCGTTGCAACGCCGAGCCCGCAAATCCGTTGATGGACGCCCTATTTTTCATGATGAGCGCCACGAAAGGTGCATCATTATTAGCACATTGCTAAACCCGTAGCCAGTCGCTACTACTACGCACCGCGCGTGGGCAGTGCTAAGTCCGAGAGGTGGGACACAGGAGGAAGCAACCTTGAGATCGCTAGCCTTGTTTGGGAGCGATCACGTGACTGACGCGCGACGCGGTGGCTAAGTACCCAGCGTGTTTTATCTGGATCTTCGTATATACACACGCCGGGAAACAAATATATACATGGGTGAATGCATCCACAATTTTAGAGGCTTTCAAGAGCCCTTACGGGGTTTGAATCGAGCCGGGTGCAAGTCCTTGAGCCTAAGCGCGCTGCATAGCGGCTTGTTCCGCGTGTCCCATAACGGTATGGACAGAGATTGGACAGAGACGCGCTGGTGTGTGAGATGCGACACCGTTTTTCAAATATTCAGCGCTCAGCCGGGGCTTCAACGGAGAGCCGCGCCCGCGCAAGAGACCTGCCACCAGCACGCAGTATGACGACTGTGAGAATGTCTACGGAGCGCACGTTTGAGAACAGCTTGGGACACACAACGAGTAGGAGCACGCACAAAGTATGAGTACACCGTTCGATCAGGGAAAGAGCAACGGACGACAGCAAACTGAGAGTGATTGAAGTCCGTGAGACAGCGAACAAGAACCCTGCATAGTCGACGGCTCGGATGGTAACAATACAATGCGGGACGTGGACCGTGGTATGGTACCGTATGTTTAGGAATAGCCTTCTCAGACTCAGGCCTCAGATGAGCGTCGATCTGTAGTAGGCAAAACGCCGTCTATGACACTGAGGCACCGCAGAGACGTCAATGTCATGTATGTGACAACGGCCAATAAAAGTGGAGGCGAAGCTGTAGTGGGTGCAGGCGCGGTACGTGCGCTGGAGGAAAAGCGAATGCGAGACGGATTCGGAGAGAGGATAGTATGGGGGCTTGGGACAATGGCAGACTCGATGTATAACGAAAGTAAGTGTACCGGATCATCTCGATTTTCTGCAGGCGGAACGTTGCTGAGCCCGACGAATCCTGTGAGAACGACGCGCGTGACGGCTCCGGCTTGGTGAGTCTTGAGGAAAATACCCTTCCTTCAGATCCCCCCGCTCAGGGAACGCTGTCCATATACGCGCAATCCTGGCCCTGCAGATGACTTTCCAGCCACACCTTAATGCAAGCAAATCGGGTCATTTTTGCCCTGTCGACGAGCGCTCCCCAGAGGGCGTACCATGATCGTGTGGCGTAGAGTCACCCGGGGACTCTACCGAACCGGCTGTTGCATTTTGCGGTACAGGTTTATCGTCGCACGCTGGCTCGGCAGGTACTCGTGCATCCGTTGATTTTGACGAGGAAGGTAGCTGAGCATCGGCATAGGTGGCTGACGGCACCCAGACGGGCTGCGATATTGCAGACACCACGTCTGAGGCGTCATGCGGGTTTGTAACGGTGGCAGTGTTGTTCGTACGCCTGTCGTCGTCGGCACTAGCCCCTGCATTAGTCATTACAGCGTCCTGTGCGGTAATGCTCCCAGCCCCGTCACATATCCAGTCACCGATCACTTTGTCCCAATGCATTCCAAGTCTGGACAGTCCGTGTCAGCGAGCTGATGAAAAGGCGATGAACTCAGCGTACCTGATGTTATTCCGGAATACGCTATGAGTATACACATTGTTAATGAAACAGTGGAGTGTACAAGATGCGAGGTCACGCACCCTAGAATACCGCGTGCATCAAGCATTGGCAAGCACAATGTTAGCCCATGCGCTGAATCTTCATCTTGCACAGCCGATCTATCACTGTATATTAGGACGCGCACGATAACGTGTGTGAGGTTGTGGAAGATCGGCCCAGAGAGGACGGTATCAAGCTCGCGGAAGTCATCCATCAGCTTTCCTAGATCTATGCCAAGCTCTTCGCCGGGTGGATAATAAGGGCTGAAGTATACTTAAATCTTGGATAAATGCGCGGAAGTGACCTGCGATAGGATTCCGATCACTGGTGCACACGGATGTAACATATTGTTGTGAGTGCTTTGAACTGTGAGCTCGAGGTATTTGAGGCATGTATTTCCAGAAACATCGAAGTATGGAACTATACATACGGATCGTAAGAATTCACGAGGGAGCATAGAAGGGAACGGACCTGCACCGTGGTCTGCATGTACCCATTTAGGCCTATCCGATGTTACATGCTGTACTAAGGGTGAGTTGAGTGGTAGATGGTAGAGTGATTGTGAGTTTTTGACGAGTCTCTCAAGAGCGGCGCCGCACACTGCCATGAGACCAGTGTCGACGAAGAAGTCAACCAGGTCGGTCACAGAGCAAGGGTCGGAGTATATGCTGAAGCCCGATGTCAGTGCGACATCTGCTAACTGTAATGGTAAGCCAAGGTGTACAGTAACACTTCTGAGGTCAAAGCCGTGTTTCACAAACGCGCATGATCTGCATAATTCGAGGGTTTCGAGTGCAGGGAAAGCGCACAGGAGGCGACGAAAGGTCGTGACCGAGGGAAACTTAGCATCATCGAGACATAGTCGTTAAACGGCGCTCCAAGGGGGCACCTGTGCAAGATTCGGGGGAGCGACTGGGCATCTCCTGTTACTGATGGCAGCCATGAAGTCGACCAATTCAACATAGGAGAGTCTCAGTACCAAGTCATCGCGCACATGTTCGACGTTGAGTGTCTCCAGCTACGTGCACGACAGAAGGCGGAAGCGAGAGACGGTAAAGGCATCAAAGGGATGCTGGGTGAATCGGAGATCATAGAGAGTGAGCTCTTTGAGCCGCGGGAGAGCGCAGAGCAGACGGCCAAACGTCAAAATTGATGGAAAGATGACGTCGAGGAGGCAGAGTTTGGTAATCGCACAAGCGACCAGATCGTGCAAGACGGCGTCCAAATCGAAATCCTGCGCCCGCCACATCGCGTTACAGATCCTCAGCGTACGAACGCTAGGCCATCTGCCTGCAAGCCTCGACGCGAATGTCGCCAGATGTCGAATCGGTCGGCGCTCGTCTTTCCAGTTCCCGCCTATGATCGACACCATCGATGGCCCACCCCAGCGTCGTAACTTACCACCAGGAACATGCGTGCTCCACCCCCTCTACATTCTTGAATTCCACGCCGTAAGTCTCTAGGCACTCCAGTGCCATCCATTCGAATCCTCTGCACACCACCCTGCATCGTTCCAACGCGTCGTACTCGCCTTCCTTAGCCAGGTCTTTGAAGATGTCCAACGATATCTCGTTCGGGAAGGGCTGCACCATGGTATACAGACCTTCACGATGTGCCAGTAATCCTAGTTGTCAAGATGTCTGCACGCATCCCGGTTGCGCGATCTGACAGAGCTCACCAGATTGTCGCAGTATCAATGGAAGGTATTCGGTCTGCCGTGATTTAGCGAGCCGCAGTTGAGACGAGGTGCGTACGCATTCATTTCGTAAAGCTACCTGATCTACATTCACTGAACATGACAAACCTTACTACCTTAGCATGACATAGCTTCCATGCATCGCTTTCCGATTCGACCCGTGCGACTCACGCTGGCTCTAGATGATTTTGTAACCTATTTCTTGCTGGCGGCGACGCCTGTTATTCCTGCAGAGTTGCTTAAAGGATGTTTTCCCCGCGATCTCGCATACCGGCGGTGGCGCCCCCGCTCTTACGCCCGCCTTCGTCACGTGCATGGCCCGGGACACGCTTACATACGGATATTCCCTTATTCGGAAGTCACGGTACCGCTCGTGGAAGTGATGCTGTGCTGTAGCAAATGGAAAAGCTGTAAGTGGAACGAGCACAGTTTGGGGTAATCATGGGGCCCACGTCAGCGTACCGCGCCCCGCATCGTGCATGCGTCTCGCCATAATGGCTGCCGATTAGCGTAAGGTGAATTAATCGGTGTACATTACCATATGTGACATTACAGGTAATCGACACTTTGTAAGGGTGTCATATCGCAAAATCAACCGCTAGGCTATGTAAACGAACGCCGCTGAACGTTGTTGTATATATCCGGCCACATCTGCATTACTAAGGTAAGTATATTCGCTTTAGTCACTACATGAGACAAGCCCGTATTTGGGTCTTCAAGTTAGGTACATCAAGTACGCACACAAAAGGTGTGATAAGTGTCTCCACAAGCCGACGGTGGTAATGAGCACGGCCGGATGGCCACGCCGGGTAAACCTGCCAATGTCACCATGTCATTCTAAGGTGTTTCCCGCTTGACAGCGGCGATTGACATTGCTGCACAGCCTAGGCAGAATGGGCTCAATTGCAGCATGTGCGAATAGCCTCGTCATTTATGAGCCGATTGTCGTGGACATGACCCAACAGAGTCAAGCACCAGGGGAAAGATGGGCGGTCACACATGAAGTGACATTGTATGGCGTCGGCTGCAAGTTGAGGAAATGGGAAGCATGCGTTGGGCGAGCTGCCGAAGTGGGCCGTGGACGACCATGGCCGCACTGGTCGAGTCGTCAGGGATTGATGGCCATGATGGCACACCAGATCGATCGGGGTCAATCGTGAGATCTGATTGCAGGTGCCAGTTCACCCTTTGAGGCGGCCCGGGCTAGACACCATCCTGCGTTTTGCATGCACTGTCTATGCTAATGCTACTTCCGCACGTCCCTTGGCCTTACAAGAATAAAGCGTGACTCACTGATTCTTTGATTCAGAAGGAATAAGCAATTTCCAGGAGCCTGCCAGCAGAACAAACTCGAGCTACTATCCGCGTAAGTGCAGACTCTTATTTCCCCGTATCATGACGCTTACATCAATGTTTGATATTACATGCGTAACCTCGGACATTGTGGTTGCCGATCGCCGTCGCATGCCTCGGCGGTCATGAGACATGAGCCGGAGCCTTGATGCACAGCTTGTGATACGCAATCTGTCAACGTTCATTCTCAAATCTTGATACATTGTGGCCCAGCTAATCCATCCGTTTGGATCAATGCCCTATTTAGTTGGGTATACCTGCGTGTCGTAATCTTATTGAAACACATTCGCGTCGAAAACGGTATTCAGCGGGACGTGCTTGCTCAATGTGTGTCGATTTTTCTCCCCAATCCAGTCGGGCTAGGAGGATGTTCCGGACAGTGGGGCGACCCAAACGGCCGGTGTATATCTGAACTGACTTCCTAGTACGACTCATTGAAAATGTCGTCCAGATCCGCGCTCTGAGTTGTTCATGTGTATGTTGGGCCATTCGATGCCGTTGTATTAGCTAAACCTGGGACTTCAACGCATAGTAGAAGTGCATAGAAAGCACATTTGTCGGTGCGTAACCTATTCACATCTTTCAAGGCGATATTCTGAAATACTAAGTATCTCCGGATCATCATTCTGCAAGATTTGCCTGGTATGGCCTCGTCCGTGTCTAATCTAACGTTTTTAAACACAGGTCCATCACTGTTTGAGATTATGGTATGCCTTCACAATTTCCCCGTGGCTTTTCAGGAAGCCGCATGGACAATGATGAGCATGTGCTCATCCATCTGGCGGCCGTACCACTGACAGATCAACAAACAATGCTGACGAACCCGACTCTCTGGTAGCAGAGGACGCATGGACCACACCATGTTGCGGGACTCTAGGCCAACATTCGACAGTATATAAGGCGTGCTGGGGGACCAGCATCCCTCAAGTTCTTTCTCTCGACTCGTCTTACACCAAAGCACCAACTTCAATTCCCTATAATACATCTCCCCCGTCGCCACCATGTCTTTCAAGCTGACCACTTTCGTTCTCGCTGTCGCCCTGGCCTTTGTGCAGGTCAACGCAGAATCGCACACCGTCACGTTCAACAACAAGTGAGTATAATCATGCCTCGAATGGAGCTGTCGCTGACGAAAGTGTTACAGGTGTGGCTATGGCACGGTTGGTCATCGATAACTCCCTAGTGCCCTTACCATGTTAACGATGCTCACAGCCTTACCTGAGAGCGTCGAACGGCGCCGTCTTGTCCACGGGCGGTAGCTACACTTCAAACGGCGCTCTCGAAGGTGCCATCGCGTATGTGTTATGATTTGTTTCTGGTAACCACACTCACAATGTACCCTAATACACACACAGTTATCTCCAAACCGGTAAGCTGCCCTGTCACTACGCTATAGCCATCGCTGTGGCATGTTCGTACTGACCACGCATTCTGCGACTTACCAAAAATCCAGGCTCTTGCGGAAACAACGGCGAAGGGTGCACGCTCGTCGAGACGACGCTCCAGAACGGCTACAGCAGCTCGGACATCTCGCTCATCTCGCCGTAAGCTCACCTGCCCCATCCGGCTACGTGTCTCCTGACGTCTCGCTCTCCGACAGCCACTCGTTCTCCGTCAGCAGCGGTTTCGGCTACTTCGACGGCTGCTCTGGCGCCGGCGCCGACTGTAAGTCCCGCGCGGGATACTGGCATGGCATGGCTGACGAACGGTCCATTAGGCACGTCTGCGGACTGCTCTGATGCCTTCCACAGCTCCGACCAGACTTGGGTGCAGGTGGGGTGCTCTGCCGCCAACGTGAGTCGCGCTCTCATCTGCACTCCTGCGGAGCATGCGTACTAATCTGCATCTGGCAGGTTGGCCTCGCCATCACCTTCTGCGACTAGATGGTGTCAAGATGCCTCAGGAATAGCGTATTTCTTGGTAAAATGGACGCGGCGTTCCTTTTTCCTTACCATGTATGTCGGGGTATTTAATGGGACTCGCAAGGCTATTTATTATTTGGTAAAATTGTCTCAGAAATGACAGCACACGGGTCATGACTGCTTCGTCCAAGCATCTGATGTTACTTGTGAGAATGATGCCCACCTGATTTCCCCATTTTGCATCCATGCACATTGCTCGTTGGCATTCAGCATCAAGAATGAGCAGCCATTAACGAGTGGCTGTTGTCACTGCGGTGTAGCCGTTATCAATAATGGTCTCTTGGCGGTTCGTGTGGCGCCCTGGGGGGAACACAAATTGATATGTCACAGTCACCGCCCCTCCTGCAGCATTGTACAAGCGAGACAGATGTCAGCAAATGCGCGATTATGACATAGCCGCGACAAGTGCCGGCCGTGTGCGTGGGCACCAGGACGATGTTCTTGCCTACCTTGTAGATCATCTCGGGGGATGTGTGGGTATGTCATCTCCATTCGTACACACCAAGCGCAATGGCGCATACGCGAATTCTGTCGCAAACATCTTGATGAGGTGGTTCCCCGCAGACTGGGACATGTTGTATGCGCCCCGCAGGCGCCTACATCAGCGCATCTCGTGAAGCACAAGGTACAGGCAGGAAGCAAACCTGGCACTTGACGGTCTTATTGAAGCCGCCGATGCTGGCGATGTTGATGACGCTGGATAAGTGCGGCCATAGGTGACCGTGGAAAAAAGTACCCACAAACAACACTCCAACTGATTCGACCAGACTGAAGAGACAGGACACAGGAAACAAGCATTGCAAATGCCTCGAGAAGCACGCTACCTGAGAACGGTGCGTGTTTCCGGAATAATTCAGATCTGCAAGTGGTCTACTTGCGGAAAGGTCCGACTGAGCTGGCGAGATACCACAGCTTCCAACTTGAACACCTTATGAGTTCTATTCTCGACTACGTGTTCATTTAGAATTTCCCTTCATAAGTCAAAGTCAATGAATATTGTCTTTAGCAACCATGGAGGACGACTCGGAGTATACGTGCGGCTAAATTGTTTGGCGCTTGGTTAGGTTACGCCGCAGACGCCGCTCTACAGCCGGATCGAAACACGTGCCTGGACACACTTGCTTAAGTTCAGGTACACCGCGACTACCAACTTAGTTAGGGTGTAGCGTACGTGAAGTCGTGCCACTTCAAGCAGTTGGGCTACGAAACGGCTGAGCTGCTGATTGAGTCACTCTCACACTAACGTGGAGCTAGGACTTGGCACAAGTCCGCCCGTGCTAAAGAAGAATGCCTCGGAGGGCACGCATACACTTTGTTTCCCTTCACTCATCTCTAGTAAATCTCCCTATTTCCCTGTATGGCCCATTGCTTGAGCGTGGTGTAGTATGTCTGATGCACAATCGTACACATACCGGAACAAGCTGCTAACGACTGTATGTCAGCGTCCACAGGGACTTGCTGTTCACTTGACTCTTGTTTCTGCTCAGAAGCAAGCAGGTCGCGTGGGCACCGAAAAAATCGATGCATATGTCGGCTGGACTGGGATGGCGTCAGCCTCGTCACTTGCGCATTTTAACTCAACGGACGCAAGTGACCGAGGACTTGAAACAATCGAAATTGATCCTCAATACGCCGAGGCACTTGGCTTCGCTCTTGGTGATGTGGTATGTTGTTTGTGTTATTGTCTTTATGCCTCTTTTTGATCGTGGATTGAAGGTAGAGATTGGCCTACTTCATGATCTCGGCTATGCACAATCAGTTGCCGCGGAACCTGTCACCCCCGATGACTGGGAAATCATTGTAAGCCTCCTTCGGACCTAAGCTGCCCCTAAATTAATGCTGGTACAGGAAATTCATGCATCACACGTAGAGTCTACTCTATTATCTCAGGTCAGAGTGGCTATGACAGGGCAGGAAATCAACGTATGGGTGTTAGGACGCACCAGGGTCCGTCTCAAAATTGGTCAGTACGTTGCGTTCCTCTGGCACATGTTCACCGGTCTGAATCCGTGCTCGTCTATGCGACTTGTAGCATCCCTTGAGCCTTCGTCAGGAGAAAAGGCTCTCCTTCTCACAACCAACACCGAAGTGAGTATCGCGCCGAAACCACACGTCAAATCCAAATCCTCCGTATCGCGCAATCCCCGCGATGAAGCCAAGGGCCGGAACAAGCTGACAAAACTGAATGGGATAAACGGTCATAGTACTGATACGAGCATAAGCAGTAAGGACGCGTCCGCTCGAAAAGAGGGACCAAGCAAGAAGCGAGTGCACTTTATGCGCGTTCTTCCACGCCGTTTCTTCTCTCCGCCGGGCTCTCTTACAGACGCTTCAAACTCCGATAGACCGATTGTCTACGTTTCACGCGCAATACTGATGTCGCTCTCGCAAGACACTGGGATGCCTACCTCTGTCTTCAGCTGGTGTGCATCCGTCCGCAAGCTGAAACCTCCGGCCGACCCTTGTCGCGAGCAATCGTCCACTGCGCCAGCTGTACCGCCCGCGCCTCGCATCTTGATCCCTAATGGTTCCAGCGGACCGGCGCCCAGCGATCAACCTTCCGCTGCCTCATCCCAAGATGAAGTTGTACTCAAGTGGTCCCCGGAATTCTCAGTGCCTTACGGGCACGTTATCTTTGCCCGAGGTGTTCCGGATATAAACGACTGGGACTTGATTCAGTGATTCCCCGTCGCCTACATACAGTATATTCTTCGTTAACTCGTGATTCGCAGGATCACCTTTATTAGGGAGCATGAACGCCTCCCAGACAAGTATCCTGCTGAAATGTCGAGCGAGAATGGGTATGTTTCTGAGAGATTCTCGCAATTGTGCACTGATTTCGAAGCCGGAGTAGCCATGTTGTAAAGCTCCAGCACGGGCTGGCTGGCATCGATGACGTTCTTAGCAAATGCGTCACATTCTGTCTGACAAATCTCGCGCTGCATGCGTTCAGCGGGAGAATCCGGGGAGGTATGTATGCAGTCCGGGAAGTTTATACCGAGATGGCGCTGACATCGACACATGTAGTTCCCGGATTGCTCGTGACTGGTCGGTCTGGAGCGGGAAAGACGTCTCTATTGCAGACTGTTGCTAAATTAATACAAGAAGACCCTAAAGTCTATGCACGTAAGCGATCGTTTTTCCTGACCTCGCGCGTCCGTACTCATGAAAATATGTCAGATTCGCTTTATATCGATCTGTCCAAATGCTCTGAAATGCCTGTCTCCAAATTCCGATCGATGCTCAGGTACTGGATGGACAAGGCAGCATGGCACCGTCCGTCTTTGCTGTTAATGGACAACGTCGACAGGCTCCTGGGCGCTGAAGCCGAGGTAGGCGCTAACTCCATATGTTCGCGGAATCGATATTGAGCGTGCGTGCGCACAGCATGCGGATTCGTTTCGTAATCGACATCTTGCAGAGTTATTTCTTGCGATGTTTGGCCCGTCCTCCAAGTCTGCTGCGTCAAATGCGAATGGTGTAGTCTTGCTGGTAGCCGCAGAGTCACAAGCAGCCTTGCATCCGACTATCAGCGCTTCTCATTTATTTCAGGAAGTTGTGTCCCTAAAACCCCCTGGAAAGGATGCACGCAGAGACGTACGTTTATAGAGGTGTGGCTCTTGTAACAATGCGCTCATACTCAGGCATTTAGATTATTGCGCAACTAGTCCAGGAGCGCATTGATTCATCCAACATTGTACAGGACACCTCTATACCCTTGAACTATACCGCTCTGGCGACACAGACGGAGGGATATTCGGCCACGGACCTAAGAGATCTAGTAGCAAGAGCGGTGCATCGAGCCGCGATCAGATCCTCCCCAAATGAGAGCGACGATCTATCAGTACGTGGAAGCTGCAGTCGGTAGGTATTAGATGCTGATATCTCTATGACACCAGACCACGCTCGTACCAGATGACTTCACTTCAGCACAAATCGATTTCGTCCCACACTCCTTACGCGATGTCAAGCTGCAGAAGTCGGACATCGAGTGGACAGACATCGGAGGTATGCTTCTCGGTTCGCGGGCGATATCGATTTGACACTTTCCTCGATGCTCAGGCCTGAAAGAGACCAAACATGTGCTGCGTGAAACGTTGGAATGGCCTACGAAATACGGTCCGATCTTCGCTCAGTCTCCTCTTAGGCTACGTTCGGGGTGAGGCTGTCTCTACTATCTTCCTGCTCGATAGGGGCTGATATCCCACAGGCTCTTGTTGTATGGCTACCCAGGATGCGGCAAGACGCTCTTAGCATCAGCGGTTGCGAGGGAGTGTGGTCTGAACTTCATCAGCATCAAGGGTCCCGAACTCCTCAACAAATACATTGGCGCGAGCGAAAAATCGGTATGTGTGACTGTCTCACATGCGCAGGTGATCTGTGAACTTTGCGCCTCAGGTTCGTGACCTGTTTGAGCGGGCAAGCGCAGCGAAGCCATGCGTTCTCTTCTTCGACGAGTTTGACTCCATCGCGCCCAAACGGTGAGGAATCCGACGGTTGGAGCATCATGGGGAACACAGCTCATGGAGGCATTGCAGAGGCCACGACAGTACCGGCGTCACTGACCGCGTCGTGAATCAAATGCTGACCCAGATGGATGGTGCCGAAGGCCTCGATGGTGTCTACGTGCTGGCTGCTACAAGGTATGGAATACGCAGCCCCATTCCATCCCACCTAACGAAACACTGCCAAAGTCGACCGGATCTGATAGATTCGGCGCTTCTCCGACCCGGACGCCTGGATAAATCGCTCTTGTGTGATATGCCGAATGTCGAAGAGCGCAGAGAGGCGAGTCAAACCAAGTCTGGTGCTGGGCTACGCATGTACGACGTGATTGACCCTCCCCGGTGCAGATCCTGGAATGTCTTGGCCGAAAGATCAACATCGCGGCATCCGTGGATCTAGACGAACTTGCCCGCCAAACAGTGGGGTTCTCAGGGGCCGATCTCCAGGCCCTTGTGTACAACGCCCACCTGGAAGTCATCCACGATACCATCGCGCTGGCCACGTCCGCTGCCACCAGCAATAAAGCGGAAGACGCTGAAGGTGGCGACCCTAGTCCATTTGAGTATGCCGTCTTGGGGCAATCAGAAACGGACCAGAAGAGGGTGCTTTCGAGGGCGGAGGAATCGGCGTTTCAGCGGCGGGTGGGTTTCGTGTCCGAGTACAAGGAATTTGCGACATGCTGAGCCCCCCACAGCTGCACAGAATACTGACGAAGCCGTTGAAGGCTGCAGAGAGCCGCCAGCTTGCAGATGATACAAACAGACCGGTACGCGATGCGCGTGTCCTACACCAGCGAGAAATACTTGATGACCTCACAGAAACGAGAAATCACCGAAGAGCATTTCCTGAAAGTATTCCAGTCGACTCGGCCTTCGGTCCCTCCGGAAGAACGGGAGCGCCTTCGCAGAATGTGAGTTATTTTCCCTCGCTTGAGCTATGTTCATACACTCAGCGCATCATATCACTACAGTTACCACGCATTTGTGTCTGACAGAAGCGGAGAACTACCAGTGCCTCCGGAAGGCACAGATGTGGGAAGCAGGGTGTCTCTGATGTAGACGCTTGGGTGCTCTTGTTTCGGCAATGTTTGTGGCCGGTTCTTCCATCTTGTATAAATGTGGCTGAGCGCAGATATTCACATGCGCCCAACGTGTCGCATTTGACGAGAGAAGCGACTCTGTGAGCTTTTGTGTAGCTTGGCACACAGTACTAGCTTATGCCAATTCGCGCGAAGTCGTGCACGTCTCAAATGGGATCGATACTGTCGTTTAGTAAAGGGATATACATGGCTAGGTAATGTTTGTCCAAACATAGTCCAGAATTAACGGATTACAAGGCACGTAGCGTATCAGGCGCAGAGTATACTGGCTATACATACGGAATAAGCTGGACACGCACAGGGTAACACGTCTCGTAAACGTAGCTGCTGCCGTTCGAAGCCGGTGCGTAGACAAGATTGAACTGACTTCCGGTCACCCAGTCGGTCGTGGCTGCACACAGGGAGAAATTACCCGCGCTACCATTCACAGCCAAGACATCGTATTCCGACGATGTCTCGTTCTAGCACATAGTCAGCGGTGCACTGACCAACGCGGTGCACCAAGACGTACCACGGCGCAAAAGATCTGCTGGGTGCTCGGATCCTCCTCTTTTGTGGTCACGAACCAGATGACCTCTTCGCCCGCGGTGGGGGCAAACAAGTTGTAAGCCCCTAGGCCATCCTCGGAAGGCCCCGGCTGCGGCAGCAGGGCGCCTTGCTCCAGGACATTGTAAGGCCATTCGTCTGAACCCCAGGATGCATACGTCTAGCCCTGTGGCATCAGGCACTAGTCATTTGAGCTGATGGATGTTAGCTCACTGAGAAGACCCACGCGCTGGCGGCTGCGCTATCGCCAGGTGGGCCCCAAGCAAGGACCAGGGGCGCACCGGTACTATTTGCGTTACTTCCCGTGGAGTTGTACGCTGCAAGCGTGAAGTTATAGGACGGAGAATCCGTCGAATTTTCTCCAAATCCAGCGCAGGGCGACCCATCCTGCCGCGGGGGCAGACGCGGATTGGGCATAGCCAATGCGAACGCTGCAAGCGGAAGAGCAAGAGCAAGAGCAAACATGTTGGCGACGAGGGAGCAGTCTCAAGGAAAACGAAGACGATGTTCGCTACAGCTGCGCGAGGTGCAGAACCCTCCTATATACACCGCGAAAGACCTGGGCACATGCAATGACTCTTCTCGGCGCGGCCCAGTTGTCCATCCGTGGCTGCAACGGGTTCCACGACATAGGCTCGGCCGGGGAGAGCGCCTTACCATTCCCCTAGGTCGGTCTGCGGCGAGCATAGAGGGGTAGCGGGTTCCACATAACGCCCACTGCCGTTGACCACATTCGGACATCCGAAAGGTCACCCGGCTACACCTCACTGCAGGCCGGCTGTGTCGTGGCACATTACTAGTGTGCTCCCACTGCTGAGCCTGTCAGGGCCGACGTGCTGACGGATCTGTGGCGCGGAGCCGCACCCAAGGTAGCATAAACAAGGCCCAATGCAGCTCCGGGTCGGAAGCATGATGTAGCGCGCGCAGGTTCCGACCCCTCGGCGCCCCCCGGTGCTTTCGTCATCGTTGAACGTTTTGAACTGCATCCGCCACCGCAGACGTCCCAAATAAGTGGAAACGCTGTCAGACGTGACGTCTGCATCGGTGGCGATTGTCTTGGCTATGATCTAAGCAGGAGATTGAGTTCCGGACCAAGGCTCAAGAACAACTCGCTCGAGACTCGGGTGGTACAGACATTCGCCAGTCTCACGCAGGCAAGACGGGTCCGGTCAAGATCGAAATCTGGTCGGATCGAGACGTCCGGAGCTGAAACGCAAATGACGCGCTGCACCCCGGCGCACGGGTTCTGTACCTGAGGACAGGGGTGTCTGACAGCAGAGAATCCATAGGCTTGCTGCTGAGATCAAACAGATAGAGCTTCACCGGGCACCAACGTGAGAACTCGCGCAGTCAATCAGTAATAGAGTTGTGCATCATTGCTGTGGCTGTAACTCGCTCGGGCCTGCAAGACGCCAGCACGAATCAAATCAAAGTGGACGTAGAGCATGATATAACTCTCATGGTCGATATACCTCCCTGCCACAAGAACTGACCAACAGCCCGTTAATGTCTCCAGAATACGTCGATGGATCTGCGAGGCAAAGGAGCCTAGAAGACGACGAGCGTTCCACGATCACCTCGACACCGGAAGGTCATGGACGGCAGATCCAGCGCCGCTGCCGTGCTATACCATAGCTTCTGCTCTACCTCAGCCGCTCAAGTGTAACATGTGAAGGGAGGTGTCTCGAAACTGAAATTGCTGTAACAGAACGAAGACATACTTTCAGAATCACACGTCCTCGGAGCCTGCAGCACTTCTGTGACCTCCAGGAGTGCGCAATTACATATTGCAGACGAACACCTCTGAATATGACTGATTATGTCGTGGTTAGAGCCACCAGGTGCTCAATCGCTGCTGGTACCGGCTGAACCGATGTTGAAGCGAGCGGGATGACGCAGAGGGAACAACGAGAGAGAGGTTGAAGGTTTCCATGTCGAACGAAGCGGATCAAAGAGAGGAGGAGCGGAGACTGATCGACGGAAAGAGCATCGGGTTGTGCTGCCTGTGCAGCAGGACTCGGAACCCAGCGCTATTTACACAGCCCAGCAGAGCACGCAATGCACACTCGGTGAAGAGGAATTCCCACAATACGGTGCAGTGCCAAGTGAAGCGACGACTTCTGCCCACACGAGAGCCGTCACACAACGAATGGCCGCTGCTTACGGCATTATTGTTAAAATCACAACACAGTACCGCACATCCGCAGTCAACATTCGATGTCACACGCAGTGGTGATACCAGTCTACGCGCAGTCCCCGAAAATTGGAGACGCCGCACGCGATCTCCGTTTATTCTGGGCGTCGGTGATGGCCTACCACCGATTTCGATTATAAAGTCGAACCGCAATTTATCCAGGTGGTACAGACCAGAAAGAGAGGAGTCCGAAGGACACCACCGTCAAAGCAAGCTGTCGGATTCAGAGTCGCGTCTTTTTACGCGATCACGTGCTCGCGTAAGCCGACCACGCGAAGCAATGTGAACCACACTGTGAAGGGAAAGCTCAAGCAGTAATTGGTGCACGACGAGAACACACAGAATGCCTACACTGTATAGATGTTGTCAGCGTCCATTAAACATAATGTACCAGTACTATCTACGTATATTCTAATCTCGAACGGCCTGCGCAGCTCACCACCACCGTATCTCCGTCCACACAAGCGGCAAGAACACGATACACGCGGTCCAGAACTAGACAGGTGTCAGTCCGTGGAATGGAACGCGTCGAGACGACAGCGCTACTCACCACCTGGGCGCACTTGAACACGAGGAAGGGGTACTCATCAAGCCTGGGCTTGACATCGACAGCCTTCTCGCCAATGGTCACCCGCCGTGGGTGTGTGAACATTACCCAGATGGCGTACAGAGCGACAGCGAAGAAATGCCGTGCGAGGAGCATGGTGGATTGTTCGATGCTGATTGTCACAAGCCGTCAGCATGCTGCAGAGGAGAGCATGCCGACGACTTACCCGGCTAGCAGGCATACGGGACCACGAATGCAGTTCCCGCCCAGTTCAAAGTACTTGAAGCAGCCCGTGCGAAGCACCTCAAGCAACTCATCTACAGGGGGGTCAGCCAGGTATCTCACATAAGCAAAGGCACCGACAAACCATCTGCACCGAACAGATCGTACAACGCGACGCTGAGGATGTTGATAGTAGATGCGAAGCGCTTGCGCCTCCAGTGCCATCGGTGCAGCACGCGGGACACTTGCCGCCAGTCCGAGAAGTCGTTCACGCCACCAAATAGCTCCTTCAGCATAACAACGTCGTTGAAGGCGACGGTCATCCCACCGCCCGTCAGTGGATGGCGCATGTTCCAAGAATCGCCGAGCAGGAACACGCCCTCCTTCGTGTGCCCCGCACCTTGCTCAGCGGGCGGGAGGAAGGAATTGGGCATACGCCGCAGTCGGTCCTTGGCTAGCGCCTTTTCGACCGGGACGTGCAAAGCGGATGGAAGCTGGGGTGCAATTTCGTCGAGAATTGTACCCTGTGCGACGACCTAAGACACGTCTGAATACAAGGTGACAATGGACATACCTTGATGTCAGATGGTAGGGGGTTCTTGAGGTCGACGAGCATCCGAGTATCGTGCTCACCGATTTGGTACAGCAACACCGGTCCGTGCCCCTTCACAAGGACAACGGTCCCATGCTGCTCCATCGGTAACTGCGCGTCCTCCAGCACGACACCGACGAAGTGACCCTTCACGTCTGGCTTCACTCCCGCCCCGCCCAGCACTGCCGTCCGGAAGTTGGAGAAACACCCATCAGCGATGACAGTCAAGTCCGCGAAGAACGTCTCCTTTTCGACCGGCTCGCTCGAACCTTCCTTCTTGCGTGTCGCCCGTACGCCCAAGACACGACTGGTCACCGGACATTCGATCAGCTCCGACACCGTCGCCTCGACGACGTCTACGCCCTCTGCTTGCTTGGCCTTTGCGCGCAAGTTCTGAATGAAACGGCCATGGTGGAAGCTACGCCCCTGGTACGAGTCGGGATATGGAATGTGCACGGGCTGGCCGTCAAGGACGACACAGTAGCCCCTAGCCGGAATGGCGTCGATGTTCTCTAGACAAGCCTCCATCCCGAGCTTCTGCAGCGCCATGACGCCCCCGGGCTGAAGCAGCTCGCCGACGATGCGGTCCGGTTCAGCGAGAGAGCGCTCTAGGAGGCATATCCGGAGTGGCTTGGATCGCGGGAGCGTCGAGAGAGCGTGCGCGAGGGCAGTCCCTGCGATGCCAGCGCCAACGATGAGTACGTCGTAGTTTGTAGTCCACATTCCGGGTTGGGAGTCCATCGTCACCAAGCTAGCAGGCCTTTTGAACGTCGTCGTACTGCAGTCGAGAGCTGGCCAGGACAGTTGTCCACGCCAGGCTGGACTCTAGCTGGAGCGCGGTAACAGCGCATTTTCGTGGTCGACCCACTTTCATGAATGGCTTGTGATATTTCTCGGTCCAAATATGGGAATTTCTCACGACGCAGATAGATGCCTGCATGATCTGTCAAACTCGAGCAGAGTCGAGACCTTCACTTGGAAAACAAGCGACATTTGAACGGCCAAAAGCAGCGAGCAGAATCTGAGCTCCCCTCCTCGAACAGCAACAAATAAGCGACTGCTCGTCGCAAGCGCTCGCAGTTTCTGGCTTACGCTTGCATGATTCGCCAACCTGATTGGCTGGTCCGAAACCGTGATCAAATGACGGCTGCATCACGCTTAGTCATCTGTGACGCCACATTGGGGCGCTCAAAAACGGCGAAAGGTCGCTTGTGTAACGGCGCGCTACCGCTCTTTGCTTGACCGGTAGCCGCTGCTATTACTTTATCCCGTTTGCTCGCTCATACGCTCGCCTTCATGTCGTGCTTCTAAAATTGCTAGCGCTCGTTAAAACTTCTCTACACTGCAGTATTTAAGGACGATAATCTTGTACTTCTCGGTAGCGTACATTCTACGAGAAAACAGCCTTATAACCTGTCTATCGTCGTGCGTTCTGTGTGACACCACTGTCTTGCTCAAACAAGCCGCGAGCGTCACAGCTTGTTTCCCAGAGAAATTTAAGTGGCAAATTCGAATGTACCTACTTACCTGGTGCTTGAGTAGCTTTGGCTGCCAATTGGTTCGAGCTATGAGAGGAGGTGATGGGGCTTTGTGCGAGAGAGGGAGGATGCAATTCTCGACATCGACGTCGGCTTATAAGAGTAGAAGCCCTGACAGGAGTGAATGGCGCACACAACAACAAGTGATTGGAACCAAGAATGTACTACATGTGAATATCAAAGTGAGAGGTCGGCGCACATTGCAAGGGTTTGAAGTCTCAGCATACTGTATAGTTTCATGCATGCAAATCAACCACACTGTAACAGCCGACTGGCATAGCGCTTGTAAGGGGCGATCAGAATATTTCGACATCCTTTTGATTCTCGACATTACTATGGGTGGACCCTATTTATAAGACTTTTCGGTATTTTGCGCATTCCTCAACATCGCCCAACCTGAACCTCATCGGTATAGACAGTTCCGTGCAGATTTCCTCCTTATACTTGCACGTCTGCCTGGCTCTTTGATGTAGGTCGCTGCCATGTCCTCGGGTGTGTTCCAATGCAAAAGTACCAAATTGCCCCAAGTCGATCATTGCAATTGATCATGATCGTACACGGGGAGCTCACGCTACTCGCCCCCGGCGGACTTTTTGACGCTCCACCCTGGGTGAATAGCCGATGAGTCTGGGTGGAAATGAGAGGGGCAGACCTCAGTCTATCAGTGCGCAACTCCGCCCCAGCACTAAATTGACATGAGCCCACGCACAAATCTTCATCAAAGCACGTGCTGCCTTCAAATGGCATATTCCATTATAATTTCTTAGCTTATCATTGCTGTTTGTGTACACTGAAAATTCTTTCATTTACCCTTATCATTGCTGTTTATGTATGCATATCAAAACATCCATTGAATGCCCCCCCAGCCACTCAGCAATACATGGATTAGTGGTAGTATATTGGGATGCACTCATGAGCGTGGGCACCATGCGCAGGAACACAGCCATGTGCGTGTAATCCGTGGCCGACATGGGGAATAGTGTCACCCTGAGCATGAATGTGCAGCTGTGCACGGTGTAGATCAGCATGTCTGTGGGTGGGCATGCGGGTCAGCTGGGCCAGGGAGGGACGACAGGATGTGGACACATGCTAGTAGACAATGTCCTCACGGCCATGCACCTAGGGGACGGGCTGCAGGAGTATGCGGATGCCTGCTGGTAGATGACATTCTGGCAACTGTGCGCCTCAGGGACGGGCTGCTGGATAGGATGACTTTGCTGCCGTGTGTTTTGAGCACGCGTGCAGTGAACTCCTGTGAGTCACGGCATGAGATGGCATCGACTGCTGTGGTGACAGTGTCGCCTGGTGGCGGCCTTGAGCATGGTGACAGCCTTGGGGCTGGTGTGGTGGTCAACAAAGATGTCTGCGGCGAGCACACACATGAGGGCATGGTTGTGTGGGAACGTGCTCGTCGCCAATTTGTACCTGTGAAATGCAGCAGTGATGGCACTCACCTGAAGCCCCAGTATGGCTCCCACGATTCACCCCCAACAGCCATTCCAAGAATGCTTGCTTGCCGCATGCCTGTTATAAAAGTTAGTATGAACATTTTTTACATGAAACAGGCTCTCGCTAGAACAGGAGCGAGGTACTGGAACAAGACCCCCAGGCGACAATTGCCGCAAACAGGACATGAACATGTGGGAATGAGAAATGTCGACGTGGTGCTGGCCGCAGATCTCCCTATTTGGACTTGTTTGACCTGCTTTGTGCTGGGACGCTAAGTGCATTCATGTGGATCACATGACCATGCAAAACTCAGCCTGGGGCAGACTCTCAGGCGGGTTCAACCGGGGCGGACTCTCGGGCAGAGCAAGGCTCATCAATTTCACTTTGTGCTCAGGTCTGCCCCAGGTGGAGTATAGCACAAATTTATTTTAGGTTCTGGCGGACTGCAGAGGGGCGGACCTCAGTCTATCTGAACATCTGGCTGTGTACATAGCACATACTTAGCAGTCTGCTGAATGGCAGCAAACACAATTTACCCAAGACAAAAACACCAGGCGCCCACATGTGACTTCAACACCATCTTTTCTTTTACATATACACTGAAACCTAACCTAACCTAATGCCAGCCTAACTTAACCTAACTTAACCAAACCTAACCAAACCTAACCAAACCTAACCTAATCCTAACTGAACCTAACTGTAACCTAACTGTGACCTAACCATAACTCAATATTAAATGTGTGAAAAACAACTTTGAAGTTGAGGAGTATTGAAAATAAAAAGGATTCAAGGGTATTCAAACCTCCATTTGCTGAACAGAAGGAGCAGCATTACCACTAAGCCAACAGGGAACTGTTCTAAAGGAATATAGGATTATTATATGGTCCACATGCTCAATTTGAAAGATCATCAGATTAGATCGGTGCTTTTGTGCTGGGTAAATTGTGTTTGCTGCCGAATGGCCGCGCACACCACTTCACTTGCCGCACACAGTCATCCTATACAGATGTATGCAAACGTCCTCAGTGACCGGCTGGAAGTATTCTATGGTGGTTGGCCGCTCCCATCAATGTTGTGTCTGCTAGAGAATGAATGTATAAAATGCATGAAATCCCCAGCCAGCCTGAGCTAGACTAGACCAAGCATTCCTGTCTGACAACCTCGATTGAGTGCTGCAGTGATGAGGCTGCTCCTCACTGGTGCCACTGGCATTGGTGAGTGCTCTCGCAGCCTGCGCGCCGTCCAGGTAGCAGCTGACATCCGTGCACACAGCGGGTCTCGCTATATATCGCACAGCCCTCGCTGATCCCTTTGTTCGCCACATCACTCTCTTGAGCAGACATCCATTACCTTCATGGGCTGTTCTTCCGGAAGATGCACCCTCTCGCACAACCATGATCATGCACAACAACTTCCTGAAGTATCCTCCAGATGTCGCCCGCCAGCTTGCAGCACATGATGCATGC
>NW_020169837.1:1140543-1151837 GCF_002117355.1 Postia placenta MAD-698-R-SB12 | reverse complement strand
TCAAGGTATGTGCCATCGGGTGGGTGAGATGTACCACAGGTCCGCTGAATGCATTCTCAGGGGAGGACCAAGAAGGACCTCATTGAGTTTTGCAACAATTCTTCCAGCATGAAGGCGCACATTTATCGCCCGGGGTACTTCTTCCCTTTGCCCAAATACCCACAAGACAGAGAGTGCCAGTGTTCCGCGAAAAACAGCTTCCGTCCTTGCGCCATCACTACTCTCGCTAATAGAAGATCTCACGCAGTTCACTGTTGAAGTGGCAAAGGCTGGTCGGATCAGGAGCTGTTTCACAACAAGAATATGAGAGGACTTGTGAAGGAGCTTTGATGTACGGAGACGTACATTCGCGTCTTCTCACCAGCACCGTCAACAGGTTGTCACACAACTCTGGTTTGACAGTGGCAAAACAGCGTGCATTGATGAGGACAATTCGCGGACATCCGGATTCCATAGCAGCAGTCATCCGCATCGGTATAAGGTCCCAACGAGTACGCAATGAAGACAAAATGACTGTTACTGTAATGCAACACAACGGAATGTCTTACGCTGGTATTTGATTTTTGGATCTTGATGCGGCCGCACCAGTTATCGTAAGCAGGAGTCATGAAGTAGGTGGACAGTGATGACGCGTCAGGTTGTATAGATCTTCAGCAATCCAGTAGTAGATCGTATAATAGGGTGGTACGATTAGAGGCTAGGTGCCAGAAGTGAACGCATCTTAGAATGACGACATCATAAACACCAGCCTACAGCTGTTCCGAGATCCCTCAACGTCCGTGTCTCGGACAACGTCAACGCGAAACTGAGACACTCCCTTTCTCTATCCTTGCGCTCCTGCAGCCCATACTCCTTCGCAAGGAAATACCATGCTTCAGGAACGTCCCAGCCAGCACCTCGTGTGAGGTCCGACAGTAGACCGACCGCCAGGTCCACGTTGTCCCGATCAGAGCCCAAGACGTTGTTGCCCGACGTACTCGATGTGAGATACAACCGGCACATGTGTATGGTGGCAGACACGTCCTCAGGAGAGATGAACAACGCCTTCTGGAATGCTTCAAGTGCTCGACGGTGGTTATTTAAAGCCATATAATACAGCCCAAGCTATTGTAAAATTCTAATCTCAGCTGCTGAGAACATTTGCTTCCATCGGCATGGGCTTACCTGCACCCATACAGCAGGATTGTCGTCGTCTTTGACTTCTGCTTCTTGTATTGCAGCGCGCGCTTGTTCGATCTTGCCCAGTCTCCGGAAAGTCGCCGCAGACATTAACCATAGGTTACTCAGTAGCCGACGGTCCCGCGTCGCACGATCCGTCTGTCTACGCAACGCAGAAGCAGGAGACTGCGAAGGCGGTGGCGGTGGCGGAGGTGGCGGAGGCGGCGCATCTAGTAGCGATAGGTCCTGTTGTGAAGCGTGGACGCTCAGTTGATGGCGTAAGTGAATTGAAGATGCTTGGTATGGCGAGTGCCCAAGTACAGCATGGAGATCTAGGGTCTCAAGGTCAGTCTAACCTTGCTGTCATAGAGAATAACGTGTTTATGCTCACCTGGAGCGGAATTGGAGCGCTTTATGTGTATGCTACCATGCCTCCCGACATTATGCCCGATCTTCTTCGATATCCTTGTGATACCGGCCTGGCCTTTGTGGACGCGATCCTTCAGCACCTCGCGTACCTTTTTGCCTCTCGACATATCTCTGCCCTGGTCCTCGAACGAGGACGAGCGTGTCTCGTGAGACATTCGCTCGCGCACTTCCGGATGCTCGTTGAGAGCGGGCGACGCGGGTGTTACGGTGATGGGTATCGGTGTGGGCGGGACGGGTATCTGGTCCGACATCGCGTCGGCAGGGGAGTGAATTTGTGATGTGCGTGCCTCATTGGGGCGCGCTGTCTCCTGTTGCTCTGTGGAGGGTACTTCAGACGGCGGAGGAAGATCTCGTCTGCTATCAATAGAACATCTTCCTACATGAGATACTCGGATGAGACATATACCACCAATAGACAGTGATACGGCTTACGATCATCAGCGCCTACCTCTCGTCTCTCAGAAAACCACTGGAATACCTCTACCCATCGGTCACCAGCGCCCTCCGGTCCTTCCACAAACTCAGCCAGCGCGAGTTGTGTCATTCGCAATTGCAGTGCATGCTCAAACGCATCATGGCGAGACGGAGCGGGTCGGTCTGGGATCGGCCGTAATAGCGTGCAGGAGGGCGGCAAATCGACAGCGTTGCTCTCCAACACCGTCATGGATCCGCCCGAGCTGGAATCCGGCTTGGGGTCGACCGGACTCGAGTCCATGCGGCCATCTGTCGCATCGCCGTTCGAACCGTTCACATGAGCGGCAGAAGGCTGACCAGAAGCATAGTCGTGTGCATAGACACCGTTGACTCCATTCGGCTGTGCATCCTTCTGCGTCGCCGTGCCGTCATCCGCGAGCTCAACTTCGCAGACACCAGCGCCGACTTCCAGGACACTTTGAGCAGCTTTCCAATCGCCTGTGGCGGTCAATAATAGGCCCAGAAGGTGCCAGTGCCGGATCTCTCCTGGTTCATCCTCGACAGCCGACCGTGCATGTGTAATCGCCTTCTGCAGATCCAGAAACTGGCCTGGGCGGGCATATGCCAGTGCAAGGTGATAGTGTACGGAAGGGGTGAGATAGGTCTCTGCAGAGGCCAGAAGACACGCTAGGCTGTCAGCAAAACGGGACATCCGGCTTCGAGGGTCCCGCTCTGTGATGCATTTTTAGTAAGCTTATGAGACGATGGCATGCGCCCTCTTACCTGCGTATGCCATGGTGGAGAGCCATATGCCTTCTGCTAGCTGCACATTCGCGACCAGGTCCTTCTCGTTCGGATCGAGGCGCGTTTTCGCCTTCTCTACCATAACGCCAGCTTCCTTAGCCTCATCCATTGCGATACTCCCGTCGCTCTCGGCCATAGCCAAGCGGCACAACATTCGCGCGCCCTGGGTCAGCATCTGCACCCAGTTGCGGTCCGTGTCCGTCTCGTCGTCGTGCACCATCATCGCTCCGCTAGTGTTCTCCTCTGCGAAGCGCGTCTCGCGCGCCTTGCTTACGACCTGTACATACAGACGAAGCGTCCGCTTCGCCAGCTCTGTATCGCCGGACACATAGAAAAGACGCGTCATGTGGCGGAACACCTTGTACGAGTTGAACGTGAGTCGTGTCGCCCACCACAGCACCTGCCTCGCCCTGGTCAGAGCCCACAACACCGTCAAACTTCTCGGAAGACACCTACATCGATCACCCATCCGGCATACTCCCCGACGGCACCGTCAGCCTCCCACACCGCAACGCACAAGTCGACCAGATCTTCCACTTTCGTGTTGCGCTCGCCTGCACGCGGAAACTGTGTGCTCAGGCTCAGGATCGTACGGTACTCCTGGACCACCGAGCGCGCTGCACTGATCCAGAGGTTTGGTCTGCTGTCGCCCTGGCGTGTCATCGCCGTAGGATGCGCTACCGGCGACGCATTGACCCGCAGAACACACGCACGCAGGTGTATGACAGCGACCGCCCCCCTGTGATGTGGGCGGAACGTCGGCGGCCAGTAGGCGCTGCACGTACGGTAGAGATCAAGGATCTGCCAGAACACGTTATGCGGTGGTCCATGCGACTTGATATCGCAAAGGCGGGAACCTAAAATGACCGCACGCCGAAGTAGCCGTTCAATCCACCGCCACAGCTCGCGATAACGCCCAAACGGGCTAGCGTCGATTGCGCCAACGCCGTTGCTTGCGGCTGGCGGTGGCTGGCCCGCGATATAAGGTGCAATCTCGGACGCGACGCTGGTGATGAGTGGCAGCGCGACCAGGTACGCGTCGAATGCGCTCTGCGGTGCATCCACAGATATTGTCTCGTGCGACATGCCTGTCGCGGCGTCAGCGGAAGGAGATGATGACGGCAACTGTACTTACCCTGAAGACATATGCTCCGAATCGTCTCCGTCATGGCCCATGTACTTCCGTCGCTGATCTCAGCCACGGAGGATATCGAGATCCCAGAGACGGTGCTGCCCGACCATGCCGAGGAGACAGACCCGTCCGGCCCTCCGGACGGTATGCGCAGCCTGAGAGACTGTGCCCGCGGGGTGCTTGTTGCAGAAGTGCGACTCTGGACATCGCTGAGGAACTTGACTTGCGACAGGATCTGTAAGCACTCGGACGGACGACGGAGCGCGTATGCGTAGTATGCGACCGCAAGCCTGATTGACTTGACCACCCTGCTGTCAGGTTGCGACGCTAATAGCACTCCTGAAGGACATACGCACATCAGAACCAGTAGACTCGAGACTTTTCAGTGCATTGTACCCCGCCGTTGCCTCGACCAGCCTTTCCTCCGGGAGTACACATTCGTCACCAAGGATGAGAGGCCCCTGCGGTTCGGCCAAGTTCGCGTCGAGGCCCGAGTTTGCGGAAAGCAGAAGCGACAGTGCCTGCGTCTGTGACGCGAGCTCGGAGACATGAGTGTGGCCCACGCAATGCTTATTGAATTTACGCAGAAGCTCCAGCCATGATAGCGCGGCACCCTTAGGAGTCTTCGCAGGGAATGCGTGATCCCACCGCCCTCCTGTGAGTGTCTCTCGGAGCTGCTTCCAGTAGTGGTGGTCCTTGGTTTGGGCCATGCGCGCTGAAGTGCCTCGAATTCGAGTAGGTTTCCGACAGTGTTTCCAGTTTCACCCCAGCTTTATCGCATAGAGATCCGGCAGGGTTGCACTGAGTGTGTATTCTAGGAATGTTAGTGACGATCTGTAAGAAGGATTTAGCATAACATTGTTAATTGCGAGCATATCTCGGCTAATAAAGGGGCTGAGGCCGGGCTTTCAGTTGGAACAAATAAGTACAAAGGATACATGCAAGCGCCCGAGGTGTTTTTACGTTGTAAGGACCGAAAGTCACCCAAACATCAGTTATCAAAATCTCAAAAACGCGCAAGTATGCATCAAATGAATATATGCAAAAGGAATGGCATCAAAGCGAGAATTTGCTGCGAAATAAGCATAACTGCTCGAAAATCAGTTAGATGCCCAGTCACTGGTGTGGCCCACTACCATACAACTTCGTCAAATGTTCTGAAACCTGAGTCCTTTCTCTCGGGAAATTCACTGATTTAGACATAGCTAGATGTCCTACCAATACATTTTTAATGGTAGCGCGACGTAGGATTCAGTGCTTTGCGAGCCACTTCCCATGCAGTGGGTGCATATTAAACATTACAACCTCATTTCATTGGAGCGCCGATACATCAGTAAAACCCCACATTTCCTGCACAACCTTAATCTTGCCTTGGTTCCTGGAATCAAGTTGACTAAGGCAAGTAAGCTCAAAAAAGTATTATTTTTGCTCTTTAATTAAGCTGAAACTCACCTTACTTCCTGACTTAAGGAACAATAAGCACTTTAAGCCTCTCAAGGAAAGTTGGAGTTTTACTGATGTAGGCCATGTGTGCCACACAAATGCACATCAAAATCAAAAAGTACCAGCATAAGACATTATGTTGTGTTGCATTACAGTAACGGTCATTTTGTCTTCATTGCGTACTTGTTGGTGTCACGAGTTGACACGGCGCCTAGCCGTCTCTTAATTTTTTCCTTTTCGCGGGCTCGAACCCACAACCTCTGTACTATACGCCTGAAACGGACATTTCCTTATCTACTGTACAATCAGATTAGATGGGCAGCAGTGCACGGCACAGCTCGGGCTCCGCTGACACAGCCACTCTGACTCACTGGCCCCCGGGGCTGCGTCAGCATGCTGTGCACGGACCAGCTGCGCACGGACCAATGTGCACAGCCTGCCCTTATCTATCCCTGTATATAAGCCGGCCTCTGCTGTCCTAGGGACCTCAGTTTCGACCTCTTGTCCCTAGGTCAGTAAGCCTCCCTTTGTATCTTTTCTTACTTCACTAACTAATACATTATCTTGTCCCTAGCCTTAGGTTTGAGCATTGCTCACCATCGCTTCGGTGAGACCCAGTCGAACACCCCCAGCGTCTTGTTTGGTTTTCCCCTGTCGCTTGACCTCAAGTCGCGACAGGTGATGTCGTGATGGGGGCGCTTGTCGCTGCCTGGGAGGAACCCGAGGCAACCATAGCCTGCACATCAGCACGCTTGGTGTAAGGTTTGTCCTTACAATTGGGGCACTTGAAGCAACGGTACCCTTGCTTCCCGCAGCCAAAGCAACTGCCAGGGAAGTCTTCTTTTCCGACGGCCATGTTGATGCTGGCTGAAGCTCCGTGCGATCGGGGTGCACCACCATGCGCTCCACCTCGTCCTCCTCCTCGAGCTGAGAAGAAATTGTTCAACTCGGGTCGACGGGCCCGGCTGATATCGAGTATTTGTTCGACCTCCGTGCACTTGTCAGTGTCTTCCCACGTGGTGAACATTTCAAGCTCGATTTTGCGGTAGATGCGGGAGGGGATGCTGCTCAGGTACTTGTCGCGGAGTTCCAGGTCTCCATACCCGGAACGATCTGCCGGACCCTTGAATAGGTGAAGTCAATGTGCGAAGAGCTCGAGCACTACCGGGCGATGAAGGAGGAGGGTTTTTGATCAGGTCCGCGCTTCGTGCCGCACATGTCGGGTCTCGTAATAACAATCTGTACAATGTATTGGCGACTGCAAATGTGTACGAATTAGACCATGGGTCTCAGCATTTCCACATTCCGGTGTGCCTCAAAGGAGAAAGATGGCACAAAGACATAGTCGCAATGGTGGACAGCAGAGCCACCACGAAGTTTATCAACAAGTGTTTCATCCAGGAGAATCGAGTACGAACGCGGAAATTAAAGGAACCAATTCCGCTCTACAATATCAATGGAACGCTCAACAAGGATGGAAGCATCTCGGAAGTAGCTGTGCTACAGATGCAGATGGGAGATCACGTCGAAAAAACAGTGTTTACAGTCACAGACATAGGTCCAGAGGATGTGATCGTCGGGTTGGATTGGCTACGCGAGCACAACCCCGAGATCGATTGGGAGACAGGCTCCTTCAAACTGTCATGATGCCCTGAAATGTGCAGTGCCAGAAAGACTGGCCGAATGGAGCAAGCAGCGACTGTGTGTGATACGGGGGTCAGACCCACGGCGCGCAGGCGTTCGCCAAAATCCAAATGGTCAGTCGTTGGTGCCTGCCGAAGTAAGGTACTCCCGGACTTTGAACCCGAGGAGAAGCCGGAAGAGGTTGAGTGGACAGAGGCTGACTTGATCGAGGCTTGGGAGCAAGGCATCACACTTCCAGGCGCTCCTCAGCTGTTCATCGCAGCAGGGCATACATACTCCCAGCTGTTTGCTGAGGAAGAGATCAAGAAGAAGGTTGTTAAGCCCGCCGAGGAGTCAGTGCCGAAGCAGTATCACAAGTTCTTGAATGTCTTCTCCAAAGAAGCATCAGAACGGTTACCCAAAAGGAAGCCATATGATCACGCAATCGAACTCATGCCTGGCTATTCGATGTTCCACTCAAAGGTGTACCCATTGTCGAACAATGAGCAGGAAGAGCTGGATAAGTTCCTGAAGGAGTAGCTGGCGAAAGGCTACATATGGGAGTCGAAGTCACCCATTTCGTCCCCCTTCTTCTTCATCAAAAAGAAGGAAGGGACACTTTGACCCGTGCAGGATTACCGCCAACTGAATGCGATCACTGTTAAGAATCACTATCCACTGCCGCTGATCGCCGAAATGGTAGACAAGCTCTGCGGTGCTATGCTCTTCACAAAGTTCGACGTCAGATGGGGATACAACAACATCTGGATCAAAGCTGGTGATGAGTGGAAGGCAGCCTTCGTAACCAACTGAGGGTTGTACGAACCCCTGGTGATGTTCTTCGGCCTCACCAACTCCCCTGCGACCTTCCAGGCCATGATGAACGAGATCTTCCACGATCTCATTGTTGGTGGCAAAGTCCTCGTGTACCTAGATGACATCCTTGTCTTCTCCACCAACAAAGAGGAGCATGAGAAGGTCACACGTAAGGTTCTGCGCCGCCTTCAGGAAAACAATCTGTTCCTGAAGCCTGAGAAATGCGAATGGGATGTTCCCAAGGTCGACTACATCGGCTATGTGTTCGGTGGTGATGAGGTAGTGATGGATCCTGCGAAGCTGAAAGGAATTAATGAGTGGCTGGTACCCCAGAACAAAAAAGATGTTTAGAAGTTCCGGGGGTTCTCCAATTTCTACCGCCGCTTCATTAAGGACTTCGCTAAGATCTCGCGACCACTCGACCGACTCACAGGAAATGACCTCTGGCATTGGGGAGATGAGGAGCAGCACGTGTTTGATGAGCTCAAACGACTCTTCGGTACAACCCCTGTTCTGGCGCTGTATGACCCTAATCAGGAAACATGCATTGAGGTTGATGCCTTGGGGTACGCCACCGGTGGTATGCTGATGCAGAAGCAGGACGATGGCAAATGGCATCCGGTCGCCTTCCGATCTCACGCTATGGACCCTGCCCAGCATAACTACGAGATCTACGATAAAGAGATGCTTGCGATCATCGAAGCGCTGGATGACTGGCGCCACTATCTCGAGGGATTGCCTACACAGTTCGAGATCGTAACTGATCACAAGAACCTCGAGTACTGGTGCACGTCACAGCACCTCACGCGTCATCAAGCGCAATGGTCGCTTTTCCTCGCCCACTTCGACTTCCGCATCACACATAAAGCCGGGACATCAAATGGAAAAGTTGATGCCCTGTCACGCCAATTGGACCATCAGGTCGGCGATAAGGATGACAACACTGATCAGATTGTCCTCAAACAGGAGCGCTTCCGCATCGCCGCCACACAGCATGGGCACGCCTCAGTGACAGCCGATCAGTTGCTTCTGAGGTGCATCAGGGAATGTTCGGAGAAGGATCAGGTAGTGGCCGAGGCACTTGAGAAGGTGCAGAACCTCGGGCCACCCCAGCTGCAGAAGGGCTTTGACGAGTGGAATGCCAAACAAGGGCTTCTGTTGTTCCGCGGATGTGTATATGTCCCAAAGAACGCAAAGCTCCAGCGGGATATTGTCAAGATCCACCACGACTCACTGATCGCTGGTCATGGCGGTCGTGCCAAAACCCTCGAGCTCGTGTTGCGGAACTACTGGTGGCCAGGGATGTCCAAATTTGTCAATGAGTACGTAAGCACCTGCGACGTGTGCAACTGTACCAAGACATTCCCAGCCAAGCCCCAGGGTCTGCTGAAGCCGAACGAGATCCCCAAGCACCCATGGCAGATCATCACCACCAATATGATCGTTGGCCTGCCAAGGTCTGATGGATTCGACTCGATCCTAGTTACCGCCGACCGCTTTACCAAGCAGGTCCACTTTTCCACCTGTCACGAGACCTTGACGGCAGAAGGTGTGGCAGACCTGTATATCCGCGACGTGTTCAAACACCATGGGGCCCCGGCCAAGGTCATATCAGACCGAGGTCCCCAGTTCGCGTCAAAGTACCTCCATGCGGTATACAAGGGACTAGGGATCGAGTCGGCGCTGTCTACAGTGTTCCACCCTCAGACGGATGGCCAGACCGAGCGCTGGAATCAGGAGATCGAGCAGTACCTACGTGCTTTCACAAGCCACAGGCAGGATGATTGGGCAAAACAGTTGTCGCTTGCTGAATTTGCATTGAACAATAGAGTTCACTCGGCAACCGGGCACTCCCCTTTCTTCCTGAATCAGGCATATCACCCTGAGATCCAAGTGCAGATCAATCCGATGTCCACGATGCCTGTGGCCGCAGATCGGCTTAGAATCCTAAAGGAGATCTGCGATGATATGTGCTCCACGTTGGAGCTATCAGCTGAACGGATGAAGGTGTACTATGATAAGCATGTGCAGGAGGCACCGGTCTTTACGCCAGGGGATAAGGTCTGGCTTGATGCTCGGAACCTTAAGCTGAAACAGCCGAGCAAAAAGCTCAGTCCCAAGCGCCTCAGACCATATGCCGTGTGGCAAAAGCTCGGAGACTTAGATTATGAGTTGGTTCTACCAAAATCGGTGCCTGTGCACCCGGTGTTCCATGTCTCCTTGCTTAGCAAGTACACATGTAGCGAAATTCCGGGCCGGGAGCCGGAGGAGCCGCCGGCCATCGAGGTTGAAGGTGATGAGGAGTACGAGGTTGAGTGGATCAAAGATTCAAGGATCTTCTGGCGTCAGCTGCAGTACCTCATCAAGTGGAAGGGTTATGACGACTCACATATGTCATGGGAACCGGTGCGCAATGTTGCAAATGCACCAGCCCTCATATCTGACTTCCACCGGAAAAACCCGAATGCCCCTCACCGCCTCAATGCCACTGCCTTTGGTGGTCTCAACTTCCAGCCAATGCCTTTGCCGCTGACCGAAGCATGCTGCCGCTCCGGGTGGGAGATGGGCAAGGGCACCTCGCATGAGGTCATGCGCCATTGATGAGGGGGGGGGTAATGTCACGAGTTGACACGGCGCCTAGCCGTCTCTTAATTTTTTCCTTTTCGCGGGCTCGAACCCGCGACCTCTGTACTATACGCCTGAAACGGACATTTCCTTATCTACTGTACAATCAGATTAGATGGGCAGCAGTGCACGGCACAGCTCGGGCTTTGCTGACACAGCCACTCTGACTCACCAGCCCCCAGGGCTGCGTCAGCATGCTGTGCACGGACCAATGTGCACAGCCTGCCCTTATCTTCCCCTGTATATAAGCCAGCCTCTGCTACCCTAGGGACCTCAGTTTCGACCTCTTGTCCCTAGGTCAGTAAGCTCCCTTTGTATCTTTTCCCTACTTCACTAACTAAATACACTATCTTGTCCCTAGCCTTAGGTTTGAGCATTGCTCACCATCACTTTGGTGAGACCCAGTCAAACGCCCCCAGCCTTCATGTTTGTTTGCCCTTGTCGCTTGACCCCAAGTCGCGACAGTTGGGACCTTATACCGATGCGGATGACTGCTGCTATGGAATCCGGATGTCCGCGAATTGTCCTCATCAATGCACGCTGTTTTGCCACTGTCAAACCAGAGTTGTGTGACAACCTGTTGACGGTGCTGGTGAGAAGACGCGAATGTACGTCTCCGTACATCAAAGCTCCTTCACAAGTCCTCTCATATTCTTGTTGTGAAACAGCTCCTGATCCGACCAGCCTTTGCCACTTCAACAGTGAACTGCGTGAGATCTTCTATTAGCGAGAGTAGTGATGGCGCAAGGACGGAAGCTGTTTTTCGCGGAACACTGGCACTCTCTGTCTTGTGGGTATTTGGGCAAAGGGAAGAAGTACCCCGGGCGATAAATGTGCGCCTTCATGCTGG
>NW_020169837.1:1104047-1140348 GCF_002117355.1 Postia placenta MAD-698-R-SB12 | reverse complement strand
AATGCACGCTGTTTTGCCACTGTCAAACCAGAGTTGTGTGACAACCTGTTGACGGTGCTGGTGAGAAGACGCGAATGTACGTCTCCGTACATCAAAGCTCCTTCACAAGTCCTCTCATATTCTTGTTGTGAAACAGCTCCTGATCCGACCAGCCTTTGCCACTTCAACAGTGAACTGCGTGAGATCTTCTATTAGCGAGAGTAGTGATGGCGCAAGGACGGAAGCTGTTTTTCGCGGAACACTGGCACTCTCTGTCTTGTGGGTATTTGGGCAAAGGGAAGAAGTACCCCGGGCGATAAATGTGCGCCTTCATGCTGGAAGAATTGTTGCAAAACTCAATGAGGTCCTTCTTGGTCCTCCCCTGAGAATGCATTCAGCGGACCTGTGGTACATCTCACCCACCCGATGGCACATACCTTGACCCTTGAGAACAGCGGCAGCCACCTGCTGTCACTCTGATCAGCACCCTCCCCGCTGATGTACACAAAACAGAACGGCTCTCCCTCTTTGTCCTCGCCCGCACTCACGTCGCACAAAGCCCACACAGCAGCCATTGTGTAGCCATGCGTAAGCTCAGTATACTGCACCTCTGTCATCCCAACGGACATCTTGCCCAGAGCCCAAATGCATGCATCATGTGCTGCAAGCTGGCGGGCGACATCTGGAGGATACTTCAGGAAGTTGTTGTGCATGATCATGGTTGTGCGAGAGGGTGCATCTTCCGGAAGAACAGCCCATGAAGGTAATGGATGTCTGCTCAAGAGAGTGATGTGGCGAACAAAGGGATCAGCGAGGGCTGTGCGATATATAGCGAGACCCGCTGTGTGCACGGATGTCAGCTGCTACCTGGACGGCGCGCAGGCTGCGAGAGCACTCACCAATGCCAGTGGCACCAGTGAGGAGCAGCCTCATCACTGCAGCACTCAATCGAGGTTGTCAGACAGGAATGCTTGGTCTAGTCTAGCTCAGGCTGGCTGGGGATTTCATGCATTTTATACATCCATTCTCTAGCAGACACAACATTGATGGGAGCGGCCAACCACCATAGAATACTTCCAGCCAGTCACTGAGGACGTTTGCATACATCTGTATAGGATGACTGTGTGCGGCAAGTGAAGCGATGTGCGCAACCATTGAGCAGACCATCCTGTTCGATCACGGTTGACCGCAAATACTCTGATGGCAGTGGTTGCACGCTACTGGAGCACGGTGGGGAGCATTCTCAACCGCTCTTCGATGCACGCCACAGTTGAACATGCATCTTCAAATGTGTCTATTTTGAGTATTGACCTCAAGGTTCTAAGTACCTATTGTGATTCGTCATTTAACCCATGCAACCTTTAGATAACTAAGCAATTCCCTTGACAACAGTGACCCACACCTCACTGAGAGTCCACACAACACAGTCCAGAATCCAATTTTCCTGGAGTTGCCTCTTCTAACGATGTCAGAATATCGGTGATATCAATACTCGTATTAGAGAAGGAGAGGTCTTTTGACATGCGGCGTTGTTCTCCAGCTCATTTCCCAGACAACTATTGGAAGAGGAGTTTAGATCCTATTTTGTTCCATTGACTGCCTGAGGCCACCACGTGCGTGCCCTATTTGGCTCACTTACCTATTCTAGTAGGTAAAGTGGCTGGTGGTGGCATCCTTTTTTTTTTTTTGAATGCGATGTTTAGACTCCGTACAGCAAGGTACATGCAGAGTAATAACAAGCACGTCAGACAGGCCCTCAGCACCCCCTCTCAGCATCCTGCAGTCTCCGATTCCGCCACCCCTCGCCACAACCACCCACGGGGAGCGCTCACGCTGCCGCACATATGGCGGCCTCCCGAGTACCCAGGTGCCCCATCCCACCGACAGCCCACTAAGGCAGGGCTGGTTACATCCAAATAGAACCCGACGAGCCACTTGCGAGTGGCGTGGTGAGAGCACCGGTGGAAGAAAGGGTGCCATACTGAAATCAAATCACGAGGTCCCCCAAGGACCCCGCCTCCCGCCCCCCATGCATCCAAGCATACCCCATACTGACAGAGCTTCAGGCCCACATCGCCACGTCCGCCTCGCATGGCCGCTCCGGACCGTGGGGCCTCCCCTTGCGCTGGCAAGTTCCTTCCCCTCGTGGGTGGTGGGTGGTGTGCGACACACTGAAAGGCATGCCTACCCTTCCGAAGGGTGAGATATCCGCTGCGGGCATTGCGTGCATCCCAGAGGGCCATTCTTGCAAATGCAGAGCTGCAGGGTGGTGGTCGCCGGGGTATTGCCCAGCGCCAGGGCTTACACTCACAGTAGATTATCACCACGAGCACGTCGAAGATGTCAGAGTTGGTTAGCAGGGGGGAAAAGGATCGGGTGGTGCAGTCCGTCGATGGCGGTCCCGATTGTCAGATCGAGTTGGACGATGTGACCGTAGGGACAGTGAGGGCCAAGTTAGATGGTCTTGACAAAGGCAGGAGGGGACGGGAAAGAAAAATGGCAGACTGGGGCCCGATGAGCGACAAGCGCCCACGGAGATAGTGGTGGTACGGGGTCAAGAAAGGATGGCTGGTGGTGGCGTCAGCGCGACTCGTAGTACTACTGTGTGCGAGTCATCCTAGGCAATGTGACCTGGCCCAAATTTCACCGGTGCCTACCAGAATAAGTAGGTGTACCAAATAGGCTACACGTTGGCGGGAGGCTTTCGTTTTGTCGTCCGCTTTCAGCCGAGTCTTATAAATGAGGGAGCGATGAGGCCAAGAACGGGATAAGGCAGCGACGGCTGGCGCAATCATGAGATGATGCTCATGCAAATCTCGAATCACCTGCTGTGATACGCCACAGCTCTAAGAGTTAGCGCGTCTTAACGTGGCGTCTACTGCATGACGTCATTGTGTAAGCTCGAGCTTCACCGGTCACCTTTGGCACGCCAGGTTTTGCTTCCGCGCGCGTCCCAACGTGCTAGTCGTTCGCTCTCTTTCTCTTACCATCATCATCTCCCACTTTAACTCTTAAGCCTCGTCTCACGTCTAGTATCGCGCTCCGAAACACAGACACACGTTCTGCTTAACACAGACGAAAATCGGTCGCCGTAGCTCCTGAACAAGGTATAATTCGAGCAAGGGAGGCCGCCTCATTTTCCAATTGGGAGCCCGAGTTCTTCTATCGTGTGAACGCTTACCGAGCGTGACTTGTCGCACTGCCACATTGATCATAACGACCTCGCCATATTTGGCCAAGGGACTACCCTTTTGACAGACTTCTGCTAGAACGTAAGAGTGGTGACCCGTTTTGCTTTGCCGTAAAAGAGTGGTACTCAAGAGCTCCCAATGTGCACGTGGATACCCTTCTTCTCATTAGCGATAACACAGTTGCGTGTGCGTGGTTCCATATCATCGCCCTTCGCACCTCGAGTCGTGGCACGCAGCTGGCTCTCACTGTCCACCATGCGCGCGAGTCTCGCCATCTGCAAGACCAATCGTAGGTCTCGAACGGGAATGCGGTGCGTAACGTGCTCACCACGAGGCGTGCGCGCGCTAACGACTGACTCCTTATCGAATTCCGCTCACGGGCCGCAGCTTCTCTCAATACAACTCTCGTCTTTGTCTCCGTCGCGCCCCCTTGGGCACCCACCTCCCCAGCTATGGCTACAGTTGCTGCGGGCTACGTTGGGGGTGCAGCGTACGACGATCATCCAGAGCTCGAGCCCGATCTCCAGTGGAAAAACGACCTCAGGCAGAAGATTCAGGACCAACTGCGACATCTCGTCGACGACGCGCGTCAGCAACGGGACAGCCAGTGGATCCACCACCCTGCGGACTCACATAGCGCCGCAGCCAATGATATCGCATCACAGAAATACCAGGTCATCATGACTGACATCCGCCGCCTTGCCCAGGATCAATATGAAGAAGCGCTTGAACGCGAGCGACTGGAGCGCCGCTGGGCAGCAGGGTACCCAGTCGACCAATCCTGGATCGAGGCCGCCGCCCGCGAGCAAGAGGCCATGCTGACGGCTGTCCATAATGGTCGACAGCAGACGCATGCTGGCTTCACATTCAAGCCCCACGACGAACCTGTAGCTGGTCCATCGCGATTGGCCGGACGGAGCACGAGCGGCGACGGCTCGGTATCGCACCATTACTCTCGTTTCTTGGAATACGAGCTTAACGCACGACAGTCCTCGACAGACTGGTATGGTCACTCCTACGGGGAGGGTTCCGGTGAGTCGTCCAGGCCAAGTGCGACACCCGGCGGGCCGTGGCCTCGGGGAGGGATATCAGCACCTAACGACAGTGAGTATGTTCGATGCCTGTCTCGATTGCGAGTCTGACGGTGGCTCTGCAGGTACAATCAAACAGCACCACGTTGATGCGCGGGCAAAGGCGAGGCAGGTGCCAGAGATATGGCGACCTTCGGCTCCTGCGGACGATCGAACACCTCGCCAGTCGGTCACCTCACGTCCTACGCCCTCTTCTGTGAAGACAGCAGATCGACCCATAACTCAGGATCGACCAAGCAGCAGGTTGAAGAGGAAAGCTTCCGAGGGCGATGACGCGGACCCAGGGCACAGCGCCGAGGAGTTAATCCCTGCACACAACGCAGCTGCTCCTCTTGCTGAGGCCGAGGCCGTCATCGCTAGACAAATCAACTTTGCTGTGAACCTCGCACAGGAGGAAGCGCGGAAGACGCCACAGCTTCGCCCTATCGTCCCCCTCCACCTCGCGCCCCACTTTAGCGATCGCTCGCACAGTGCGACACCAAAGCCTCCCCTTTCCTTCCGCGTCGCCCCGACCCCTCTACGTGCGGTCGAAAACATGAACTACGAGCAGGCCGCTGAGCATAGGACGCCCATCGGCATCCATTTCCCGCCAATGACTAGCGCGTTCCGCGCGTCGGCGGCCACCCCGAACCCCGCGCTCCCTCTCCGGGGCATGGGCGTCCCCCCGAACCCGACTGTGCATTTCGAGCAGACGGTAGCCGAGCAGAGGGAGATCGTCATCCCACCCCCGCCCATCTCGAGCACGCTACGCGCAGCCGCAGCAACACCCCACCCCGGAGCACGGGCCCCCAGTGCAAGTGCTAGTGCCGGCACCGCGATGCAGGTCGTCGACCCGCGCTCATTCACGCTTGACGACGACCGCAGCAGCATCCACGCCCCGTTCCAGCCGCAGAGCGTCCTGGGGCGGGACCGTAGCGATACACTTCGCGGAATGCAGTTGCCGGCGCCATCTTCGCACATGTGGATTCCTCCTATGGGCAGCAGCTTGGACACCAGCAGCAGCAGCAGGTCGTCCGAGCCCCAGCGCACGCCAACGCTGGACGAGATGGTGCTGGTGGCGTCTGACGAGGGCGACAGCGACTGGGAGGCGTCTGCGTTCGACACGGAGGATGTCGATCAGATGATGAAGCAGGGCATGGAGCAGTTCATGGTGACGGGCGAGAGCAGCATCGAGCGGCTCCTTTCGGCGCAGGACACGATCATCAGCGAGCTGGCCCCCGAAGAGGCGGTCGAGGTCGAGGTCGAGGCGGCCCCTATGAAGCCGGTTGAAGTCGAGACGGAGACGGAAAAGGAGGACACGCCGAAGAAGGCCAAGGGCGGGAAGGCGAAGCGCAAGGAGGAAGCCAAGCGCAAGGAACAGGACACGAAACAGAAGGTGCAGGACACTAAGCAGAAGGCGCAGGACGCCAAGCAGAAGGCACAGGAGGCCAAATACAAGGAGCAAGAGGATGCGAAACGCAGGGCACAGGAAGAGGCTCAGGCTCGCCTGCAGCTTGAGCTCAAGCGGAAGGAGGACGAGGAGGCTCGGCGCCGGGAGGCCGAGAGTCGGCAGAGGATGGAGGACGAGCACAGGCGCGAGCTGCTTAGGAAGCGCGAAGAGGACGAGGCGGCTGCGGCTGCGGCGCGCGAGGTCGAGCGGCTGAATGAGCAGAGGCTCCTCGAGTTCCGCAGACAACAGGAGGAGACGCGTCGGCGTCTCGAGGGGCGCCAGAGGACCGACAGCACGACGCGTGCGCCGGATGCCCTGAAGAAGCAGCAGGAGGCCAAGAAGGCGGAGCAAGCCATCGGGAAGAAGGATGCGGATGCGGGCCGCAAGGAGGAAGAGACCAGGCGCAGGGAGGACGATATCAGGAGGAAAGAAGAGGAGATCAGACACAAAGAGGAGGACCTCATGCTGCGGGAGCAGGAGATGGCTAAGCGAGAGAGGCTTGAAGATGCGAGACGCAAAGAGGAGGAAAAGCGACGCAAGCCTGGGGCGCCGCGCAAGAGGGAGGACGATCTCCGCGATAGGGAGCGCGAGGTGCAGCGCCAGGCTGATGAAAACCAGAAGAAAGAAGAGGAGCTGCGCAAGCGTGAGGAGGGTCTGAACCGCCGCGCGGCAGAGATGCTTCTCAAGATCAAGGCCCTGGAGGATGAGTTCCGGAGGGACTGGCTCAAAATGGGGGGCGTCCTGCCGTGATTTCTCGATTGTCTCGTTGTGAGTGTGCCTCATTGTGCGCTTGCTTTCTCCCAAGCTGACATCGTCCGCAGGCTATTCCATGTCGCTCTCGATCGCGCTGGCATGTTTCTTCACGATGCGTCTGCGACCGCTATGTTCGTGCGTTAGAAGGAGCCTGGCGCCGATTCGTGGGCGGCAGGTTGCTCGCACGACTGCTTGGTGATTACGTCTACTGATGAAATAATGGCTCCCGATTTCATTTGCTTTCTCTATCGTCTGCTACTCCACGTTACGTCTCGTCGCTTTTCGTCATGCCTCGTCTCATATTTTCTTTTCCCTCTTGACTGCAGTACTGATGCGCTGACTACTGTTGTGATTGACTGCTGTCGTAATCGCCCTGCATAGACTTAGACTGTTACTGTACGGCCGCTTGGGACTCTACTGCCCTCGACTACCCCGTGTATTATTCCCTCGCCATCCCTTGTATCCATGCAGTAGTGCCGGTTATGATTATTGGACCTCTTTCCAACGGTTGTGAGCTCCTTGGTATCTTATTTGTTACATCAATTCGGACAGTGTATAGTATCCTGTGCAGCGTCGATAGCTACTATTCATTGTCGAAGTCATCTATCCTCGATCCAATGCCATCTCGTTCCGCACGGCTCACGACAGCAAATGCCATAGCCACATCCTGTATCCCGACACCAACGGATTTGAAAATAGTCACATCACCTGCAGCCCTGACCATGTTCACGCGCTCGTTCTCTGCAACCCACCCTGCCCCGTCCGAGTCGGGGAGGTGGAGGAGCTGGCCTAACTCCATGAGATTAGATCTTCCGAGGCCCGCGGAGAGAAGCTCTCCTGCTTCGTGCTGCGATCGAAACATCATCAAGCACACGCACCCAACGCATGTTACGCCAGATGGCGATCCAGGGCCGATTGTGAGTACGTACCAGGCATGCATCGCGGGAGTCGACCACGACCTTCCCGGCGCGCTTGACAAGGTCTGTATCGACCTCATGCCTGCAGACGCGCGCGCGAAAGATTCTGGTTAGCCGAGCGATTGAATGCGGCGCATGACTGCACTGACATTTCGGGCTTGTACGAGCCAATGAGGCACAGGTGGGTACCGGGCTTCACATACTTGGATGGGAAGAGCGGGGTCGTCGCGGACGTCGCTGTTATGATAATGTCGGCGTTATGCACCACGGTTTCGAGATCTACATCTTCGTGGCCTTCGCCCGAGGACGGAAGAACACCGACAGTGAATGTTACCTCGGGGTACCCTGCCGCCAACTTCGTTACGAGCCTGGTAAGTCTTGCGTTGCGGGAACGATTGACAACGGCGCAAGAACGGATAGATGGATAATAGCGCAGGAAGAGCGCAATGTGCGCAGCAATTTGGGCACCAGCACCGAATGCCAGGAGCGATCGCGGCGATGCAGTGGGAGGCAAAAGCAGTCGAGTAGCCAGAAGGGATCCTGATAATACACAGCGTCATTCACGATAACTCCTGCTCATGCCGAAAAAAAAAGCGCTGCATAAAATTGAATAACATTATAATATGCGCCTACCTGCGGCATTCCTTAGAGCGGTGAGATGTCTCGCATTCACGACAGCTCTGACGGTCCCAGATGTACCGTCAAGAACAACAGTGCTTGCAGGAAGCCCGCGGTCCTTAACTGCCAATGGTGCAGCGGGGGTAGGGACGGACACGACCTTCACCGCGGCACCCATCGAGGCGATGCTTGAAGGCATGAATAGAGCTATGTGGTTAGTCAAAGACAGCCCAATACGCTGTGGCTGCTGTATTTCCGAATGGGTCGAGTCAACCGTGGACCTCGACAGGCGATAAAACACCTGCGCCATGAGACTGGTCAAGTCGTCAGGCGAAAATCGAGACGTGATGGCTTCAACATCGGACGCGGAAAGAACGAGTAGAGACATATAGATGTGATGTAAGTTTGGCGCAAGTGCAACATCAGTGCACTGTAAAAAGCTGACCACGGAGTCATCCTCGAGGAATAAAGCTGGGACCTAGTCCATATTTGGAAGGCGTAGTGTTCAGTCCAACTTCCCGGCGAACAGCGTGTTGAAGTATTATTGCAAAACTACAACGCAAGGAAACACAATCCATTGAAACAAACTTCAGTCACAACTATCGAGATGGGGTATAAGGTCGTGAACCATAGGGAGTATCATAAAAAACAGGGGTATGATAGAAATCAAGGGGTATATACGCAACAGACAGAGCCGGGAGCAAAATACTGGGGAGCGAGGAATATTAGAAGGGGTGGTTACAAATGTGTAGAGACAAGAGATTGTTCAAGTAAGACTCAATCAAGCACTGTCGGGAGTATGTCTATTGTCGCCTCTTGCGTTTCTTGTTCTGCGATGGCGCGCCTTCTGCCGTGGGGACATCGTCTTCCCGTGAACGTTTTCTGGCAGAGCGCCTGACTTCCTGAGATGATGATGCTCGCGGAGTAACCTCTGGGATGGCATCATCGCAGGTCGAAGGACCAGCTTCCGGAGGTATTGCTCTTGACGTCGACGAGTCAGGCTCCGTGGAGGCGATGTTGCCCGTAAACGTATCAATGTCTGTCGGCGCTGTGTCTGAACTAGATCCACCGGCTTCCGGTGGCACTGCACCAATCCTCAATAGTTCAGCCACTGGTACCAGACGCGGTGATGACGGCAAGGCCTGCGTAACAGCAGCTAGTGCCTGGGCCGTGTATCCAAGCGGCAGGTAGTCCGACTCGAGTTCGCCAAGAGGGGGGGAGGATTCGCGTGGTGGTTGAGCGGGTTCATGAGCAAGAGCGGAGGCATTCTGCGGAATGGCAGACCGTCGTGCGCTTAGGCGACCCTGAGCAGTGGACCTTGGGCTCGTAGCTCGGCGTCTAGTCTCTGATTGTGAGCGAGAATGGGAGTGGGAACGTCCTCTATATTGGCCAGCTTGTGTTCCTTGAGAGATATGTGTTGGAGGGCTGGGGTGGCGAATGGGGCTGGATGTGCCTTCCGAGGGTTGAGAAAGCGGCACCGAGGGTTGAGGATCCTCTTCCTCGCTATCATCTGAGGGCTCAAAACCTTCGTCCTGCGAGTCGGCTGCGTCGTCTGCACGCGCCGGTGTACGGGTCCTTTCCCAATCGGCAGGCTTTATCCCGCCTTCCCAGTCTGCATCGCCCCTGAGCTGAGATGTGTTAATTAACGAGAGTAGTGGCATGCCGTATGGAAAATCTGGGCGTAGCAGTATCGAGTTTCCCTCCACCTGAAGTTGCCGTATGATCTCCATACGTGCAGCTGGGTCACGTAGCAGCTGCGAAACTTGGGTCTGTACGTGCGCCGGAGCAGACGAAGGACCTGCACGCGTGTTGTCATCGGATTCGATCCATTCGGAGTAGTTGAAGATCTCAGGATGAGAGTCACGATAGAAAGCGCCCCGTCGCTGGAGCGGGCGGGTCCTACGATTATCGTCGAGGCTGGCCCGCTGTGTTGATGCTGCATGCATGGTGAGTATATGACTATGACACAATTTATACGACATACGTTGTACTGGAGGAAGATCTACTGGACGTGGGCGAGGTGTGTTTATAATGACCTGAAACCGGTCGGCCCGCTCACGCAGTGATCGTGGGCGCGAGCTGCTGGGAGCTTGGTTGGCGGGAACGCCGGCCGAGGGACGTCTTGAGCTTGAAGCAACCGGCTGATCTGAGTGTGCACCACATATCATTCAGCATAAAGTAAAAATAATCACACATATAACTCACTCGAGATTGATATCCCCGTGCCTCTGGGAGTGGCCGACTGAGATAAATCAAATCGAACCTGTTGGTGATCCCCTTGATTCCTAACATTCGTTCGAGGTGTCCGTGCTGTAATCATAACGCCTTAATAGGCTGCGAGTCAGCGGAGGGAATATATTCACCTCTCCTGAGTCTCTGCACCGTCAGCGCAGACCTCCTTGGTGCACTGGAGCCAGATGAAGTGGCTGCAGAATGCGAGTGTGATGATGGGGGAGCAAGGAGCAAGGATGCTGGAGGTGCCTGCAGTTGCCCCAGCGCCCTCTGTGACCGCGGCACGGCGGCGGCTGTGGGAGGAGGATGCACCTCCAGTGCGTAATTGTATTCATCAGACTCTCCGGAAACAATGTACCCGACCTCGTCTTCGGATGGAGAATCGGAAGTGGGGGCCCCTGCGTCTTGTGCGTTCTGGTCCTCGTTGTCGCCGATCCCGAACGAGGATAGTCCATTGCGGACCGTCCGAGATACCCAATACGGCATTGGAGGCAACCACGAACGCGAAGACTCATCGCCTGCTAGCGGCTTGAGACCAGAAGCTCAACAGAAAAGAGTACGGGAAGACGCACGGGGAGGGGTCCGATGTGGAGGCATTCTAAGACTTGAGCTGCAGAGGAGAGTGAAGAACGTGTAGATTTAGTATAGCAGAGTGCAAGCTAAGGGCTATGGGCTGAGTGGAGGGGGCGCGAATGAGTGGGCTACAGTCGCGGTAAAGCGTGATATATAGACATGGGCTTTGACCTTGGCGCTAAAGAACCGTGGCGAGCGATTGTTCTTCTGGAGTGGCGGCCCAAGCTGTTCGGGCTGTGAACAACGCCCAGCTTTGTTATGAGATGAAGAGGCTCAGCGCTGCAACGCTCGGCGAGGCGGCGGTATACCTGCGCTTTGGCCCTCCGTCTGTCGACATAATAAGTCGCGAACAGCGACAAGGACGGCTAGTGAGAACGGCGCGTTGTCTGTTGCAATCTAACCCGCACGCGGGAATGAGAATACGATAGCGTGTCGCTTGAGATGGCCGTGACTAATTGTTTTAGGTATTGTTAGCTTTTCGCGTGCGTCTATGCAGCACATACCCAACTACCATTATCTGGTCATCAATTCATTGATCAACGTTGCATTGCCCGCAGGCCCCTCGTCTCAGGAATTACGACTGAGAGTATAAGCTAAAGACATGATGGGCGCAAAATTGTACATGTGGTGGGGGCGGGAGAGAACCTCATCAATAATAAATATGGATCAATTGCCATCCATGTCCGTATATGGTAGCAACACAGACTAAGAGAACTCAATTCTTCAAAAATCAGAAGGGAACACTATCGCAATGTTATTATAACAAGAAGCCGGCTTATCATGCATTTGCAACAAGGGAAAGCTCGAGCTCGGTAACGCGGTCATAGCGCAAGATACTGTAAGCCTGCTCTTATGAGGCCCTTATAGTTTGCTTGTAACCACACATTCTTATTCTCCTTTGGCCCACCATATTCAAGTATGATAATGAAGTATGACAAAACGACCAAGTGGATTTATCTATCCATGCCTTTCACGCACGTTGCCATTCGCGTCAAGAAATCAACGCGTACCGTGATTGTCATGTGACACTGACGCGTCGGCGTCACAATAATGTCACATAGGTCTTTCACCAGTACAGTCGTGAACTCGGTCAGATACAAGTACTCGTGGTTATTCGCAATCTCGTTCTTTGAGATCCTCTAGGGAACGTCTCGTATATAATGTCCAACACCATCGCGCTGTATGGAGTTTTAAGCTACAGCCTAAACTCACTAATGCTGATGCTTTTGCCAGTTACCCCCTCTCGAACTTCACGTTCAGGTAAGGGCCGCATATATACTTGGCGGTAGACCATTTCCAACCCATTTGCTTTACAGCACGAAGGAGGCGCAGCCAGAAGAAGATCCCTCCGTCTCTGCTCGTCTTCAGCGTTTGCAAAACAACTATGAGGATTTCGGTATGCGACGAACGGTCGAAGGTATCTTGGTCGTGCACGACCACGGTCACCCACATATTCTGATGCTTCAGATTGCCAATGCATTTTTCAAACTGTACGTATTGGTGCTCTGAGTAACTTATGCGCCTCAGTGGTCTGAGTCCTTGACGCAGGCCCGGCGACTACCTGAAACCCGGCGAGGATGAGATTGACGGGCTCAAACGTCGTTTGGATGAACGCCTCGCTCCCCCGACGAATACACAGCAATTTGATTCGTCCCATGGCATGGGAAATGAGTGGGAAATTGGAGACTGTTTGGCGCAGTGGTGGCGTCCGAACTTCGAGACATTCATGGTGCGTACGACAGTCTGCTAAGCATGGCTCAGCATCCATTAACACCGATGGCTAATTTGCATTTTTGTGTGGTGCCTGAACCAGTATCCATTTATTCCTGCCCACATTACGAAGCCCAAGGAATGCAAGAAGCTCTTTTTGGTGCAGATGCCTGAACGAAGTGCGTATATGCGCGTTCCGGCGCTGTTTAGTAGCATGTGCTACTTTCTGGGCAATCACTGACACGCACTCATCCGATGACAGAGGTTCTAGCAGTGCCCAAGAACATGAAACTACTCGCCATACCCCTGTTCGAGCTGTATGACAATGCTGCTCGGTATGTTCGCTCGGAGTAATGATAAATGTACTGACCTAATTATTTATGTTAGCTATGGTCCGCAACTCTCTGCTATACCCCACTTACTGTCTCGGTAAGTTCGATATATTGTCAAGCTGAATGTTTCGCTTACGAACGCGTTCTTTGGTTTGTCAGGTATAATTTCATCTACCAATGACCCGAGAGTCAAAAGTATCGCTAGGTAGTCAGCTCCGTCTCAATACAGCTCTTGTTGTTTTCTCTTTGTCATGGCTTGTTTGTCGTACGCTGTTCTCATTGAGTGATGTGCCCGTATAGCCTGTAGCATATTACCTGGTATGGTGTAATGTTGAATTTTATTTCCCTCGCAGGAGTCGCAAATGTTAAATACGCGCACTAGACATACGTTGGGTGAGTGGAATTCACAGGTCGCTGGCGTATGCTCATGATGAATTTAGTGTGTCATCTTCTCTCGCCCGTTGTGGCGAAGGAAGCGTGTTGTCTCCTTTACGAACAACGGCTTCTGCTTGCTGTGTCTCATCAGATGAGAAAATAAGATCAGAGTCGAATTGTGGCGCCACGATCAGTCAGCCCAATGTCATCTGACATGCTTGCCCCGTTCAACAATGCATCGTCAATGTTGGATCTTCTGATATCTTCGACAGCAGCCGTGATTCGCGTTTACAGTAAGCCATTCCACACAGCACTACATCTACACTGTAGACAGATTTCACTGACGAGTCTAGGTACGTCACGGATATCCGATCGCCCGAATTTCTTCTCAGACTGTGTTCATCCAGACGGCGTCCAGTATGCAATCTGCTGCTAGTCGAGAACGAAACCAGGATACAATGGCCCTAGCCCGTTATATGTTTCTCCCTAATCGTTGGTTATCGACGGACGTCTCTCCCCACAGTCTATAGCATATAAGAAGCTTGACTTGCCGACGTACACGATGCTTCTCCTTACAGTGGCTATCCTTGCTCTACATGCCCCACGCGCTCTTGCCCATGGATATGTCAGCCAGGTGCTCATTGACGGCAACATGTACATGGGCAACTCCCCAGGTCACTACGAGGGTACGTGCCGCTTTACCTTCCTCGTACTGTGGGATTCACGTCTACCCATGCCAGGCCCAAGCCCGATTCGCACAGTCACGACAGACGGTCCTGTGCAAAATACGTCTGCATCGGACCTGGCGTGTGGCGTGGGTGCGGGTCCGGCGCAGTTGAATGCTGTTGCCAGGCCCGGAAGTGTGGTTAACATCACCTGGGTGTCTGGCTCAGGCGGGAATGTGCGCTCTCGCATTCTAGTCTTCCTTGGCAGCGCCCAACATTGATCGTGCATACGCCAGTGGCCGCACGAGGTCGGGCCGGTGCTGACATACCTCACCGCCTGCGGGAACATCAGTTGCGTCGGCTTCAACACTTCCGGGGCGCGGTGGTTCATGATTGCTCAGGCGGGGAAGAACGCAGACGGTGTGGGGTGGGTGCAGCAGGACATCAGTGCGCGAGTCTTTATCCTTCATGAAACCACTTTACTGAGACTTGCCAACTGCAGTGGAGGGCAGCAATTTCAATGTGACACTCCCGGACAACCTCGCACCTGGCGGATACCTTCTGCGCAATGAGGTGGGCACTAGCGGGCTCGCTGACGGGAATAACATGTCATATTTCCATTCGTTCAGATCATCGGCCTGCAGAATGCAATGACGCCCGGCGGGGCAGAGTTCTTCCCCTCCTGCACACAGCTGCGCGTTATCGGGAATGCGACGGGCGTGCCGCCGACGAACGACACCGTCTTGCTCCCGGGCGCATACAGTGCGACTGATCCAAGCATCCTCGTCGACGTAAGTCGTCCCATCCGATGCCGTTTCCAAACGCGCTTATGTGTCGATGCATGCGGTGCGGCTCAGGCGTATACGAATCCCAATGCGTCGTACGTCTTCCCGGGGCCGCCGATCGCGACATTGATGAATGCGCCACCCGCGAGTGCACCGGTGTCGGAGTACTACGACGACTGGCGCCATGACGATGAACAGCCTGTCATGTATCGCGGTCCCGCGGGGACTGTGGTGGCGGGGGATCGTCGCTCGAAAGACTTCCCGGTGTTTGTTCCCATGGTGTGCCGGGGATGTAAGCATGGTAAGCTCTGGCAACGACGACTTTGTGCATATCTCTGCTAACAAACCCTGTGACAGGGATGTCCCTGACAATGCGTGGTGCTCCAGGTCGACAGTCGGGCAACGAGTTGTAGATACAAGAGACCAGCAGCTTGAATTAGGAAGGCCAATAATGCAAATATTAAAACTCTTCCGCATCCCACTTTTTTTTTGAAATCACGCGAGGGAATACCGATGCAAAGCAAAGTCCATTCAATCATCAAAACATTGCAGCGACAAAGAGTCCGTAAGTCCGTTATGCACGAGCTGTAGCTAGGGGATCATTGCAAGAGTTCGTGGAGTGTCCATGATTTATCGACCATTGATGGTCCCATCCAATGCGAAAGGCCATTGACCGCTTTTCGCAGCTGCGAGAGCCACTCTTATAGCATTCAATCAGCCATCCACTCATAGAGACAGGTCAGCACACTCACCAGATGCACCTTGTGCCAACATCTCATGACAGACCGCACTGAGACGCGTCAACCTGGGTGGCAGTGGCCGTCACGCGGCCGAGGAATGTGCCCTGGTTGTCGGTGAGTGTGTTCATCGCCGCGAGCGCAATGTTGAACCCGTCTGCCGCGTGGTCGATCGCGAGCACATAGATCGTGTTCCCGTTGTACTCAAGCTCCCAGCAGGAGCCGCACTCGGCGGAGCCCCAGCCGGAGACGGCAGCGGCAGCGCCGATGTTGGGGAAATCGGGAAGCGAGCTGAACGTCGTGTAGCCCTTGGTCTCGAGGCCGTAGGTGCCGTCAGAACAGGAGACGGTGCTCAGCGACTGGCTGCCGTTGTCGTACGTCTCGTCATACGCGACCGTCACGGAAGACTGCGCGAGGACCGCGGGCACGAGAGCGAGAGCGAGAGCAGAGACGGCGGCGGTGAACTTCATGGCGAGGAGACGTGAGATGAGGTGAGTCGAGTGGTCGTTGGATGTCTGGTGATGTGAGACAACGGTGGACTGAGAAGGGAACGCGCACATCGCCCGCTTTTTATATACGCTCGACGAGCATCTTGGCGGACCCACAGCAGCCGGGACAGTCACAGGGCCTCGCTGATCGCATGGGGAACGATGGCCGCGCATGCTTCCTTACCTGGCGTTCTCCAGGCGCGTCGGCTTCGCGGGGCTCGTGGCCATCAAGCGCGATCGTGGAGGGGCACCTGATCAGCCAATCAGCGACAGCCGGCTTCCTGTGCAAGGGCAAATATCACCGTTCCCCGCCTGCGTTTTGGCCTCGACCTTGGGTGTCAGCGAGGCGTACGAGCGTCGCAGGGACGGTCGCCAAACGGTCGCCAGACGGCTCGTATGTACGTGCACCCCTCGTATCGCTGCAAGAGTCTTCGACGTTACGCTCCTGGTGTGATAAGACGCGCTTGAGCATGTGTTGCAGAAGGGTGAGTGACGCTGGCGGAATCCCATGACGGAGGTGAATGTCCGGCGTGTTCCAGTTTAGCCTTGTGGGTACCGCATGCCGCCGCGTCATGGTTCTTCACGTGTGGCATGCCGAGGCGAGTCGTTGTTTACTTGTTGGCACTGTTCACATTGACAGGCAGACATCTCCCCAGTAGTCGATATTCCCTCTGCTGGACTCACCGGCTCTTGGTGTTTTTGACTATTTACCATGCACATCCTCCCGACAGCAAGGCCGGAGAGCGTTCTATCTCTGCCACTACTCGGGAGCGGACCGAGGTTGTAGCCAGAGCCAAGCCCATTCAAGCCTAGGCTTCATTCATCTGGCATCACTACACCGGTTTTCGGGCGGCGTGGTACTTACGTCACATATTCTCATCAAGACAGTGCTGCTTACGAGCGTAACTTCAAGCTGATTCGAATATATCAACGCCACTGCATTAAAGCCTTACGGTTCACGGCGTCAGTTTCCCTGAAGTGAAAGCACTGGGAATGGTGATGATTTCCGGTGATTTTCCTCCGTTATGCAGCACTTGGGACAAGGTTCTGACAAAATAAGAATGTGACGTACCAGACCTAGTAAGATGGTATCTGTATGACGTCACCTGCAGATTAGCAAGGGCTACAATACCATGTCTATTGGTGTATATGTCGGCAAAGTGAGAGATTCCATGGGCAAAATCCGAAAACAATGAGAAATCCGATTCCGAGGCGACACTACGCTGTATCACTATGAGGTAAGTACAGAGAGCGACGAGAGCTAGCTATCACGACCGTGCTACATCCACAACTGCAGTATCGATACATATGTTACACAATGTCGAATTAAAACAACGTACTGTTTCCATGTGCATGGGCGGGATCGACGAAACAAAGCGAGAAAGCACATTCTAGGACTGCTGAACAACTCACGACTAGTACTTGCCCTCCTCGGGCTCTTCCTTCTCGTCAAAAACCACCGCCTCCCCGCCTTCGCTCAACTGCTTCCGCAGGCGCTCACCCGTCAGCGGGCTGCTCTTGAATCGCGCGCCCTTCGGCAATGGCATACTCCCTGCGCCCGCCGACGCAGCCCGTCGTTTGCGCTCGATCAGGATAGCCTGCTCTAGCGACGGCGACGGCGATGAGCTGCGCGATGTCGGCTTCGAAGCTGTCGCGAGCGCGTTGACAGTTAGCGGCACCGGCGACTGTGGCGGCGACAGCTTCGCCCGCGCGACCGATTCCGCGTTGATCACTTGCGGCACGCTCACGACGGGCTGCGGACTTGTCAATTGGGCTGCATCCATGAAAATCACGGGGGATTCCTGGCTAAGTTCATGGTCTGCGCCAGCACCCGCCGGCGCCGGCGTCACCACGACAATGCCCTCCGGAACAGTGGGTGTTACCTCACCGGGTTCGCTAGCAGTCTCGTCGCGGGGTGTGGGCGGCGCACTGCGGGACCTTGCTATGCGAGACCCGATGCCTTTGAGGTTCAGTGCGTTTAGTCCGCGCAACGGTAGGGTGTGCATCGCCGTTGGTTTCACAACCGGTAGTGTAGGCGTCTTCGGTGTCGGACTTGCGCTTGGAGACACCGCGAGACCATCCGCGCTACTGGCAGGGACAGAACTGGACACCTGAATTCCCGGGGCCACTGATGTCCCGTCAGTCACCTTCGACTGAGGCGCGAGTTGTGGCGCTGAACGTCTATGGCGCAGTATACCGCCCGCCATCAGCTTTGGTTTCGGCTTCGGCTCCCCGCCGGCGCCCGCGTATGACGACAGATCCGGGTGGCCTTGCGGGTCGAACTCATCGTAGATCTCCTCGCCGATAAGCTCTGCATTGCCAGGCCGTCAACTGCGAGAACCCGCAAATGACACAAATCAGACCAACCTTCCAAGACGTCCTCCAACGTAATGATACCTAAAGGCATGACAGCCGGATCCATGCTTTGCAAGAGCTAGAGGCGTGGATATAAATAGTCTCATTCAAATGGTGAATGCGTAGAACCCACCTCTTCTGCACCCTCGGTCGACAAAACGGCGTCCGCAGGGACATTCTGTTCGTTGCCCCAAAAGCCCATACGCGGCAACGCGATACTGGGGAGGCGACTGCGGCTCCCTGCGGCTTGCTGTTGCTGCTGCTGGTCTTCCTGTGGCGCAGCGCCCTCGACGACTCCCATCTCCAGATCGACGTCCCCGAGACGCGTGGCCTTCTGCTTTCTGCGACCGCGCGTGCCGAACGCACGCAGTCTCTTCGAGCGCCCACCGCCGCCGCTCGTGCGCGACCCCGCATCGTCGCTCGCCTCCTCGCGCAACGTTTCCTCGTTCTCACTTCCGCTCTGCTGGCTCCGTCTCCGACCAAAGCGCTTCCACCGTGACTGCGTGCGGCCTTCGGTTTCGGATTCGCTGCTTTCATCATCGCTGTCGCTGTCCTGGAATGTCTCCTTGAGGCGCTGCGTCAACCCGCGTTTCACCGCCTGCTTGACGCTAGCAGCACGCTCCACGCTGAACCGCGAAACGATAGCCATATGTGAGCGACCATCTTGAAACTTATCGAGGATGCCGAGGAGGGGTTCGTTGTGGGGTACGAGCGGCACCTTGTTGAGCGGTATCTTCCGCACTGGCGTTGCTTCTAGATTCGACCTGTCAGTCATGATGGGTCTATATCAAGCTTGACGAGACATACCCTTCGGGTCTAGTAGCACGCACTACGCGACACATGTCAGAGTAAGAAGACGCATATACGGACTAACACACCTGTTTCACGAGCAGGATACCGACGATTCTCTTCGCCTTGACCATCTTCGAAGACGTGGGGCCGTCCTTCCGGACTTCGGCGATCGGAGCGTTCATGATATCCTATGGTCAACGTCAGTGGTCATATGCCACTAGAAGGGGCGATGCAACTCACGTTGCTAACTGGGGCACCCATTACCAAGGCGGGCGCTGGGATCTCAACTTCTTCGTATACAGGGATTCGAGAGTGGCCAGTGCGACAGATCTTCCGGAGCGTCTCAAAGTCCAGACGTGAGTCGATACTGAGCATGAACGCATCCTCAATCGGCGTCATCGCCTGCTTAACGACCTATATTGTACCTATGTCAGCATGTTACAGGTGGATAATGCGCGTGAACAGACTTTTTCTTGCAAGTCCAAGGCACCACCGATGATCGTGACAGTGTCTCTGTTCAAATCACCACCGAGCTCGCCGACATTGGAGTGCATAGCGATCAGCTCCTTGAGCTCGGCACGGCGGTAGATGATACCATGATGAGGGCCCAACACTAACTCGAGCAGCTTGGCCACCGGATACGCGACAATACCCTATCGAGTGTCAGATTTATCATCTGAGGCGCATAGTGAGGCGAACAAACGTACCAAAGTCCAGATGAGCACGCGCACGTATGGCGCCATCTTGGCACCAAAATACAGCCCATAGCGTGTGCAAAGAGACTGGGGAATGATCTCCGAGAAGCTGTAAGAAAGTAGTATCAGCCCATGCCCATCACAGACGGTACGAAACAAAGGATATCGATGACCTCGCTTTACTGGGTTCATCAGAGTAGCTCACAGCCCCGCGAGACTGGTTCAACAAAAACCCGACAGCTAAATAATGGCTAGCCTCAGGCTTGCAAGACACAGGATCTGTGCGCATTCGCACTGGGCGGATCCCGCACAAACACGATACACACCACGTCTAATGGACCCTGTAATAACGTCCGGACCTTCTGGAGCGGACTGGATGGGCATAATATATCCGAACACACGGGCTACAAACATAGTGCCCCCGACAAGGAACACTATGTTTGAGATTTCCGCGTCGCGGGCACAACAAAAACAGAGTGTGAATTTGATTATGATACGCAGTCATGGAATTCCACAACAGAAGGTCGCATCGCGGTAGCAAGATCACGTGTGCCGCGTTCCCTGATGGACAAGGCCTCATGAGACGCGTCTCCGCGTCATGCGTGTCGCAATTGTGACGCGTACGAGAACAAGGCGGGGAAAGATAGACGCACATCACGATAAGGACCGTACTCACGACAACACTCTGGACACCGCCGCCGAGTATGGGGTCGGCAATGACCGGGAGTGTCTCGTTGACAATCATGTTGGCGAGTAGGAGCGTGACGAGCAGCAAATGTCCGTCTTTGCGGATAGGCTTGATCTTGTTCGCATAGAGCTTCTGCTTTCTGTAGCGGACAAAGATATCAGGGCCGGATGGACTCGGGAGAACAAGGGACTTACGGAGTACCACTGATGCTCAGGACGTTAAGCTGTGTCTCGTCAAGAGACATGTATCCCAGCGTAAGTCCGGCGAATACGCCGGAAAGGATAACGAGGATGGGAATGAGGACACCAAACGCGATGGTCTCGCCACGACTCATGTCCCGCTTTGCGTACGTATGCGTCTCCGCGCCGCCGAGCTGCTTGTGTGGAACATATTGGATAACGGCTGTTGCGAGCGAGAGGAGCAATCTCGAGGAACGAAGGCGCAAAATGCTGAGAGTGGGTATCATTCGATGTGGTAGTGAGTGGAGAAAGGGAGGCCCAGGCGCCCACCCCGCCATTATAAGTATCGACGTCTGGTCCCGAACTCCAAGCTTATCAGCCGACGTAATACCCCCTTGGCGCAGATCAAAATTCCTTTTTATGGTGACTACGCCTCGGCACCGCACCTCACAGCGTCGGCCGTTCCGTATATTCACCCCCTTTGACTCCCGACACAAAGGCGGTGCTGCTCTAGGAATTACACTGCCTTCGCCTCACAAAAATCTGGGGATTCGCCGTGGCGTAACGCTGATTATTTGGATCGGCACTTGTTGCCGAATTTCCCACCATTCATTTCGGAACAAGCTGTGCCCCATTGAATCGGTGCAGTGTACTCATCTGCTGTAGGGGCGCACCCTGAAAGGTGTTGGCAGGAAGGGGCACCTTGCTTCCGCCTGAGCAAAAATATGTACGACACAGTTAATGTGTTCGAGGCATGAATAAGAACGGAGCAGGCTTTGCACCGGTTTTTAAGTTGAATGGCTTAAAGTGTCGTTGGTCTGAATCAAGACAACTTTTGGCGAATAACTGCTTCCGGAATTGTGTACTTATATTTAGTGCTTGTGCCCTATGTGATATTGTGTTCGTGCTTCCATTTAAGTCGAGGTTTTTGGGTAGAATACGCAAACCCCAGGATAGGGTTGGCTCGATTAGACTTTACCTTAGTAATCGACCAAAGCCAGCAACGACGAGCGTCGCGATTTTCTTGCGGTTGCCAGCTACGTTGTCGCCGTCGTGATCTCTGTAGCTATGCGTTCGGGCTCTCTAAAATGTTAGAGCGGCGGCGATTCAGGCGGAAATGCTGGATTCTGCCGATAAGCAGGAGCTCTGGCGGTACTAACAATCAGCTCGCTCGACCCAGACTTGCACTCCCAGAGGCCTGGAATGACCGCGAAGGGAGCGGCAGTACTAGAACCAGACTTTCAAGGTGCAGAACCTACTCGTCTCGCGCTCAGACATGCGGATTTCTCTAGAGTCTCCATTGTTCTGGCACTGTCTTTGCCAGCCCGGCTCTCCGACTTTCGGCAGGCCGAGCCTAATCCACATCGCCGCTTATAAGTACCAGTCGCTGCTAGGATGGACCGCCTCCCACACCTGAAAAGTCACCGATTCTCTGACGGAGTTGCATGGCGCTCTAGACATGGATGTTTCTTTCACCGCACCATCTGCGAATTGCTGCCGCGCCGAAGCCTCGAGGCACCCCGAAGCTCGGTTCCATCTGCTCGCAGCGGGCCGTTCCCATTCTAAGACGTTGCATTTGCCTTCTTGTGCAGTGACGCCAAGGCGGTCAGCCAACGCCGCAAGAGAACGCCGTCAAGAATGGCAGTGTTAGATGTTTAAGACTTAGCAGCCAGCGTTAGCGTCAAACGTGGCTTCGGGACTCGATGGGTCATCAGGCTGAGGGCGTGGAGTACGTACTGAACAGCAATTTTTGACATTCGTGTATGATCTCATCATGCCGTTTGTGTCCAGGACCCAACTTGATCGGGGCCACATTTTCCGCAACGAAGGTATATAAGCCCTAGCCCGTGGACACAAACACTTCGTCAACCCTCTTGACCACCCACCGCCACAAGTGCCCTACCTCGGTTGCGATCGCCATGTTCACTGTCTTCCTCCTGCTCGTCGCCGCTGCCGCCGCAGCGCTTGCCCTGCCGACGGGACAACTCGATGCCCGGGCGACGTCTCCATGGTGCTCAGGCCTTGGTCCCGGTGCCTTCGACTCAGCAGAGAATTTCACTCTGGCCGCGTATAACACGACGCTGCCGAATGCGAACGCCACGGGTGCACCGCTCGTACTCGGACAAGCAGGCGCCGTTGATGGTGCGGAGTTTGAGGTGCTCTCGGTACGTGGCCACCCTTGTTATGCGGGATTCATACAACTCATGACGGGTACCAGACGTGGGCCACCTATTCGTACAACGACTGGCCGACCCTCTCGCTTTCTGCGGGCGCGCTGATCCCTAACTCCCAATACGGTGCACGCACAACCGACGCGAATGTCACCTCGGGCAGCCCCATCGTCTTCGTTACGAGCGTCGATGCGCCTGCACCTGTGCAGATCTACTGTGCCGTGGCCGACATCGACCCAACGGGTGGCGGAGAGTACCCGCTGCTCTCCCTGAACGGTGACACAGACGGGTTCGCACTGTGCCTGAACGAGATCGGGGCGTACGAGCAGAACAACATCATATGGCAGCCGACGCCCAACAACGGGGGCGAGTATGTGTACGACACTTGCTATCCCGTGAACATACAAATCCTGGGACTCAATAAGTGAAGGATGATGTAATGAGATCGAATAAGAAGGGGACAATCGTTGACTAATACGGACTAGAAGTTGAAGTGGACATTAGACATTACGGACAGCTATGTCAACTATGTTTCGCTCCTTTTGGGTATCATAGACTTTCTGATGTAGCACTGGTAACGTATCTGCCGCGTCTCTGCATGTATCGCATGGACCGAGAGTGTATAGAACCTTCTCTTCGCTTTTGCAGGAGACACTTCACATACACACGTCGGAGATGAGAACCTGTCCGGTCCTATTCTGGCGTCGGGGTCCCAACACCGGGGCAGTTTGTGCACTGCTACTGCGGACCTGGTACAATGAACGATGTTCGTGCGTATGCTGGACCATGCTGGATTGGCGTGAACATGAGATCAGGCCCCCTTGCGCTCTATTTTCGTCCCTTGGGTTTCGGTTTCACCTGTGCTGTGCCCTCATCTACAGAGTTACCACGCAATGCTGCATCGAGGCGCCCCTCATTGTGCATGCAGGTCACAAACTCTGTGATGAAGGGCTCGTAGTCAAACGTGCGCTTGATGTGGTCGGTCTGCGCGGGTATGCATGCTATTACCACGTCGACGAAGTCTGCATGAGTAATGAGGTAACGTACGTGCGCATCTCTCGACTTTGCTATCTCGTCCTCGGCCGCGATTTTCGCCGGAATTGCTGCCTTCACGCACGCCTCCCAGGCCGACGGCAGGTTGCGGACTGGCATGTCCAAGATGGCAATCTCCTTGTCCATCTTGCGCGAGCCAAAATCCTCGGAGTAGACTCTACCTTCCCTCGGAGACCGCATGGACGTGGCGAAACTCTCGGAGGCGCTTGACACCAGATCAGCATCCACCTGTATGGACGGGCAATTCAGTCCACAAGTAGACTCGGGCGGGATCGGACGAATAGCAGCGTCTTGATAACGGAGGACGACGAACCTTGTGGGACCATCCCTCTGGATGCACGTTGTTGAGCCGCCGCTCGAGGGCGTGGCGTTCCCGTTTGAGCAGCTCCAGCTCGTCGCTCGCCTTCTGATAACGATCATCCACGATGGCGAGCAGGCTGTATCGGATGTGATCGCTGCCGCTGGTATATTTCTGCATTTTCATCCGCAGAGCGGGCCGCACAATGTCCATCCAGCCATTTCTGCCGTCTTCTGAGCGACACTCGGGAGGCAATGTGCCAACCTCCAAGGCACAGCTGCGCAACCCATCGAGTTCCCACACCTTGTCGCGCGCAGGCACGTAGCCAATGAAGTGGTATGCCTCCTGACTGTCAAGGACACTCTGAGCCGCCTTCTGTTTGGACTTTGCCGTCGTGCGTGATGTCTTCCGCTTCTTCTTTGCGGGGCTGCCGTCACTTGTACGACCAACGTCATGTTTGTTGGCTTCTATGGTTGTGGCAGCGACCGCATGCATACCTCCCCGGATATCAGCCGGCCTGCACTCGTTCCATAAACGATTGCAAATCGTAGAGTCGACTGGCGTACCTTGCCAGTGAGTTCTGTGCGGCACGAATGAAGTGCGAGCCTGATAGTGCCAGCCCCCTCATCTGTGACAGAGGTTACGAAGCATTTCTGAGCGTGCCAGGAGGCAGGGGAGAGGTTGTGCTTACCACAGGCGACATGTCTTCAGTTATCTTTTTGAAGTCGCTCAGTTCGTCGCTTATGTATATATGGGGCCGATTCAAGAGTACGTTCAAAATGGCTTGAGATGAACATGCATCGTCGCTCAATTGATTTGCGAACCACACGCGCTCAGCATCTGGGTCGTCGAGTTCGTCGCCAGTCTCGAAGTTGTCACTTTCCTCTGTACACATGTAACAGAATATGAGACCATGGGGATTCAGATGGTCCACAGCCCACGGTTCGATGTCGTACAATTCAATGACCTCAAGACCTTTCACGCCCAGTTTCTGGATGAGGGCAGTGAATACACCTGTTGGCCTTCCATGAGTATCGTGAATGTTTTAGCCTAAATAAATGTTACCAGGGTCTGACTCAATAACCGCGAAAGGACCGCCCACGAGATCATAGGGTTCTGAGGTCGTCATGGTCGAATGGGGACCTCTTAACCCCGCGAGACGCCCATACTATCAAGCCTGGTCAAAATGTGGCTGAGAAGTGGTTCCGGGGCCTCGGTTGCGCGCTCTTTTTTACATTCAAATCATTGTCGAAGTTGCACACACAAAAGCTGTGTTGTTTCTCAAAATGTCGCCGAGGCAAATCAAACCAACGGGCAACAACTCCAATGTAAAGGTCCTGGTAAGCCATATTCATGCCCCTATGGTGATGACAGCATATTGTTAATGAGCAAGCGCCAGAAAGTATGATGCACCGGCTATACTTAGATGGCTGAGAAATCCATTCCTCAAACTATCAAACCTAAGTCTATCTGAATGGGCTGCGCAAATATGTTCGCGACACGTACTATCAGCGCACAAACGCCCGTTCACGATTGTGACTTGATGGCCGCCACCAACCTACACCCAAGTTTTGGACTCGTATACTCGTTCCTGCTGAAGGCTTCCGCAAATGAACTTTATCGAAATCATCTAATCTACATATCCGTGAGACGAGCTTGCGTCTCATGTCCTGGAAGGGATCCCCTCAAGTCGTTGATACTCAAAAGGGATTTAATACGGTGCGATTACAGCACTTCTCGACTTTATATTGTTATCCTGGCATGGGTTTGGTGGTGCCCTCATCGCGAAAAGTATTTGATGGGGGGTGTGACCGATCGCGTTCAACGCGTATTGTCACGCCATGTCTCCTGGGATCCATTTGCGAGCTGCTCGCCAATATGGGCATATATGTTCCTGGAAAGCTACTGCTCCATCTATGTTGCTTTGGGTACATCACGTTGATGAGGAGTGGAATGCATCAACCTCCGAGTAGCGTGCCGTACGTCACGAACCACCATACGCGGTGAGCTTGCGGTGTTTGAACCCACACCTGCATTGTCATTCTAATACTCTCGCATGTGAATAGGTCTGCATCGCCAATATGGTCGCCCCTACAGCCCAGATCCCACAGCTAGCGAGAAGGCGTATATAAAAAAGCCCCACCCTATGATACGAGCAGCGACAGCATTGCTCTATGCTCGAGCCGCATGGTGAAATAAAGGGAACACAGAACACCGCTCCTACTACTTAGTACCTCAGCCGAAGAGAATGACCAGTCGGTCAACGGTTCGCCGCTCGTGCTGCATATTGTGGCAGCGACTACGGACTGGTACCCAAGCAATTCTGCAAGCATGGGTTCGTTACGGTGCATTGCCTTGACTCACTGTCACATCAAGGCATAGAGTACCGACTGCTTTAAAGCCCCGATACGGTGAGCGTCGTCCTCGTGGTAATATCATACACAAATGAATATGGCTGAATATTCCAAGCGAGAGCGCTTCTGCCGAGTGAGTACGTCCGAGTTCGTGGCGCCGTATCATGTCTCAATCATAGACATCGGTCATACAGGTAGATTACCAAGGCGGCACATATCCGGCAGTCAATAAAACGGTACTTGCGAAAGGTGCGGAGCGGTATATGGATGGCCCGAGCTACTCATGCGCTTACCGCGTTGCTAGGCTAACGGTCCGTTTTGATGGTGGGAGCTGGACCGAGGGGAATGAAAGCGTCGCCAATGCATTGTCGGCCGCTGGAACCCACGGGAAAGTGAAGGTAAGCATATGAGTTGATATCTCGGAACAACTTGCGCCATGTCAGAAGAACGTCGACAGTACCACGTGGTTCCTACCTGGGGATCTATGGCACTTTCATCTTGCACCGGAGCGCATTCTGTCACAAATTCATCAATGCGGTACGATTGATGGCCTGGATAGGCACAGCGGTGGCTTTCGGCCGTGGACGTAATTCTGACCGCTACGGATGCCTTAGTCGGACAGTATGTGCAATATATGACAGCTATATGTTTCATTCCGTTTATCTGCCGTTTCGCAAGTCGGAAGGGCTGAATTCCAGATGTTGTCCATTGTTCAATCCTAAGTGGAGCAATCTGCACGGGACTTTGTTGTGGGTTCGATTAAATGTGAGATCACATGTAATCCAATTCGATGATGACGTGTCTATCTCTGCGGCGTTTGAAACAGGCCTACACGCGATGTACGTTACCTTCGTGCTGATAATACTCGGGATTAGGAGGACCCGTCTCATGACTGCTCGTCATATATAAGAGACCACTCTCTGGAGCTTGTAGGACGTCCTCTCGCGCTACTCTACCAGTGTACAGACCACGAACTCACTATGAACAGCAGCGCGAAATTCAGAGTTGCTATAATGTGAGTGGGCGTTCCTGTCGAGTGGCGTCTGTTGACAGCCTTGATAGTGGCGGAGGCATAGGTGGATTGACTTTCGCTGTCTCGCTCAATAAGAACAGCAAGAACGTCGTTGTCGACCTGTACGAATCGGCCGCCGCTTTTACAGAGGTCGGAGCTGGCATCGGAGTATGGCCCCGTGTTTGGGAGATTTATCAAGAGCTCGGCTTACGAGACGATCTGTTGGCTATAGCCTCAGATAGTGAACAGACTAGAAGTGTGTAGTTCGTTGGACACAATCTATGTGCCTGGTGTTGACATCGAAGTCCCACAGCCCGTGTACTTGAATACCGCAAAGCAGATCAAACCGAGGGAATAGATTTCCATGGAAATACACAAAGAAGTAGGTTAATTTCTCAAACAGGTCAGACCGTGATAGAGATATTCTCACCATCGCAGTTCGTTTTACCTCGTTTCACAGGGCAGAGTTCCAGGCTGCCCTCGTCCGGCATTTACCGCAAAGCTATAATATCTATTTTTCCAAGAGACTCAAGTCTTACACGGAGACGCCATCCGGAGAAATGGTCCTCGAGTTCCTCGACGGCTCGACGGCTGCCTGCGACATCCTAGTAGGATGCGATGGCATCAAATCCGCTGTCCGTTCTGTTCTCTACCACTCTCTGGTCAAGGAAGCCGAGTTAGCAGGTGACATTGCCCAAGCTGCTTGCTTCCGCAGGGAGGCTATACCGCAATGGAGTGGCTATATTGCCTATCGTGCTCTTTTCCCAAGGGACCGTCTGGAAGCAGCCTGTCCAGGACATCCGGCATTGACGAGGAGCTTGCTGGTATGTTATATTTCTTTACACGCCGGCCGCACTGACAAGCCCCTCTCACAGTGTTTCGGAAAGAACAAGGTAGAACTTCTTGCAATTTCAGTGCAACATCGGGTTGACTGGCAGCTGCGGCATCCAGCATATAGTCATTTATCCTGTGTCTCAGGAACACTTCATCAATATCGTCGCATTTGTGGCGGACTTCAAGTCGCAAGGTGCTATCTATCCTGAGCCATGGGTTCGTGAATCGGGGAAGGAGGAGCTGGCTGCCCTATTTTCTAATTGGGAACCCGACGTTCAGATATTGTTCAACGTGCGTGATCATCAATTATATGAGGCGCGCTAAGATTATTGTTGCTGACCAAGGGACGTGATGGATAGTGCCTAGACAAGGTATCTGCTTGGGTGATCAATACGCTCCCGTCGCTGCATACGTATGCTGGATCACGAGTGGCGCTTGTCGGTGACGCCGTGAGCATAATGAATTGATTACCAGTCAAGCTAACGCAAGGTATTGATTGTGATGCTCAAGGCACATGCTATGGAGCCTCACCAAGGGTCTGGAGCCGGCCAAGCCGCAGAGGTATGCACCGGACATGACCACACCTCCTGATGCTCATGCCATAGAATGCGTCCATAGGATGCTTTCATCCTAGCCACTATTCTTGGGCACCCTTCCGTCACAAAGGAAACGCTTGCCAACGCTTTGCTTATCTATGACGAAATTCGTCGGCCATTCTCGCAGCAGATCGTCGAAAAGTCACGACTCACTGGTATACACTATGACCTGCACTGCCCTGGAATTGAGAATGTGACGGAAGGAGCAAGTGCACAAGGCGCCATATCCACCAGGCAACTCGAAGCAATTGGAAAGAAGCTTGATGATCTTATAACTTGGGCGGGAACCTCGTCGATCATGGATGATCGAGACAGGGCTCTGGAGTTACTGGAGGCGGGACTGAAAGCCCAGGTTTGAAGTCGAGTCACGTAAGATGTTATAACTATAACCTTGGAATGCACTTGTGAAATGAGACGCGATGCTAAGTGCATGCCATCAATATTGAATAGCGTCGCATCTTCCGTCTCCACCAAAAATAGGTTTGTATTTCGGAGTGCATTGTACACGTTGTTTTACTCTGCTACCAAACTTGCATTATCGGTGAGAATCTCGTTCAGCCTGTCTCGGTGCAGACAATTCTCGAAGCTAAAGCTTCGCGCAATCTCGTCCAACTCCTCGACGCTCTTGCCCCGGAAATGCTCCGCCCACGGGCGTACGAAGAACTCGGACAACAAGATGTTGCGTGCCAGGCGGCCGACGCGGTCGGACAGCTTCCATACTGGGAATGGGTAAAGGTTCTGGTGTTCAGGTGGCACCTCTGTAGTGATGAGGTCGATAAGTGGCTGGTACACGGGCCGAACCTGAGAGTCGTCGGCGCCCCATGCGTCAAGTGCCAGGCGGTGCTTTTGCGCAAGGAAGTCCTTGAACAACTTCATGTACGGCGTCTCGCGGGAGACGTATACCATGCCCTGGAAGCCGATGTCCTTGTATAACCAGATCGACCAGGACAGGCGATCCTGAGCACGATCGTGAGCTGATACAACTTACTGGCATACGAGTATGGGCCATACCTTGTTATAGATGTCGAGTTGGTCTTTAAGCACCTTGAAGCGCTCTTGATTGATGGCTTCGGTCTTTGCGCCCTCGTACTCCGTACGTGCATATACTGGGCCCCATTCGCCATTCCATACACACAATCCATGCGCGTCCATCCACTCTCTCTTCTTCTCGTAGCTCCTGCGCAAACGTCTACGTTGCGTCTCGTCGCCTGTGTATTCTTCGGGCGACCTTGGGAAGCCGAAAAGACTGTAGTCATGGATTGCATACGCCGAGTTCTTCCACCGCAAGTGGGCGTCACCGAAGTGCGAGAAATCAGACGCGAACGTGTTCCCGTCAAAGAACAAGATATGGTGTGGGTCGTTCTGCCGAATTACGGTGTACACTCTGTCGTACCAGTCAACGACGCGAGTATGGTAGGGATCCGTCGGTTCGTTAAGGGGGTTGAAGCCGGCGACCCAAGTGTTGCCTGCGTAGTGTTTTGATAATTGTTCCCAGAGCCAGATTGCGCGGTCCTGGAAGTCTTTGTGATTCCAGAAGTTCGCGATGTGCGTCCCGGCGTCTGAGTGCCAGTCGCCGTTCTGTCCTCCCGGAGCAGTATGCAGAACAAGAATTGTGTAGATGCCATGCTTGGCGCAGAGGTCAATGACGCGGTCCAAATGCTTGAAACCCTCGGGCTTGAGCACGCGCGGATGCATGTCATCTTGAAGCAATCAGCCGATCGACATGCTAATTTCAGAGATGATCAGCGTACCTTCAAAATGCCTGTAATTCACAGAAATGCGAATGGAGTTAAGTCCTAAACTTTTGAAAAAGGCCGCATCCGCATCCTGGAAGAAATATTCCAGGAACTAGAGGGATGACTGGTTAGTCGCTGTCGCGTCGTGAAATCTGGAGGGAGTAGACCTTATCAAAAAAGAATTCAGACTTCGCTTTTCCGACCACATCCGCTAGCGCAGCACGAATCTGGGACTCAATACCGGGGTATCCTGTGGGACCGATTCATTTACACCTTCAGTACGGATGTGATGTGTGCTGACCGGAGATGAAATTCTCCATGCTGGTGAGATACACATCAGGCGGCGATATCTGGTCGAGAACTAAGAATACTCACTTCATCCATCCTCCGAGTCCCGCTCCGCGAAGAATGACCTCCTTACCATTCTGGTCGACAATCTTAGTTCCGGACACCCTCAAGTACGCCATGTTGGACGGTTTGAGATACCAAGGGCCATCGACCCTGCGCCCTTTAAACCCTGGAAGTACAGGTACGGGGCTGGATCACGATGGCGCACGAGATGCGCTCCGGCCTGCATTGGGCGGAGGTTAGCGGTCCGTGTTGCTGGTCCCTTCCGAAGTTATCCCGCTTAGGCACTCTTCGCCATTTGAATTACCCCATATTCTGCCCGGTCTGCAGGGTTGAAGAGGCCAGAGCGTCGGAAGCAGGTGGCGTAAGAAAAGAAGACAAACAGATGACCGTGGAGATGGAGTGGGGATCTGGAGGTCTGGCCAATCGGCGGATAGATTTCTTGCATACTTGTGTTAAGCCCAAATATGGACTTGTTGATGGCATAATTAGCGCGCCAATTCTGTTCCTGGTGACTGACATTCACTGTTTTGTTCACCGGGACTAGCACCTTTTTCCGAAGATGTTACACAGCTCGCGGCACATGTCTGCTCAGCTGCTGCTTGTATGTCACAGTGAGGACAAACTATAAGTTCCTCGGCACATGATGCCAGAAATCAAGAGACCGTCTCGAGTGCCGGAACTGTAATCATGGTCAGTTTCCTACAAGTCGATGGAGCCAGAATTGTCGACAGTGATGGCAAGGAGGTGATACTCAGAGGGGCGGGTTTGGGTGGCTGGATGACGTGAGTCTATAATGCAATGATCTGTGTCTATCGAGGAAGCTCAGTAAATACAAATAGGATGGAGAACTTCATTACCGGTATGTCCGAGGTGTACTTACGAGAGAACAACGCGCAGACGCATTGCTGTAGGCTATCCTGGCTGTGAATTCCAGATTCGAGCAGCGCTCGCGGAAGTCGTGGGAGATAAGAAAGCTACTTTCTTCTTCGACAAGGTACGCCCGTGCCAGTCAGCGAAGAGCAGTACGCGTAGTTCACATCAATGTTAACGGTGCTTTTTAGTTCCTTGAGCACTTCTTCGCCGAGCCAGACGCGGCATTCTTCAAATCGCTCGGCCTCAACTGTATCCGCATCGCGATCAACTACCGTCACTTCGAGGATGACATGAATCCGTGCGTGCTGAAGCCGGAGGGTTTCAAGCACCTCGATCGTGCCATCGCGGCATGCGCAAAGCACGGGATCTATACCATCCTTGATATGCATACCGCGCCTGGCGGGCAGAACGGCGGGTGGCATTCAGACCATGGATCGCACATCGCCTCTTTTTGGATCCACAAGGATTTCCAGGATAGGCTCATCTGGCTGTGGACAGAGGTCGCAAAGCATTACAAAGATGAGAAGGTCGAGGAGACAATGATACATACTGTGCTGAAACGATGACTGACACTCCGCCTAGTGGATCGCAGGCTACAATCCAATGAACGAGCCCGCCGACTCGCGACACATGGGTCTGGTCGACTTCTACGACCGGGTATATGCGGCCATCCAGTCCGTCGACCCGAACCACATGCTCTTCCTCGACGGCAACACTTTCGCGTCCGACTTTACCGGTTTCCCCGATGACGCAGCGGCGCGATGGCCCAACGCTGCGTATGCGATACATGACTATTCGCTCTACGGATTTCCCAGGTCTCCAGAGGCATACGCACGGACGGACGAGCAGCGCCGCCGTATGCGCCGGAGCTATGAGAAAAAGCGCGAGTGGCTGGACCGGCGCGGCCTCTGTGTATGGAATGGCGAATGGGGCCCGGTGTATGCGCGGAAAGAATATGATGGAGAAGCGACAGAAGAAACTAACGAAAGACGGTACATGGTCCTGAACGACCAGCTCGAGATGTATCGCGAGGTCAGTTGGGAGTGGTGCCTGTATGATGCCTTCTGAGACGACCCTCTACGCACAGGATCGTCTCAGCTGGTCAATCTGGCTGTACAAGGATATCGGCTTCCAAGGCATGGTCTACGTCTCGCGTGAGACCGCCTATATGCGGCTCTTCAAAGACTTCCTGCACAAGAAGTACCGCCTTGCAATTGACGCGTGGGGCGCAGACGACCGCTTCGTGCGGCACGTTTACGAGCCGCTCGTCAACCTCATAAAGGAAGACGTACCGAACGAAGGCGATCAGCGACTGTACCCGTACCCTATCTGGACACTTGAGCGGCGCGTCGAGGTACTTGCGAGAAACATTCTGGTGAGCGAGTTCATGGTGAAGGAGTGGGCGAAACACTTCCGGGGCATGGACGAGCCCGAATTGGAGAAGATTGCAGAGAGCTTCAAGTTCGAGAACTGCATGGGGAGGGAGGGGCTCAACAAGGTGCTGAGGGCTCACGCGCCTCAGATCAACACCGCCTGAGACGCCGCTCTCGCCCAGGGAGCTGCATTATGTCGTTTCCTGTTGTGTACTTTTCTGTGACTTTACAATGGCAGCACGGATCATCGGGCAGCAAATCTGTCTCTGGCCTTGACATTCCTTCGTAGATCTTCCTCGCGTAACTTGCCTTCTAATGCGGCGAACAGCTCGCGGGCATACTTTTCTCCATCCTGCGCGGACAGACCCCCCTTAGCCCTGGAAATAGCTGGATGCTGACCAACGTACCGCTGTGAAAGCTTTCAGTTGAGCGACTGTCAACTCTCCTGGGCCCAGCAATCGCATAGCTTGCAGAACAGCGGGTGAATCTGGGGGAAAGGAGAATGCAAGCAGGAGCCTCAGTGGTGTGGATGCTTCTTCCGAAGGAGTCGCATCAAGATAATGCATCGGAGGCAACTGTATTCGGGATGAATCTCAAGTCCACATTGGTGCAAAGTTATCATGGATGTACGCACAATATTCAGCGTCACGCAGACAGGCCATTGTTCTCGCCCACCAAGCACCTCTCCTTCGTCCCAGTAGTCCGGAAGTTCAAAATCTGCCGCCGTCTTGATCATGTCGCGTGTGTCGAAGCTGCTCTTCTGCGCCTGTTGTCCAGACTCTGTGTCCATCTCCACGTCCGCTGCGCCCGACGGTGCTAGACCCCTCGCTTGATACTCAATGGGTCGCGTTCGTGGTACTTTCGTATCCCAGAGCGCGGCGCGAGAAGCCATGAAAATCGCGTCAAACACATTACCCGCGTCTGCGAGGACAGCAACATCGATACATAGCAGCCAGGACTTTTTGTTTGGAAGAATGCCCAAATTTGGTGGGTGTAAAGACGAGTCCGAGAGCGTTTGGTGAAGGATGGTGGTCAAATCGTACTGTAGCTCATCGAGGGCGTTGGACGAGAGGTGTGGGTAGGCGGAGGGAGAACTGTCTTTGCATCCATCAGCTACATGGTAAACAGAAACCGACCCCAGTTCTGGAACAACATCCGAATCGTTTTACTAAAAGTGAAGAGCGTACGCACCATATTACTGAACAGATAATTCTGCCACCCTCGACTCCATCGCCGTTTTCAATGTCCTCGACCTCGAGCTTCGTCGCCGCGACGACTTCAGTCCCCCCACCACCTTCGTGAGGTTGCTTCCCAATATTGAGCTTTGCACTGCCATTTGCCAACGGCGCGACGCCAGTCTCGAGCAAGACCGTTCGGAAGTCAAACAGAGAGCGGCCGTCGGCGCGTAATGGCGGACTTGAGCACAATGAGGAATGGATATAGGATTTCTCGGCCTTTGACAAAGACGTCGACGCGGATGCCATTGCAAACGAGGTAGGCGATTTTCCGTGTAGTCTTGAATTTGTCGTGGACGTCGGCAAGTAGGTCACGACTCGACAAGCGCGCCTGAAGGTCGGATACACTGAAATCAATCATCTTGGTTCCGGACAATCATAACGCTTCCTCTCTCACAAGTGCATTATTGTGTTCTTGTACCCAATCATTGCAACATGTATCCCGGTAGGACAGAGCTGGTGGTACGTAGCAATAGGGAACTGACTTTCAGTAGCCCAGGCGCATGCCATCAAGACGTTTGGCAAGCTCATAGAGGAACTGCCTGTCCCTCAGCAAACTAAGGTATAGCACTTGAGTCTTGTCTTAGGTCTTGATCATTTACTCATCGACAATAGCCTCATATCATCCTGTTAGCCGGCGCCGTTACGCCCTTCAGACATGACACGGATCGCGAGATGGTGTTTCGGCAGGTCTAGTCCATCCTCATATCTTGCAAGTCCCATTTCTTGACCTTGTTCCAGGAATCGAACTTCTTTTACCTCTCAGGGTGCTCCATTCCCTCCGCGTATCTTCTCCTGACGTACCAGAGCGGGACGTCGCTCGAGAACAACCCTCTCATACAGCTCTTTATCCCGAAAGCTGAACTCGCAGACCTACTTTGGTCTGTCCCTCCGCCTACTGTCCAAGAGGCATCGGCTGCATACCAGGTGACTCGCGTCGAGCACCTCGCCGAGCTCACAAACGCGATTAAGGAGCAGATGAAGGCCTACGCAGGTGCAACATTCCACATCCTGCCTGCAGGCTCTCCCCTATTCCCTTCGCTGCCTGCACAATACACGGCCCTTGTACTCCCGCCGAACGCGAACGCCACGGATGAGTATCTCCTGACGGCGCTCCATCGAGCACGGCTCATCAAGGATACGGATGAAATTGCGGCGATTAGGCAAGCCAACGCGATCAGTTCGCGGGCGCATGAAGTTGTCATGCGTGTTCTTGGTCAGGGTGTTCGAGGCTTGATTACACAAGGCAAGGGTGCGGGTGTGGATCGACCGCTACTCCCTGGTGAGTGGTTGATTGAGAAGGAGGCCGAGGCCGAGGCGCTCTTTGTTGCCTCCTGTCGGCGCGAAGGGTGTGTTCACGAACACCGTCTTGGTGCGACGGCGAAACTGATGCGCGGGCAGTGCCGTTCATCAGGCGTACCTACCGATTGTCGCCGCTTCGACTCGCGCATCCACGCTGCATTACTGTTGCAACGACCGAGAGTTCGCCTGGGGTCCTGTAGCACCTCACGCTCACGAGAACGGGAACTACCTGGCACACGATGACACCAGACAACTGCATCCTCAAGTCTTGCTTATCGACGCCGGTTGTGAATGGGATTGCCACGCATCGGATAGTAGGTCTTGAATTGTACATTCCTGTCGCTTATGTATTCATGGGTTTGACCTAGTCACTCGCACCATGCCGGTAGGCAATGGCGGTAAGTTCACTCCTGAGGCCCGAGCTATCTATGAGCTCGTCCTCGAGATGCAGCGAGTAAGCATCCCTCTTACGCCTGAAGGGCGACACTGACCCCCCCCCCCCCCCCCCCCCCCCCCCCCCCCCCCCCCC
>NW_020169837.1:1045304-1103600 GCF_002117355.1 Postia placenta MAD-698-R-SB12 | reverse complement strand
CCCCCCCCCCCCCCCCCCCCCCCCCCCCCGTAGCTCTCGATGGAAGCTCTGAAGCCGGGAGTCCATTGGGATGCCATCCAACTGCTCTGCCACCGCACCCTCGTGCGCGGGTTCCAGCGACTTGGCATCTTCAAGGCACCAAACTCGCCGAACTCGGGATCATGGAATGCGGAGGAGGCCGTCCTTGCGAGCGGCGTCAGCAGTGCATTCTTCCCGCACGGACTAGGGCACTCGTTAGGACTCGACGTCCACGACGTCCCCAGCGCAAGCAAGCCTGAACAGAATAATACGATCGGAAAGGGCATCGAGCTCGGGCACGAGTCGTTCTACACATACCTTCGTCTGCGGCTACCGCTGGAAGAGGGCATGGTTGTGGTAAGTAAGGGATGTATGAATTGGGACGTCGGTACTTATCGGACTTTGCAGACGGTAGAACCGGGGATCTATTTCTCGCCGCATCTCCTAGCCCCTGTTCGCGATTCCCAACACGTCGACCACGACGTGCTCAAGAGGTATGAGAGTGTCGGTGGCGTGCGCATCGAAGACGTCGTCGTAATCACCAAGGATGGCTACGAAAACCTGACTACGGTCAGGAGCGACACTGACTGGATTGAGGCGGTCTGCTCGGGTGAGATATGAGGACTTTGCCACAACAGTTACAAAAGGCGTGTACTGAGTCGTGTACTAAGCCTTTACTGTATTTGTTTACTTGGTATACCTATCATTGTATCAGAGAGCTATGGAGGAGCGAAGGCTCGCTGAGGGCGGTACCCGTTCTGCCATTCCTTCACCCTCAACATTCGGGAATGGGTCAAGGATCGTAATGAGCCCGGAATTCGTCTTATACAAACATGCTCCCGATTCAGGAGGTACAGTAACACTAGCCTCAGAGACTAGGCGAGTGACTACTGTCGTAATACATCGACGAGATACAGCGATAATTGACCCTGAGCTGCTTTCATCGGTGGTGCAGTAGGAATGGAGGCCAAATACAGCGCACTGCCTTGTAGAAGACTGATTGGTGAATCTGAAAGAAGGCTCGGATGTCATGTACCAGCTCATGGTCTTGTGCGGGGAGCACTCACCAGCACATTGCGGGAACGAAATCCAACGAAAACAAACAGAAGTCGAGCCGCGACGAAGATGGAATATAGCAGTCATTAGTGCAACAGACGATGAGAGAACGTCTACTCTTCCCCACATCAACAAGGTCATAATCTATAAGACTGCTTACGAGAGACAACAAATCGCCGCACCCGTGATCAATAGTAGTCGCTCTACATAAAACATTGTCAAACTAATAGTACATTTATAAATATTTGCAGCACAAAGTCCTAGAACTTGCACCAAATCTTAGGAGCGCCATTAAACCGCGCAGCAACTTCGAAGAGAGCCGAGGCAATCAACATGCACCCGACGTATACCTGCAGGCCCAGGTAGCTTCCGTGGTCCTGCTTCAAAATTTCTGAAAAGGAGTGTCAAACCTTAAGCCTACATGATTGAACGTAACTTGACAATTCCTACCACCAGCGATAGAAGGTCCCGTCAGAATTCCGGGGACCATGCCCATCCTATCATTGGGGTTACTCGTGGCGCTTCTCAAATAACTGGAACACACGTACGTGAACATGACTATGCGAGTCCCGGCTTTCCCCGGATCTGTCGTCGTCTGCGCCGCTGCGCTCGCAGCGACCGAAGAATACGCAGCTGCGAATGAGCAGAACGAGCACTTAGTTGCGTACCCATAGCTTGAGTGTGTAATTAGTACCGGACGTAAACCCAAATCTATAGATAGGGTCAGCGTGTCCACTCGCAGCATATACCTAATTTACTTACATGATGCAGAACACGATCGTTTCGGCTGTGCGCTGGGATGTTGTCCAGATGGCAAGCGACGCGACAGCCGACAAGAGCAGTACGGATGTGGATATATTGAAACGGCCGAGCTGATATAAATTCAGACGGTTGGACGATCATGCCAGTGGGACGTGTATACGGCCTCGAGCAGTAGCCGTTACCTTGTCAGCGGCATATCCTGTCACAAGACGGCCAGCAAAGCCAGCGGCATTCAAGACAGCTATAGTGTAGAAGGATAGACTGGAGCCCAAGCCTATGGTGAGAGCGAATGGCTCCATGTACAAGAATGGGGTGTATAGGGCTGGGGGCACGTCAGCGCGACCAAATATAGGATCAATGAGTACTAAGAGACTTGCCAAATGAAGCTAGAAACCCGCTGGCGAAGTGCAGTAGAAATGTAACGTCACGCAAAGCATCGAAGTCGACTAGCGGGAGGCCACCATGACGGGGAAGGCGTTCCTTAACGAGGGGGATCGCCAGTAGCTGGAGTCCTAAATTAAGGAACGCCATAACGCGGACAGCCCAAGGAAATCCAATGGAGTCGAACAACCTTGGAAGCATGATGGAATAGACGACGCCGGCCAAGCTCGACCCACTAAATACCTTTTCAAAACAGGTGAGAAACATCGCATATTGAAGTGGGTGGACGTACAATTCCAATGGCTATCGTTCTTCGACGATTAAACCAATGAGTGGGAACGGTCGCCTAGGTTCAATAGTCAATGTAATATATGCAGGTCGAATAGGTCGAATAATACTATTGGGTAAAATCTGGAGGAGCAGTGTCAACGGTCTGTTCCAGGGTGGAAGACATCAAGCATACTGTAGTGCCATGCCTATGCCCAAGCCGATTCCTTGCGCGAGCAGGACTTCGACATAAGTCTTTGCTAGTGACGTCATTATCAAGCAGAAAGTTGACAATACGCAGCCGGCGACAAGTAACGTCTGTCAGGCGGCTTCCGTTGAGCCAAATTATACATAAATGCGCCCAAATACATACACACGTACCCTTGCTCCGTGGACATCGAACACTCGGCTACACAGATTGCTCACCGTGTAGATGGTTGCGATCTGTGTGCTTCCAATCCAACTAAGGGCGAAAGCGGAATACGTGGGCAGTAACTGAGTGGAGTAGTAGGTCTGAAACACGCCAAATATATTGGCTTGACCTGAGAAAAGTGCACAAAAAGTGCACAATACTTTCAGCGCCGTGCGTTGATTGGTAGAAGGCATGTTTATACCGAATGAAGAGAATGCGAGCACAAAACACCCTATTACATTGCCCCAGCCAGCTAAACCACCATCAGGGAACGTCACCTGAAGGACATTCGAGTAAGCGTTCATTGTTCGATTGAGCATTTTGTATCACTCGGAAGCCCACCTCGACGCCCTCCTCGTTCATGAAGGCATCGTCACCAACTTTGGTGTCTACGCCAACACATTCAAATTTGAGGTCTTCATTGGGCTCTGTATTGGACATGGTCCTTAACGAGTGTGTTGCTCAGTTGATCTTCGCCGACGACGTTGAGATGAAAGGTAGGAAATAAGATATCGACTGGACGTGACGTGAAGGAGTGCTTAAAGTAGTGTTAGTACAACCCACGGTATCCGCGGTGACTGAGGGCATCCCGCCACGGTAATGATCATGGCTCTTGCATCGCTACATGTGGAATGCTCGAGACGAGCATATTTGTTGTTTATACATACCGAACTTCTGCCGCAAGCTCCGAGGAGCTGCAATTTCCATATGGAGAGGCGAATAGCCATTTCTAGCCTCTAATCGCGTCGCGCATCGTGCTGCCCAACTAGCTGTCTAGCTTCTGAGCAGCAGGACGACGGTAAACCATGATGTATAATCGGGGGATTGCCACAACCGAAGCGATTGCTCCGCGCGGCGGGAAATCGAGCTCTGCATGGACTGCCAGTGTTGGGCAGACTGTCAATGTTTTAGCTTCCATGACTGGACTTCGGGTATTGGTCGTGGTATCGCACCAGCAATGTTGCTAATGTGACAGATACGAAATTGTAATCACTGCAACACATCACTGGTGCTAGTCTCCTGAGAGTAAAGTAGTACCTCTTTGCAACTTCCAAAGGCTTAGTATTCGTGTCTGATACTTCTCTTGGCGAATGAGTAAACACAAGTCGTGCTCAATAGCGGTTAGGTCAGATATCTTTGCGAGAACGGTGCGATCATATTCCACATATCAGAGCAAAGCAGCTAAATCGATTATGATGAAGGCAGAATGTAACTGTTGTTTGTAGGGAATGATCGACCTATAAATGGAATCATGTGGCGAGCACGAATCACGTGCCTCCGGTGCGCCCCCTGGAGAACGGTCGAGTCGAACGCGACCACTCCTCACACTCAATCAGCCTTACTTCTTACTTCAACTTTGGCACGCAAGTCTCAAAAGTCTCTGCAGTGTCTTAGAGGTCAAGTTTTCTCTTTTCCGTCTGACGACGACCATCCAGCACACACGGATCCTCTTGCACGATGACAGAGTTGCAAACGCGGCCTCATATCGCAATTCAACCCAGGACGGTTCCCATTCCTGCTCCTCAACCCGCGCACCCGGGTATGTCTGTTCATTTCCGTTTGCCATGGGGGGAACCATCGTTGACAAATATGAAGCCTATTACAACAACATTCGGCAGTGGTCCAACTCAGTCACGCCTCCCCCTACGAATGGCAGGACGAATCCCTCACGCGCTCGCCCTCGACCTACTCGAGGAAGCACGCTTGTAACATCCCAGACGCCTGCCAGCCCATCTCCATACGCTCAGCCGGCAGCATTACCTGCAGCCCCATCGTACCCGATGGCGTTGGCCCCTCCACCATATCCACAGCAGTCTACCAGTATCCCTGCTCGGCCACAAGCCCTGCATTCCACCTATGCCTCACGTCTGCGCACGGGGACGACCCTGCTTATGCAGCCGATTTTGGCATCCTCGTCCGCCATTGCCGTCACGACGCGCTCCTCTCGGCGGGGTGGCGCCGTGAACTACGCGGAACCAGCGTCTGGCGACGAGTTCCCGGACGCCGGAGCTATTGATTCTGAAGACTCGGACTTTGTGGCGAGCGGAGGAACGCGGTCTGCGGTACGTTCAGCGCGGCTTTCGAGCAAGGCACCTATAGGGGCATCCGTGTTCCACGCTGGAAATGCGACACCGGTAGCACAGCCAGCGCAGGCACAGCAGCGAAATGAGCTGGACCAGAGTTACCTGGGTATGATACCGCCGTCACGTTTTATAACTGCAAGGCCTGTCGCGCCCACAAAACACGAGTACTTGTGAGTGTTCTTATCCACCGTGAGAGTTGCGGCGTTGTGACTAGACGTGGGACAGCCCGCCTGAGGCCATGGAAGTGCAGGCACGCAGACCGACATCGCTAGTACCCATACGTGTCGAGTTTGAGACGGACACTCTCAGAATACGGGACTGCTTCGTATGGAACCTACACGAAGACCTGATCAAACCGGAGTCGTTTGCACGAGCATTCTGTGTCGACCTGGACCTACCGGTAAACCCTTGGGCGGAGACGGTTGCCAACCAAATCAGGGCGCAGCTGGAAGAGCACGAAGGGGTTGCAGCGGTCGACTTTGGTGTGCCCGACCCAGAAATGGAGGAGAAGCTTCGAGCGGGCGAGGAAATGGGCGAGTGCCGGGTGATTCTGAGTGTGCGTATGCCAACTGCTGGAGACATCCGTGCTTGCGCTGAATTCGGGCCGTGCAGATCGACGTGCAGATCGCTACATACCACCTGTGTGACACGATTGAGTGGGATCTACTGTCGTCGCTCACGCCCGAGGCCTTCGCGAGCAAGCTTTGCTCCGAGCTGGGGCTGTCGGGCGAGGCGGTGCCGCTGGTCGCGCACGCGATGCACGAAGAGATCGTGAAGCACAAGCGTGACGCGCTCGAGTGGGGTGTGATCGGCGGCGACGCGCGCGAGGCGGACGACGAGCGGCCGCGCGACAAAAGCGGGCTGAGTCTGCTGAAGGACAAGACGGGGCTGGGGCTGGGGTGGGGCCGTGCGCCGAAGGACGGGCGCGGGCCGAAGCCGCTCAGGAGCGTATGGCGCGACTGGGCGGAGGCGGAGGAGTTCACGACGCGCTTCGAGGTGCTGACCGCGGAGGAGGTCGAGCGGAGAGAGGTCGAGCGCGAGCGCGCGAGTCGGTGCGTATACGTTGGCTTGCAACCTGTGCGGACATGGCTGATCGTGTCTGCAGACGATTACGTCGGGAGACATCGAAGTTCCAGTCGCAGACGGCGCGCAGGCGACGATGAGTTGTCACGTTCGTCTATTTCGCCTGTCTGTTTTCGGTGGGGTTTGCTCGCAATCTTGTTATCATGATCCTGCTGGACGCGTATCTTACTACGTTCGTCGATATAATTGTATACGTATGCCGTGCGGCTCCGCGATAATGGCGATTCTAAACGCACACTGCTATACAACGCGCTGTTCTGGGGAACGAAGTCATTTTTGCTCATGATCATTTCAGAGTATCTTCTAAGCCGCGTTGTTGACGGTGGTCGTGCTCACTTACATGTCTGCAGTCATCATATGCAGTATGCCCATGGTGAGATCGCTGCGCTTCCAACCTATTCACCCGAGTATTAAGTCAGTGACAACCAGGTATCTCGGCCATGACCGGACGGCCATTCTCGCCTCCCCTGGCTTTCCGTACATTCATTCTGTATTGTTGTTCTCATTGCAACATGGTGCTCAGTCTACGAGAACACATTGCTGTGACGCCTCCACCTATTCCACGCCATTGACCTATGGAACTTAGCCTCTCATGGGCAGAACTGTAGGAGGCTTAGAATATTCGTATCTTATCTGACACGGATGCGGATGCTGAGTGCATGGGTGCCCAAGCCGGGCTGCATTGCATCGGCCATACGTGACCAAGACATGGGAATCCTACAGGAATTATAGAGTACGCGGATATCGCGGCAGAATAACAGAATAACACAACAAGCGATCCCATCCGAAAACAACTAAACGATCTGCGACGATATAGGAGAGCGGCAGCAAGATATAAACAAAGGGAATGGAATTCAACAGAGCCTCCCCGCCTGTGGTAGGACTCTGGTCTCTACGAACACAACACGCGCTCACGCCGCGCCGTCTTCTGACGGCTTGACGTTCAGCGGCGGCACAGGCGGCACCTTGTACTCGCCATACATGGCCTCCACCTGTTTGACGAAGCGCTCCCGCGTACTCGCGCTCTTCTCCTCGTCAAAGAAGCTCTTCCGGCTGTCCTGTTGGCTCCACACGCTCGAGCGATCGCCGCCATCGCTCCCGTCGTACATAGTAGCCGGCCGGGAATCATCCACGTACACCGAGCGGTCGTCGTCCGCGGCCTGGGCTTCCGGCGTCTCGTCCTCGTAGGACTCATCGCCCATGTCCAACTCAGAGACATCGTCGCCGTGCTCGGCCTCGGCCTCGTCCGTGAACGAGGCCTTTCGTGTCCTGCTCGGGCTGCTGAATGCACCAGCATAAGGCCTGTCCAGGGCAGACGCCGAACGCGGTTGCCACCGCACGTCAAGGCGCTCTGGATCGCGCTGGTCGACGTATCCCCCCGCAGACATGGGTTTGGAGATCTCGTACTTGGCGGTCCTCTCTGCCTTCGGGCTTGTAGTAGGAGACATGAGATTCGACAGCTTGCGCACCAGCCCTGAGCCCTCTCCACGCGGGGAGACAGGTCTGACAGGGAAGGGAGATATCCGGCCGCGCTCCATGCCTGGCTGGATAGGCGAAGTCGGGAATGGGGAGACACGTCCACGCTGGGCTGGCGGGATCGGCTCCGAGATCACAGGCACTGAGGCGTATGCGCCCGTGGGATTCATGACGTCGGACTCGGAAGCTGAGCGCACTGCGTGCGTCGGAGCTGAGACCGGTGGCGCGGGTAACTTTCGCGTAGGAGGCGGCCCGGCAGGTGGGGGGGAAGGAAGGGGGCGCGACGGAGCACCACGTACATCTGCACCATCCGCCGACATAGACCGCGGAGGGACAAGATGCTGTGCAGAACGAGGGCTATTCGGCGCTGGTGGCACGTCGGGGAGCGGACCTTGCGGAGGAGGCGTAGGCGGAGGAATACCATAGTAGGCCAAGATGTGCGGTCTCAGGGACGTCTGGCCCGCAGATGGGCTTGGAGGAATGCCGAATGACTTCTTTGATGGTGAAGGTACAATGGCCCCGGAGTCGGGTCGCGCGGGACTCATTTGCGGCGATGTAGCATCTAACGCGCCATTGTTGGTGGGCGTCATCTGCGGTGTCACAATAATGTATTCCCCCTCGGCCGTGCGTGAAGTGAATTGTTGCGCGGCATATGAGTGGATGGAGGTAGGAGAGTTCAGCACCAGTGGCGCAGGTACATGTTTCGCTGCGAGCAAACTCGTGTTGGGAGGGGAGATGGTCGGGCGTGGGCCCTTATTCCTCGGAGTCGAACCTTTTGGAACATCCTGCAGCCCCGGCGAGGCTGATGGTGTCAACTGCGCATATAGTCGTTCTGCTGTGGTACCAGTCACCTTCGGGGGACTCGGCGAGGGTGGCATTGGCGCCATATTGCCGAACGTCGCAAGTGCATCAATACTGGGTCGATGTACGGAATGTGCATCACGGAACGCTCTGGTGAGGCCTTCGCGAGACATAATCGATCCTGCCTCGCGCTCGGTCGGCGTGACAGAAACCACACTCTCGCGATCTGCAACCGACGATAGCATTGACACAGGTGTTGCCGTACGCAACGAACCCTCCGCAGCATTCGGCGTCGGGCTGCGCAGAAAGCGCTCTGCGATGGGGAGCATGGCCGAGGGAAGTGTGGGCACAGGCGGTACTTCTCGTAACGGCGAGTCCTCCAAGTCCCGCTTCTTGCGTGACCGTGTATTGAGGCGGAAGAAGCCCTTGCGTTTGGTGGACGCCTCGGACAAATTCCCGCCGTCCGACTCGTCCGCCGTAGACGACATGATCGAGCCCTTGCGCGACCGCTGCTCCTTTGAGCGCCGCGCGCGGCCAGCGTCACCGTCGGTCTCGTAGTCCGTCGCAGGAGAGTCAGCATCCCTCGCCTTGGACTTCTTCTCCTTCTTCAGCTTCTTCGATGCTTTACGCGCAGCCTCTGACAAGTATCCGCCATCGCTCTCATAGTCCGTGGCATCCTCATTGCCCTTGTCTTTCTTGGCCTTCTTCTTTTTCTCCTTGTCCTTCTTGCTCTTGCCCCCATCACTCAGATAGCCGCCGTCACTGTCATTGCCATTGCGGCGCAGCCGGAGAAACCTGCTGCTCTTGGGGCTCGGGGGTGTGGGCGATACAACCCGGGGCTCGCGGTGAGAGCTGAGGTCGAAGACGATCCTCTGAGAACTCTCGCTGGAGCTTTTGCCAGGCGATGGTCTCTGGGGCAACAGGCCGAGTCCAGCTGCGTTGGACGAGACCGGTGAAAGTAGAATCCCAGCACCGGGCTGGGCCTTTGAGGGAGAATTGGACAAGAATGAATCATCCGAAGTTGCAGTCGATGCGTAGGTTAGACTCGGGGACACGGTGTCCTGCGGTAGCAACTGAACACGCGGAGAAGGCACGCAAGCGCACGATACTCACCTCGACGTCCGCTTCGGCATCCTCATCGCCCTCCTCGACGGGGCTGAACATCCACTTTGTGACGGTGCAGCTACTGCCTACGCCGAGTTGCATGGCGCTCTCGAGAATGGACGCTCGCAGGACCGAGTCGCGGCTGTCCGTTGCGCGTTCGCGCGGGGGTCGGGGTGTAGGCGTCGACATTGTTCAAAACTTGGCATATATGTCTCTGTAGTATGATCGACTTTGAGGATATGGATTGGAGTAGAGTGGAGAACGCGATGCAACCGCTCTATATCAACGCGAAAAGCTGAGACGGAGTGAAAGAATGCTCAGAGGCCCGGCATCAAGGGGGTTGTTGAAGGAGTGAATGAACGGGAACAAGATGGTCGAGACCTATCGAGAAGCACACAATGCTAGGAACCAGACTCTGGGTTCTAATAACCATTATTACTTGGTTGACCCGAGATTAGGCGTTAATGATATTAGATAAGATGCCTTATAGGTCAATCAGCTGGTCTGCACGGGTGTTCGATCTTCAAGGCAAGTACTCACCAGCAGCCATGACAAGATATACAAATTTCGCCAGGAAACGCACCTACCTCGATGCTGAACTCAACTACAGGGATGACGGGAACACCACAGCAGACGCTCTCCACGACAATGCGCCCATGGCGGAGCCCGCAGAAGGCGATTCATCTGGCTCACAACCAGCGAAAAAGCGGAAGCGAAATCGCCCAGAGAAAAGGAATGAGGCGGCCAACGACACGACTGTCCTATCAGTGCAAGATGCAGTGAGCGAGCGTTCGTCGGGCCCGAGGGAAGGAGAAGGAGAAGGAGACGACGGAAATGAAGCGGGCTCATCAAAGGCTGCAAGTGAGAAGCGAAAAACTGCGGCGAAGGGAGAAAGGCAGCGACGCCAAAAGCATCAAAAAGGCGAGTCCGCTTACCCTTGTATGGCACCTTGAAGTTGACGAACTTTGGCTGCCTTTAAGATGCACAGTCACGTCAAGAAGCGTCGGAGCGTCGGAGGCTCAAGCGCAAGGACGAGCGTTTCTCAGACACTACCTGCTTCGCCTGCAGAGAGAAGGGACATACTGCCAGGGACTGCACGCGGACAGTGTCTGGGGGCGGCGAAGGCGGCGATACTCAAGGCGAAGCGGGAAACGCAAAAGCCAAGGCTTCCAGGGGGATGGACACCGTCGGCATTTGTTACAGGCGAGTGTCCATGACCATTCCAAGAGTGCTACTACAGACACCAACATGATACCTCACTAGATGCGGCTCGCGCAAGCATACCCTGTCTCGCTGTAGGGAGTTAGCAGACCCCTCAAATCCTTTCCCGTTTGCGTCCTGTTTCGTCTGCTCGGGCAAGGGACACCTCGCGTCAGCGTGCCCGCAGAACCAGGCCAAGGGTGTCTACCCGAACGGCGGGTGCTGTAAGCTCTGCAGAGAGACGACCCACCTGGCCAAGGACTGCTCCCTCAGAAAGCAGGGTGCGCATATTTCCATGTCAAACCCTGCGAAATGCTGTTCGCTGATCGATGCCTTTGCAGAAGTGATCGCTTCCACCGTCTTCCTCGGCACCGGACGTGATGCCGGTGCAGACGAGGACGACTTCCACACGTTCAAGCGGCGCAACGCCGAGGTGGACAAGTCGGAAAAGACAGTCGAGCGCGTGAGGCGGCAAGCCGATGTCAAGATGGGGGCGCATACAGGCATCATCAAGTCGTTTGGCAAAAAAACAGAGACTGCCGCCGCCAAGAAGGTCGTCCACTTCTGAAGTCGCGCATGTAGTCTGAGGATGGAATATGTTCATCTCCAGGTCGTTGCGACTGCTGACAATCTGGAATTTGCTGCCCGACATGCGGGTAATAAATTTTGTACTGCAAGCAATAATTTATCTGGATCGTAGACATTATCCTCTGGTATACAATAAACCACAAGAAAGAAGTTTGTATATGATATAATTTAGTCCAAATAAGCAAGCATGAAGAGTCCTACATCACCACGCAGTTACCAACCTCGATACCCAGCTCTTCCCACTCCTCTTCGGCGACCTCCTTCTCATTCTGCCGTAGCTTCTGTTTAGACTCAACTGGGAACCAGTCTTGCATGAAATTGAGCAGCGCCCAATCAACGTTTGCTGGGATATTCCCGATTAACAATGAGAATGCGCCAAGCCAGCAAACCACTCACAGCGATCTGCAGACAGGACGTTCGGGGCGCGGCACATCGGGCAATGTCCTTGCCCCCTCTTCTGCATCTTCACGAGACATCTGAAGCCGGTCTTAGTAAGGATGAGGGCCGGCTGCGAGGGGGGAAGTATACCTGACACAGAAGAGGTGCCCACAAGACAGGCGAATTGGCTTGAACGCAATATTCGTGCAAATGAGGCAAGCATAGTCGTCAATATGGGGGATGATGGGCAGCAGATTCTCGCCGATAGCCTGGCCCAACAGGAGCGACAAAGACATCGCACTGCTACCTGCCGAAGAATTAGGTTGAGCTAACACTAAGGGCAGGAGTGGCGAAGTAGTGATGTCGTCCGTTCTCCTGGGGGCGATCAAAAATGGGGAACAGATGTCGGGAGCAAGAGGCAGTGCAGTGCGTTTAGCATGTTTCTTGAGAATCTTCCGGGTGGCCTCAGAGGTCGCGAATTGGAACTAACGACTTCGATCAGCAACTGCACAGACGCTATGTGCGGAAGTAACACGCCTTCCTCAAGTCCAGAATGAACGAGTTCAAGTGCAAAAATGTCTGCAATGCCTCTCTGCTCTCCTTCACTTTGAATTCTCTGCTGTCCGCAAGACCCCTGTCTCTCAACCGCTGCAAGAAAAGTTCCAGCCGTTGCTCCGATTCTTCAATTGATCGCTCCCCTCTTGAGGCCTCCTGGTGGCTTTCAAATATGTCTGCGTCCACGTACATCTGGAAGATCTCCCGCCAGGCATACAGGTCAGACTTGTGACTAGAGAAATGCGGCGGCGCATGCACGCTGATGTTGCTGGGGTCCGATGTGTGCGCAGAATGCGGGCGGAAACCTGACGTGGAGGACATTGGACGCGCTGAATGGGCGATGCTGCGAGATAGAGACCGTAATGATGCTTCGAAGTCACTTCGCACCACCGCGAGTTTCGCGTTCAAATACTGCAACGCCTGCGTCAGGAGCTGATAGAATGCAGTGTCGGACACGAGAGGGATGATAATCTCGTGCGTGTCAGGTCTGGGAGGGCAAATGTATGAGCCTATAACCCAGTCCATTAACAGCAGTACGTACGCGACAATCTCCTGGAGTAAAGAGGATAGGGCTGACGGTGTGATGATTTCCTCAACCGAAACGGCAGTACTGTCTTCTCCGGCGCCTTCGCCTGGAGGCAAAGTGACAGCTATAGACTCTTCATCGGTGGCAGCATCGAGTGCGCCTGGAAGGCTTGCCGAACGTGGGGAAGAGGGTGAACCCAGTGCCTCCTGCGATCCAATAAGACGCAAACGAGGCTCGATGTGGTCGGCTACATTGCTGAGTTCATATATCACCTGCGAGAGAAAAGCGGTCAGTAACCAGGTCGTTCGGACGAATAGAACTCCTGTACTTTGACTTCATGGTCATTCACTCTGATGGTCCGAGTGGTAGAGATATCGCCCTGTCCCAGCACTTCCTGCAGCACATCCGGTGAAAGACCTGCGAGCGCATATCAGAATGCGCAGGTGGAATGCGCCCGTGGTAGGCTTACCAATAGAGTTGAGCTCATTCACCACCTTGTTTATCAGCTTTTTCAACTTCCGGTACTCGATCGCGCTATCCCTGAGCTCGACCGGCAGGGTAAGCAGCAGCTGCTGGTATGTCTTGGAGAAATGCATGCATAACGCTGCACGAAAAGCATGTAACAGCAACGAACGCAGACAGTCTCAAGTAAAGGGGCGTATCCCTTCAAGCGTTCGTCCCCCGCAGACTAAATGGGACGCTGACTAAGCAGATCGCTGAGCCACATGGCTATGACATCGTCACATCTTACGACACCCGCTTAAGTCCAAAAACGACTAGAGAACGTTTACTACTCATTTTATTAATGTAACAAACGCGGTCGCTCCTCCAACCGCCAGTCACCCGGTAATAAGAGCCTCCCAGGCACCACCTGTCTGAGCGATCATAGCAGGTCGCTCAGAGCAGCCATCTCGGGTCCACCAGCCTCCTACGATACAAGTAGTCAGTACAAATTCACATGATGTCGACAGGAAACAGGACGCACCCGCATGCCAATCTCCCAGTCTGCGCAAGGGAACGATAGGATGAGCTACCAAAGTAACGGCTGAGAAGACGGCACTTACAGCTGTAGATGATCGTCACGGCCATGAGGATACCCGTGCCGCTGCCAATCGCACCCATTAGGTCAGCCGCGACAGACAGAAGACCGAGGATGGCGCCTCCCAGAGCAGCGGCAGTGGGGACGACGCGCTTTAATTCCTTGTACATCGAGCCTTCACGATGCCCGGCCATGACCTACAAATAAAATTCTATAAGCACACAATGAGGCGTGGAGATAGAAGCACACACCATCTGCTGGTCCTTCAGCTGCTTCGCAATGTCGCGGGGTCCGCTGCCAGAAACTTCAATCCACGTCTTGGAGAAGATGGCGCACGCAGTGCTAATGAACGCGATATAGATCAGAGTGTGGATAGGGTCGAGCAAAGCCGCCTTGAGCGTATGGGGAGGCGACATGTAATACGCGATGCCAGAAACAGCCGCGAGCTGGGGTGAGTCTTCCAATGGCTACGCAAAGGTCTATCAGTTACCAATCGATAATCACATTACGCCCGCATAGCTCACCTCCCAGACACCAAGCAATTTCACAAACAAGTTCTCGGGAAAACGCGATGCGAGCATCTGCGAAATCATGAAAACGTTGGACGTCAGAGCGGATTCCAACATGATGGGCATGTTGGACGTGTAAAACAGTTTGACAGGGTAGGACCCGCGCTGGCCACGGAACCGGTTCGACTTGACAGGGATCTCAATGCGGAAGCCCTGCAGGTATATAACGACTGCAAAGACGACCACCGTCGCGATCAGGTTCATGATGTTCGGCAGACGCTCGCGCCAGAACGCTTCGCGCAGCGCACGCCCCTTGTCGTTCCAAGTGAACAGCAGGTGGAAGAGGGAGACGACCGCGCCTTCAAATTCGGGACCACGCCCGGTGTTCACGGTCGTCGGCGAGAACGCCTTCCACACAATGGACTCGCAGATATTCGTCGCAATGAAGAGCGAGATGCCGGAGCCGAGACCGTACCCCTTCTGGAGCAGCTCGTCGAGGAGGATGACGATGAGCGAGGCTGAGATCAGCTGGATGATCAGCAGGAGGCAGACACCGGCGCCGAGGTCGCGAGGTTGACCGTAGAGACCGGTGAGGACATAGACCGTCGCTTGACCAAGGGAGATGATGAGGGCGAACACTGAACACATGGTTAGTACATATGCGCCGAATGTATGTGAACTCACGCTTCTGAGCCCCGCTGAATAGCACCCGATCGTCCTTCAGTGAGAAGTCGACCTCTATGAGGTTCGCACCGGCCAGCAGCTGCATAATCATCCCACTGGTGACAATGGGCGTGATTCCAAGTTCCATCAGAGTTCCACGATTAGAGGCGAGAATGACGCGCATCCAGTACAGGGGGTCGGACGAGTCAGAGGACATGATCCCGTAGAGTGGGACCTGGGAGCAGACCAGGAAGATGAGGAGCGTGACAGCCGTCCATAGTACTTTTTGGTTGAAGGGGACCTGAAAGCTCGTGTCAGCGCACGAAGCTCGGAGACGCGAGTTGAGGACTTACTTTCCGATCGGGCGAGGAGACCTCTGGCAATATCGGGAGGAACGGCCGGACGAGATTCAAGAATCGAACTAGAGCGTGGTTAGCATGCTCACTTTCTGTAAAAACAGAGTACTTACATGCGGCCATGGCGCGGGTGAAAGGAGTGGTAAGGATCGCTGGGTCGGCTCAGACACGTCGCCACCGAGCTCATGAGGTGGCAGCCAAGCGTGCGCAAACACCATATGCCGCATATGGCATGTGCATGCACAAGCGCCAAAAGCAGCGACAAGTTGCTTGTTTCCCAGCGAGATTTAAGTGGCAAATTCGAACGTACCTACTAACCTGGTGCTTGAGTACTTCGGCTGCCAATTGGTTCAAGCTATGAGAGGAGATAATGGGGGTTTGTGCGAGAGAGGGAAAATGCATTTCTTGACATCGATGTCGGCTTATAAGAGTAGAAGCCCTGACAGGAGTGACATCATACCCTATCTGCGAGGAGTGAATGTCTCACACAACAAGCGATTGAAACCAAGTCCAGAACAGAGCAACACTTTCTACATTAAGATAGAAGCCCCGTCCCGGGTACAGACAAGCTAAGCCCTACGTCTCCAGTCCGAGTCCACAGCCAGCTATTTCTCAGCTTCTCAAGAGCATCGCCTCCGACACATCATATTTACTCACACTTACCGTCGCCCTCGGGAGCGTGATGACGCCGGCACTCCTGATCTACCTACGCTGCTGCTTCCCCTCGCCTTCGATGCCGTCCGCGCAAGCTTTAGAGTCGAACTGAAAGGATACAGGATACAGTTACATCCATCAATCACAGAGGGGAGAGAAAGAAAAAGAATAAAAGAAAGCGAATGTGTTCTTCGAGCCTTAGCGCATCCTTCTCCACCACACTGGATGTCCGCGGATTGTCCTCATCAATGCACGCTAGCGAAAATGATCCACCTGAGTTGCGACATCCTTAATCCCTCGGCCGGGACCCACTTCAAGCACTTATAGCACTTCCCTTGCATAAGCACGGCTTTCTGGTGCTTGCCGACATTGGTGCGAGAAATTGTACAAGCGCAATCTCTATAATGCAGGAGCAGATGCATGATGTGAACGGAACCGTGTAACACAACTGTGATGACCTATAGTGACAAGTACATGCAAAGAGGTCCATGAAAGTATGTATGATAGATATGCATTGAGAACGGAATAAATGAGACTTAAGCGGGCCACTGAGCTCGATATTCCACAGTTTGCCCTGTCTGAGCAATTGCTGGTGTTATGGGGCGATATCTCCCACCATAACAGTCTAAACACGTTGTAGTATCGCTAAATCAATACGGCGAGGTCGACATTAGCTAATTGCGGCATGACAATGAGAAAAACAAACCTGTGCAGGTTCTCGAAACAGCAGTTCCGACACACAATCCTACCACAGCCTGCGGTACAGTCGTCCTTGCCAGTCTTTCCCTCGTTCTCCGGAGTCGGCTTGCCGCCGCCGTCATCCTCGCTGGAAGCGGGCGCCTTTCGCCTCCGACCGGGTGTGAATGGGCCCAGCACAGGTGGCGGAGCGGCCATATTGGCATTGGCCGCATTGGTGGTAAGTGCAAGCACTGTGCGCTTGGGCGAGGACATGGGCGTAGCTGTCGGTGTGGATGACCGCGTCAAGGCAGGGGTGGGCGGGACCGATGGCGGTCCTGCCGTGCACGTCCGCGAGCATATTGTACACGTCGTGGAACGGCATCTATGAAACCGCATTAATACAGGTTTGCACTCACGTAGTTAGATTGCATGAAAAATGGATGGCATTGGGATACCTGGTGCACAAGAGAAGCTGGGAGGTCCGTCCGCCGAAAGCCCGATGACAAGAAGAACAAACGACAGCCTTTGAGTGGCCAGAAAGCTCCTGCCCAGGCGTTGATGGCAAGGTCGTCGGATGAGGCGAGGTTGTAGATTGAGTATCTACCGCAAGTCTTCTGCGTTTATGCGCAGGTTTAGTTGCTACAGACGAGCCCATGGAGTGTTGACCGAAGCTTTCGAACCGGTGACCATATGCAAACTGAAAAAGTGATGGTGCGATCGTAAATGTGTCAATGGTAGGAACAAAAAGGTGAGCGCAGTGTGGCGAGAAACTGGAGGCACGACGTGCAAAATGTTCCCGTCATCAAAAACATTACACTGAGCGGGAGTCGAACCCGCGCCGCTTGCTGATAGATATACTTGGAAGGCAAGCATGATACCGTTTCACCATCAGTGTACACCTAAGTTTGCTTATATATTGAAATTCCCAGCGCGCAGCCCACCCTGCATTGTTCCTTGTCTTGTCGTTCGTTGTGCACTGCACTACGCTTGTAAGTCTGTCAAGATGAAGAACAAGAACAAGACGACCAAATTCCCTGTCGTGCGTCGCACTCAATTTGTGGCTCTTGTGGCGTAAATAGGACATATGCTGAACTCTTCCCACACCAGGCACGCATCAAGCGCATAATGCAGAAGGACGAAGAGGTGGGCAAGGTGGCGCAGGCGACGCCAGTCGTGATATGTAAGTCGTTGATCAGAATACGCGTCATTAAAACCCGCTCAACGTCTCTGCTTGCGTAGCGAAAGCCCTGGAGCTATTCCTGGCCATGATCATCGAAGAGGCGAGCAGAGTGACCACAGAACGCGGCTCCAGGAGGGTCGAGGCGTACCACCTGTACGCATATTCTCTCCATCCTGCGGCCCGTCTTGCGTCATGACGGATTTGTCCTCTGTCCAGGAAGCACGCTGTGGAGACCGTCGACATGCTCGACTTCCTCAAGGAGATTGTGGAGGGAGTGCCCGACCCATCGGCAGGCGGCACAATTGACCTCGAGGCAGAGGCGGGCGAGGGTGGTCGCAAGCGGCGCAGCGGCAAGGGAAAGAAGGTGGCTGAAGCGGACGACGCGGCACCCGCTCTACGCAAGCGGCGAAAGAGAGGCGAGGCGAAGGAGGAAGGGGAGGGACAGCCGCAGGGCCGGCGGCGTTCACGAAAGAAGGAGCCGGAGAAAGATGCTGATCCCCAAGACGACCCCGAAGAGGAGGACGCGGACATGGATGAAGAGGATGTAGGCGACGAGGGCGTTGTGGCCCCGCGCGCCCGGAGGCGAGGTGACGACGACGACGACGACTGGGAAGGATGAGCAGGCGGTGCAGTGCGTGTCGAACTATGTACTATACTGTAAGGATTCTGGTTCAATCGACGTGTACAATCCCCAGCAGAATTTTTGTATATTTGTTAAAAGTACCATATCGTACACGCTGACTACCGTCCTGTCACTGGCAGAGACGGTACATCGACTGCCGTCATATTAGTTCAACTTCGCCTCGTGCTAGTAGCTGCTCGACAACATAGTAGGGTGTGAGCGAAATGCGGCCCTTTTCCATCGCAATTGCTGTTCCGCTATTCGGATAAGACACTCAGTGTGGTCAAGACGTAAGCAAGTAGAGAAGACATACTCAGGCAGACGGACCGGTGGACACTGTTGTCGTGCGTGCACAAACACTGGTCGCATCTTGTCCGGTTCGGGTACTGGCATCAAGGTATGTCAGCGAGTTCTGGTCGAAAGAGCACGGAATCGAGGCATACTCATTGGTGGCATGAAAGGCACACTATCCGTCAGGGATCGTTGTTCAGGGGGAAGGCTTTGTAGAACAGATTGAGTGAGGTGGTATTCTAGTAGTCGTGCATATCTAAAATGGGGAAATAAGAACATTTGACGGCAATGTTAGCAGGAGAACAGACCTCCTGGCGTGGTCTAGTTCAGCTTTAGATAACTTCTCGTGAGATTCAGGCGTTGCGCTGATCCACCGAGCATATTTCTCTATCTGCCGCAGCATACAGTGATAAGCTCAAGTTTGTATCGGGAAGGCTGGCCTGAAACTGACCTTGTGCAGCCGCGTCCGTATATATGAACGGACGACGAATTTGACGCGCTCAACCTCCGTCTGAACTAGCATAATGCGGAAGTGTTCTTCCTCGGACGAGTCTGGGTCGGCACGCAGCAGCTGCACGTCGTCGGACTAGAGCTGAAGGTCTTCAGCATCGGACATAAGGACCGCGCCAAACAAGGACTTCGTGCGCGCGGCCAGAACACGTCCATAAAACACAGAGCGAGTCGCTCACCTGTTTCCGCACATGGTCCAAGATTCTGCCCAGAAGGATCTCCTGGCCGGTCAGAATGTCCGGCGAATGTCTCTCGTTCATCCAGTGCCTGATTAGCTGTTGGAACGGAGTCTCCTCCGCAACTTCCTGAGGCAAGATGTTCGCGTTTGGCTGACCGAACTGGTCCGGGACGGGGAGGTCGTCATCGTCTGGCGCGTACCTGGCGCGGTCAACAAAGGAGGGCCCTGCGTAGGGCGCGTCGAGGTCAGCGTTGAGCCAGCTGTCTGCCATGGAGGTAGTCGTGAATGTAGCTAGGCGCGAGCGCGTTTTTTCCCTTCCTGTTGTTTTGAGATCACAGCGTAGAGACCAGAGTAAGTCGCGATTGTAATTGAAGGAGGATCACAATGGTTAATTAGCAGATACGCGTTCTTGCCTGCCCTGAACGTGCGTTCGCGCCCCTAGGCGCTCATGTGGTATATGCATATACAAACTCAGAATGTTCTTCGGTCGAGGCTATAGCTAAATGTTTTTGTTTTTCAACTCTCTGTCGAGGACGCCCGTAGCTGGATTCTACAGAAGAGGCAGCAAACGGTACGGGTATCAACTTTCAACTTCAACTTGCGAGAATTTGTCCGCTGAGAGACTGTGGGCTATGCTCCTCTAGTGTCGTTGAGCCGGGAATGGCCATCCCAACGGTGTGCAAAGGTTGAGGCGGGCTATGATTCTAAAGGTATCTCACATGCGGGCGTCTGTTTATAGAAAGAAGTGTGATCTATCGCGACTGAATCGCTCGAATGTGCGAGCCGCTCGTTTGAAAAACGTTCCCTAGTTACGAGACTGGGGGGATCGCATGCTGTAGGTCGTCTGTCTCGACGCGGTGATCAATGCTAGAAGACGAGGTCCTGGAAAACCCTTCGGCAAAAGTCTAGATCCTGACTAGTATGTGCCATACACACTACGCATGTTCTATTTTGACAAGGGGCACGGTGTCATTTACGATTTTCGCACACGTCCTCGGTGGGCTGCCTTGACAACCGCCGATATGAATGTGTGTGTTATAGATCCTGATGGGTGCGTGTTTGTCCACGTGAAAGCTTCCTCCCATGACGATCGGTGGCCGATCGTCGCGATCAACGTCGCCAGCCACGAGGATCTAGCGAGGATGGGTGAGCCCGATCCTCATCGCCATGCCTGCGGCTCGCCTGATATGATTAAGCGCAGCGCGCCTTGTACTCGCACTTTTGCCGGCTATCGGTAGACGAGGACCTGTGGGGCTCATTGGGTCCTCTATAGCGCGAAAGGGAGACGTCTCACCGAAGGGACCAGTCTAGATGACTTCCTTGCAGCTGTGAGACTCGTGTGAATGCTGTAGCTCAGTCGTTGTTGTTGTTGTTGCTGGCAACCCTGGGCCGGCGACAATGTAGGCAAAGGTGAATCGAGTGCTCAATTGAGGATTTCAACCGCCAGAAAGCTATAATTACTTAGCTTGACCTGAAAGTCGGGTGCACCCGGGCCGTTGCTAGAACTCATAGAGATCCCTGACTCACCCGCAGGCAATGGAAACGCCTCACAGGGAGGGATCATGAACGGGAACGGCTTGTCTTGATTTGTTATCCATAAGACGGTCGTGGTACCCAGTGCGAGCTTGAGGGGGGCAGAGAAGGCGAGTCAAGGCGAGCCTCGGACGTCATGAAAGAGGGAACTTCCGGGAAGCTCCGCTCTACTGCCTAATTGCTGTTCTAGGGACACGATGCCGAAACGATGCATATTTATCTAACGCCGACTACAGGCCACAAACATGAGTACCAAAAAGAAGGGCAGCTCTAGAATGCATGTCAATGTAGCATGTGTATGCCCACCAGGATGGGACCATGAGTTCCGATACATGGCGGAGCATTGATAGCTGAAGCCGCGTAAATTAAAGCGAAGTCTTCTTTGCAATTAAGAAGGGAACATTATCCCATTAATACGCATATGAGCATGTAATGTTCTCCGATAGATACTACAATTTACCTGACTAACAATGTAGCGGCTATACTACCGCGAAATTGGATCTGTAATACATAAAGCGTCCAGAGATCTTATATTGTGCTGTAGATGACCCACAAGCCGCGGTAAGCGGCAATCCAAGGCTGAGCCCGGGTGACGGCATGCATTGGCATATAGTGTGAATCAGAACCACCGACTAGTGTCGCACTGCCGCAATGCGCTGCACCAAAGTTCCACTTCGAACGTATGCTTTGCCAGAGGTCGTCTGTGGCTATGTTATACGGCGCGGAGCGACCACCAAACCTGTGCAATTGAGAAGTCACACAGCAAGACCATGAGGTTCGTGGAGATGGTACTGTTTTCAGGACTCATCCCTTTCCGTGGCTGATGAATTCGTATGTGGCTGTTAACCGGGACAATTCGTGTATTAGTGAGCTTGAAAATCAAGTTCCGACTCCTCGAACTTACTGCGATCGCGGACATGTGACATGTTGTATATCCGTATTTGGCTATGGCAGTCACCTAGTCTGTCCAGCAGAAGATCTCATTGGGCCGTAAGTGTTACTGTGCGACTACAAAATTAACGTCTCATAGGATGCGTGATGCGTTCGTCAGGGAGATTGAAAGAATGCGCACTACAGACGCCCGGTACCTCTATTGAAATCATGCCGCTCAACGCTGACCTAGAATCCTTTTTGGGGCTTTAGGACAGTGGGCCGCTTTTCGCCCATCCGCGCGGTGATTTGAGACAGTGCTCGGGGTACTCACCCAGCCCCACACATCGCTGTGAGCATATGTCGGCGCCGGCGAATGTGGTACTGCCGTGTGAACAGCATCAAGCCACCATCACCCTCGTGTCAGAGACCTCTGGACTCACAATCATGCTAAGTGATACCATTCGCCTCTTGCACTATTGGATGCGACTCTCCCCGGAATGCTCTGCCCAACAGCGTTGTGAGTCCTCTTGCTCTGTTGCACATGTATCTGTCCATCGACAACCATGCCGTTCTGTGACCTGTGTAACGAGTCCGACGGACGAAGATACAGCCTGCAGGCATGCTTTGCGGGTCCTCGTTCTTAGAGGTGAGACTAACGCGCCGGCCCTGTTGCGTTGTGCCTATTATAACACATTCATGCTTATCATACGTTTGTAGGATGAGCCACGTACTACTGAAGAGCTGACGTGGTCACCCAATAGGCCGCGTCATGGGCAGGCTGCTAAATACCTTGAACGCATTATATTATTGATCTAAATTTACCGACTCACACGGCTGGCGCGACTTCCGCAATTGCGAGTCTCGTCGACTCCGTAGACTTCGGCTCAGTTGTACGTACTGCGATTGGGATCCACTCCGCGATCAGGTGCATGACTCGCGTGTTGGGGATGGTAGTTCAGGACTGACTTGGCGTTCCTCAGCGTTCCCACATGGCATTTGATTTCTGTACACCTGCGTGGGCCCTGCAGGTCTTCTGCGATGCGATGGGCCTCATTGCAACCTCGCGTGCGTGAACAACGTGGGCGCAAGGAGTTGATCATGGTAGTGCCAGATATAATGACCAGCTGGTTCGTCGCAAGTTCGCCCTTCATCAGCGCAAGCCATTGACGTCCAGCACACGTTCCTTATTGTACGTGCCCCAGGAGCTTCATGTGGAGGGTCTCTTACTGAAGTATATCTCTAGGTACTACGCTATTTTATTCTACGATGAAGTAAGCGATGTGGTGTTGATGCGTCGATGCTCGCTGATCTTGTGCCACTAGCCATGCCATCGACGGCTCTCTACTGTTTTCTTCGGCGGACGCGCAAGGTGGCTGGGATCAGAGTGGATTCCAGTCGTCTCAGCCCGCTATATTGTCTCTTGGAATGGCCAATGATGAAAACCTTCGTGACCTGGACATTCTCCGGCTTAGCGAGACGCGGCGTGCGTCTGATATGTACTACCAGTCGGCTAGTGACCCCACCGTCTTCCAACCTCCCCAAGCCCTCATATCTACCTCGCCCAATCATGCCGCTAGTCCCAACAACATCATCGATGTCCCTATGGAAGTCAAGGAGCGATTAGTCGCGATTTTGCGTACCGCCGATCTTTCTGGAGACGATCAACTCCAACGTCTCCTGGCATCTCTCTCATCGCCCCAAACCGTCATGCGTCTTGAGTCAAGGTCCACGGCACAAGTTCGCTCCTTCCCCCATTACGACCCATACCGCCCAGGGCGTCCGTTTCCCTCGAGTTCTCATCGGCAGCCAGTTCTCCCTTCCGATTATCCTCCTGCATCTCACTTTAGACCAAATTTTGGGACTGGGCGTCCTCCGTTCCCTCATACATCGTACTCGGGCCTGAACACCCAGTGTCTTGATGGGGATCAACTTGTTCAAGGCGAAATCGACTCCAACTCGTGGTCAAATCACCCTTTATGTCAAGCTCTCACCCCCACTACGCCGCCTTCTCCCCATTACTTTGCGCTGAATATGGAATCCTCCATCCACAACGCGAGCAGCATTCCCACCGTCATCCCCCTTGAAGGCGTCGCTCAGCTCCCCATCCCATCGCAGATCATCGCCGAGTCCCCACATAATTCCCCCAAACCTCCTGTGTGCTCATGGGACAACTGCGGGCACTCCCTCGCTGATTTTCATAGGTCGGAAGTCAGGAGACATTTTAGGGACTATCACGAAGTCCAGCGTTTCACTCACTGTCGATGGTCGGGATGTGGGATCCCGATCAAAAAAAATGGCATGGTGAAGCACGTCACCAACAAGCATCTGCACATGAGCAGGGTGCGTTGCCCGCAGTGCGCGACCACAGTCAGCCGAGGCGATGCGTTGACACGACATCGATTGTCTTGTCGTGGCAGTGGCAGTCACCTTTTTCCTTGCTGAACAGTACCTCAAAGACATAATGTGCGTAGTGTCGCTTTCGTCAATCTTTACTTGGCTGACTAGAACATAATAGAATGTCACACTTCTTATACCACTGTACAATTGTCGTGGCTGCGCCGTCGACACCCACGGTTTGTATACCTGTTTGAGCGTAGACGTTGCTAATGTCTTGATGCATGGGGCACATTGGACTCATGAGATACCTGGTGCTGGTGTGAGATATGGATTCTTCTTATATGCCTTGCGCCTGAGATGCCCCTCACTTAAGTAGCCTACATTAGTTGGATATCTTTACGATTTACTCATTCCATGTTAAATATCGTCTAACAGGTCCTCGATCTGTATGCCCGCGCCATGTCTCTATGAAAACTACGACTAGGACACTCATATATGCGAATGTTATATGATGGCCGCTATGATATGCTTTCTTATGACGTCTCTATCTTCAATATATGTTCTACCCACGAGTAGCGAGATGAGTGTGGGTATTGGTGATTGCCGATCCGACTGAGCATCTGCTTGTACATCCCTGATAGCTGTACCTCTGACTGAAAATTGCATCGTGCGGTGTCTGATTATTTGTTGTTGACATCGTCCTGATAGCCTCGCGCAATCCCTGACCTCCCTTGCTCCAGAATACTGGGCGCGTCTTGACCAAGTCTAGCTTCCAACCCACGGAAAGACCGTGATTGTAGAAATTGTCCTATGCATACTGCCTCAGGACACCACCCTCAGCTCGTTTCGTAAATGCTCACCTGCTGCGCTGTCCGACAATGTTGCCACAGTGTTGTCGTGATTTCGTAGAACCATCGCTGATGAAGCGACGGAGGTCTCGTGCGAAGAAGCCGGTGCTGAGTCACAAACTGTGTCAGCATTGCTTCTGTACTAATTCGCTTCCTACGCACCTCCATATCGTTTAGCATGTCGGTATTTACCTGTAACAAGAGAGAATACGGGTTGGTCCAAGTCTTCGTCTGATCCTTCGGGTGGATCTATTAGGATTGCATGAGAATTCAGCTTTCCTCAAGCTAGATTAGGTTTAGCACTAGCCTGGTGACATATGACTCTGCTGTGTGAGTAGTTTATCGAAGTCGAGCACATATTGACCAGTCCAACTCTGCTCCGTTCTCAGCGCGATCTCTAATTCGTAAGGTGTGATGATGGGGCGCAAAAAGTCCTGTTTAGTCATCGAGAGTATTCAGTGATAGACATGTTAATTTCGAACGATGCGCACCTTTGCATCGATGAGGCTGTTCTCGGGACACGCGACAAGAACGAAGCAATCGATTTCGAGGAAGTTAGCCAGTTTCGCGGGGTTGAGTTTGCCCACACTGATCGTGTAGCTCTTTTTGTGTGCGCGGGAGAGTATAGTGCGGAGATGTGAGATCAGAGGCAAGTATGATGCTGCGCAAAATATTTCACATGAGACATGTACACAGGGGAAGGGCGACATACACACCAACTCCAAGCGTTCCCACGAGAATGCCAAACACATCGGCATCCCTGGCCTTTTGTACGACTGCGTATCTCCGCATTAACAACTTGTTTGTGCGCCCAGACTCGATCCTCGCGGTCCTGGTTTTGGGGTCATATGAATGTACCTTGTCCGGCGGTCAGGAGCAGAACCGGCAGCACGTACAACTCAAAAGTGAAAAACCTACTTCTGATTGGGCATGTGTCATAATGAGGTTCGTCAGACTCAGGCTCTCCCCGCCAACAAATAAAATTGTGTAGTCATCGACGGGCGTGTCGTCAGATGCACCGCCTGTTGAGGCGCATGAAGCAGTTTGCGCTTGCTCGATGCCGTCTCGTGCTGGAGTTGATGCCAGAGGTATCTGGGTGTATAAGACTTTTATTGACGACGACAACGCGGCTTCGAGTTTCTCGAGAAGTTCGTCTGTCATGAGAGAGTACTTATGAGCTGATTATCAGGCAATGCCACTGAGAACATACTGGCTCTATGGGCATACGATACGTCGTGTCGTAGCATGATTGCGCCACCATCTTCGCGGAAGGAGGGTGACGCCCTCAGTGAACTAATCAAGCTATCCATGCAATCGGCAATATCGATATCCTTTTTCCCGAAGACATAAATTACTGGAAGTCGTGAAGTCCTGTATCGAGCGGATAGATGAGTGTTAGTGTAGACTAGGTTTGTACTGATACTCACTGACTCATGCATGCGTGCCCGTAATGTACTATGGCATCGGCATCGACATGTTGAGCGGCAACCTCGTCAACACAGCAGCTACGTGAAGGGGTGCGTATGACGGAGTGTACAATGACATAAGTACATGGTCCACTCGCTGAACAATTGATTGACAACCTGCCTGCCATAGGATGTGTCTGCTAAGACGTATAATTCTTTTCCTTCACCCAGACGATGTTTGAGTGTGCGATATATGGGCACCGAGTCGTGGAGAAGCTCGTCTGGAAATTGCAGAGCTATCTGTTGCCACGGATGTTTTAAGAATTCATTATGAAGCGATCCTTCGGCGGGCTAACTCACTCGCTTGTAGTCTCCTTCGATGATTTCTTTCGTTGTGCGCTCAATGTCGTAATGTTCTTCAAACTCCTCTGGAGATAGTTTATCTGCCAGGTTCTCCTTTTCTATCTCAATTTTCCGAGTGATCACATCCTCGCCCGCGGCAGAAAAGGCTGTATTTTCGGCCATGGCGAATGAACGATGAAGTGCAACTGCAAACTTCGAGCAAATCAAGATCGCACGATTGAATCTCCCCAGGGGCGTCACATATCTCACGCTCTTCACACGCAAACAGACGCAAATGTCCCTTGTATGGCAGTCCGTGACTGTCACAGACCGCATCTCTTTCGAGCGCGGCACGCTCGACGCCGACCGCACCCGTCATGTCTTCCTCCACGTCGCCGTCGGCGCAGGGCGTTGTTGACCGCGTCCAAGCCTTTGTTTCCGATAACAGGCGTGCGGTCGTCATTGGGACCGCTGCCGCGCTCGTGGCCATCGGCGGCGTCGCATACTATGCATCCACGTCTCGCGGTCCGGGCGGGGGCGATGCTGAGAAAGGTGAGCGCAAGAAGGACAAGAAGAAGCACCGTAAGCGCAAGACGGGGAAGGACAAGGATGGGCCCATTCTCGAGGAGCGTACTCCCAAGTCGGCGGAGGTGTCTGAGGAAGGTGAGTTACCATGAGCTAGCTCCCACACCTACTCTCTTATAGCGGCACACCAGAGGATGTCAAGCTGTCACCGGAAGACATTGCCAGTATGTCGACTGAGGAGCGGACAAAGGTTGCAGCTTCCTTGAAGGCCAAAGGAAACAGCACGTACCAGCAGCGCAAGTTCAGCGCTGCTATCGACTTCTACACTCGTGCTATCGAGGTCACGCCCAAACCTGAGCCTGTATTCTTCAGCAACCGCGCGGCATGTAAGTCCTTCTAGGACAAGCGTTTTGCGTTGCTTGATGCATCTCGTGACAGGTTATGTCAATCTGTCGCCACCTAACTTCGAAAAGGTGGTAGAGGACTGTGACGCTGCTTTGAAGCTTGATTCCGGCTATGTGAAAGCACTGAATCGACGAGCAACCGCTCTCGAGGCCCTCGAACGAAACGAGGATGCGTTGCGCGGTATGTGGTATGGTTTACGTTCAAGCTCTACCAGCTCACGATCATTAGATTATACCGCGGCAACGATCCTCGACAAGTTCCAAAACGAGTCAGCAGCGCAGTCAGTTGAGCGCGTACTGAAGAAACTCGCCACACAAAAGGCGCAGGACATCCTGTCGGTAAGTGTCATCATACTGGTTGCTGTGTTATGAGCTGCCCAAACGTCGCGTGGAAGTGAGTTCACGCCCAGCTGGCACATGTGTTTAAATTGGGCAGCTGGTGGTTTTTCTTAGTGCATCAAGAGAAACGAAACATCAGTTTTGATAAGAGCCCAGGCGTCTCGACGTTCCTAGGTAGCATTTTAGGTTGGACGATGGCGAGGTCGAACCTTGCCCTCTAGGTTTGGGTGTCACGTCGACGCTCTTGGTCGTGATCATCTTGCGGCAATATCATGTTGTGTCTCCAGGATATCTCGTGCTGATATACTCTTCAGACGCGTGAGCGCCATCTACCCTCTCACACATTCGTGTCAGCATACTTCGGTGCTTTCCGACCTCGTGAGTGCTTACCTCTTGCACACGTTGAGATATCTGATGTAGTACTGCAGGCCCCCTGCCGACATTACCGGAAAATCCGTCACAAGGCGACCAAACTCTGATTTTGTGCCTCGAGGCTCTGGCAGCGGGCGATTATGTCCACTCCCTCTCGCTTGTAAACGAGGCGATAGAGCAGGGCATCTCCTGGGATGCTGGCAAGGCCGAGGCGTTGAACCTTCGGGGTACCTTCAAGTATGTGTGATGTCCGTTGTAGAGAGCATAGTTGCTCATCGAGTCGCCCCGTAGGTTCCTCATGACAGATGTTATCGGGGCGAAGGAGGACTTCCTTGCCTCGGTCGAGCTGCAACCGTCGCTCACGCAGACTTGGGTCAAGATTGCGAGCGTGTACATGGAGCAAGGCGATCCAAAGAAGACGTTCGAGTGCTTCGAGGAGGCCATCAAGCATAATCCCGATGACCCTGACATCTACTACCACCGGGGCCAAGGTATATACCGTAGTAAGCGCGAGTTCGTTGTTGGCTAATGGTTAGCGCAGTTTTCTTTATCATGAACGAGTTCAAGGAAGCCGCGGACAATTACACCAAATCGACTCAGCTCGACGATGAGTTCGTGTTCAGTCACATACAACTGGCGGTTGCACAGTACAAGGCGGGCAACACGGCGAACAGCATGGCGACGTTCCGGCGGACACTGAAGGCTTTCCCCCAGCGGAGTGAGCCGCACAACTACTACGGGGAGCTGCTCCTTGACCAGCAGCGGTTCGGGGATGCGGTCGACAAGTTTGAGCGCGCGATCGAGATAGAGCAGGAGCGGTCGAAGTGAGTCATACAGTTACCCGTCTAGCACACACCTTCACGAATGGATAGACCCCCACCCATCAACGCATTACCTCACGTTAACAAGGGTCTTGCGCTCTTTCAATGGAAGCAAGACATCGCCGCTGCGGAGGAATGCTGCCAGGAGGCGCTGAAGCTTGACCCCGAGTGCGAAGCGGCTGTGGCAACGCTAGCACAGTTGAGTTTGCAACAGGGCAAGATTGACATCGCGATGGAAATGTTCAAGCGGCAGGCGGACCTCGCACGCAGCGAGCCGGAGTTGATGAATGCCTTGACTTACCAATTCGTGAGTACATCAGGCCCACAATGTACGATGCTGTGCTGACTATTGTGGGTAGGCGACGACGGCACAGGTTGAGTTCATGAAGACCTACCCCCAGATGGCCAACCAATTGAACTCGATCGCGAGGACGATGATGTGAGGTAGTTCGTAGATCATTGACTTTACGGAGAATGAGACTATGCGTAACAGCTGCATGCATGTGCTCCCCACTATTTACTTGCCTCATCTTACTTTACGACGTTCAATAAATGCACCCATCGCTCATTTATTTGGTCGAAATCATCAATTTGCGTGACAGTACTGGTAATCAGTCTTCGTCAACACTGATCTTTGATCTAGCCGACTTGGAATGTTCGTGCACTTGACATCCGTTTTGCCGGAATTTCGACCACGACATCATGATCCATCTCTAGACCTAATAGCTGCTTTCTTGACATATACCACCAGGACCTCGCTGTCTGTTTCCTGAATTCTCGCAAATGACTGACTTCAAGTTCCCGTCTCCGACGAGCCTCAATGCCGCCGAGCCCGCATCCCTGAAGGCTCGGCGGCAAGTCGCTTTCTACCCAAACATGAAGTCCTCGAACAAGCCCCAGAAGCCCTTTAGCCGCAGCGCCGCTAAACGGGAGAGTGTAATGGCCCTGGGGAGCATAGAACATCTACAACATTACTTTACTAAGTCGGGAATCGCGGCGGAAAGCAAGTGAGTAGCTACTTTTTGGTGAGCCCGACCACATGCTGACACCCGAGAAGCCCTCTCAACAAGCCGAATAGCGGTATGGTTCCCGCAATCGGTGGTCCCTCGATGCTGAATATCAAACCGTACTCGGGAAGGGACCGCGACTTGCTGTTGCCGCCATCTCCGATTGTGCCGCAGATTGTCCAGCCGTCGTTTCCGCCGTACGTCAAGACGTACGAAACGGACCCGGAGAACCTTCGTCCAGGGGTGATTGAAGACCTGGATACAGTCGCGATTGGATGGGAGCTGGACGGTGGGTATCAGACGGAATTGCAGGATACGAGCCTCCTCGGCACGGGTACGCGATCAAAGGACCACTTGGACGTGCTCGATCTACTGAAGAGAACAACGCGTGCGGTGCGATCCGTACGGAACTATCTCGTCTCACTGCCCGACGACTCGACTACACCCATGCTGCAAACGTACTTCCGCCCACAAAGCCTGCCGAGTGCGCCGCTACCAAAGCGACGCGTATCGCAACCGGACTCATCCTCGGAGCCTCTGACGCGCGTGCGAAGGGGCGCGCTAGAGGTGCTGACGGTGCTGCGCGAGCTGGAGGAGCGCGCGCGGCTGCCGCTGGAACACGACGCGTACGATGCGCAGAGCGAGCACGACTCGACCCCAGATAACAGTGCCCATTCACGCGCGGCATCCCCATCATCGCATCTGGAGGATCCGGATGCAGGTGCGGACTTTGTGGTCGATGCGGAGAATTCGGTTTCGATCTCGTTCATCGAGGTAAGCGGGCGGCAGAAGGCCATTCGAGTATGGGAGGACGAGGCTCCAGATTCGGGGAACTTAAGCGAGGAAGAACGGGAGAAGCGCGAGCGGTGGGACGAGCGGCTGGTCGTCGGCGGTGGATGGCTGTACCGGCAGGACATGCAGCTGACGGACCTTGAGCCCGAGCGCGAGGTGGTCGGACGGTATTTGGATGCTGTTGACGACGTGCTGTTTGGCGGGGTGCAGAACGGGAAACGCGGGTGGCAGAGAGAACGGGAACGCGTCCTGCAGAAGGAACGGGCGGAGCGGGCGAGGGGACGCAGGGTCAGTGCGGGGGACGCGCCGAGGGAGGGAGGATCGAAGAGATCAGGCCGTAGGGTGGTCTCGACGGGGATGCTTGAAGCCATGCGAGATATGGTGGTCACGGAAGAACCGGAGGAAATGGAAACTGTGGCGGAGGAGGACAGCGTCGACGACGAAGACCTGCCGAGCTGGGCGAAACGGTCGACATTTGAGGATGATCCACTAGGTTGTTCTACAGTAATACTGAATTTTTCCGGCCTCTCACTAACATGAATACCACACAGGCCGTCTGCATGCGATACTCGTAGCATTCCTTCCGGTCAATCTCCTTCCCCAACTCCCCCCGGCGCCACCAAAACGGGCGGCCATTCTGCAGGCCCTCTCCTCGGGTCAATTACTGTGTACTGCTTACAATGTCGGAGTCCGACGTTCACGGAAACAGTGGGGCTTCGTGAGCAAAGACGCCATCCACGATATCGCGGCGCTTGAAGCTCAGTCGCTCGAAGACAGTGCGCATTCGGACAAGGGGAAGCGAGGATGGACGTTCCGGAGAACGGACAACTTGCGCCTTTGGGCTGCGTGAGTGCTTGATCCCCGAGGCCTTCTGTGGCGGCATTCCTGATCACTCTGTTCGCTCCAGAGCGTTGAAGCTGCGTTATCTTTTACTGATCACGTCCCCAGTCAAAGCCGGTTCTTCGAAGGGTAACCTTACACCATCGCCGGGAACGACACCTATAGCCTCGCCATCAGTTTCAATGTCTTCGCTGCAGTTCCCGAGCCATGTGAATGAGGAGCTGATCATCTTCGACGCGCCTCTTGTCGCGCGGCAAGACGGTGGCTGGGAGAATATGCTCGAGAAGGCGGTGTTGAAGTGGGCAGACGCCGTGGTAGACGAGATGCGCGGTGAAAGATAGTGTCTTGACCGAGATTCGTCCTCGAGATCAAGGCGTAATGTCCGTAGTATGTTCGGCTAAATCTGTATACCACCGCATCAACCCCAGCCAACTGTAGTACTTCACTTCACATGCATCGATACCCGCGAACAGCACTCGCGCTTCGGTGCGACGAGTATAATTCCTGTGACGCCGGTGGCTTGTCATCACGATAGCAATTGTGCAAATCCCCATCCAGGTTGCTGAGGCCGTCTCGCTCCAGGCGTCTTGTGAGGCACTGTCTCGCTATCAGTCGCGCAAACATGATATGTATGGAAGGTGGACGATCCACCATTCACGTAAAGGAAGCGATGCGATTTTACAGAGAAGCCAGTCCGGGCGGGGTCCTTCAGCAGACTTGTCGGGGCCTGATGCAGATGAAAAATATTGGGGACGCGTTGAATAAACTTACAGAGATACCCCTGGAAACGAAACGTATGGAAGTAGGATTGTTTCTTGTCAAACCAAGCAGGACACCAAATTACTCAATCAGTAATATTGGTGATGTTTATGATTTTTAGTGACGTAGAGCCTAGCAGCCTGCAACAATACATTCAAGTTAACCAGCGGTTTGTGGCGCGGGCGTGGCGCTGGGACACAGAAGTTGGCGACAAACGCGGTTATTGACCGCACTCTCCTGGCTGTGATTGTAGACCGGTCGTTTCAGCCGCAAGTGACATGCCGATCCTGACATTCCCCAACTTGAACAGCATTCTTCGCTACCCTACTTTGTTTGATCATCGAGAAACCGGAGGAGTCCAGGCTCGGCATTCTTCTCTGTTCATATCCATCGATGCGTCATAGAAGCCAGAAGAGGATGTCGAACAGACTGTAGGCTGATTATGCTTGCGCCACTGCTCCCAACAACATAATAAGCTCATGAGCGGCCTCGGGGATATGAATAGCGTAAAAGCAAGCTCATTTATGCACACGACAGTGGGCCTCTTCTGGGCGTAATCATGCTTCAGAAGCCCGGGTCCTGAGCTTCAAGTAAGCGTACCTTATCATGGATATGATGAAATGTATGGCAAGGTGCCCTGTAGGATCCAATCCCATACCGTTGTTCCATGCGCAGCGCCCGCATCGGTGAGATTAGCGCCCATAATGAATCTGCACGTTTTTCCCACATGCAGCTGCATGCTACCCGCCTTCCTGGGTGAGTGGATGAGACCTGCCAAATTCGCTCCCGCAAAGCTGGCAATCATGCTCGACAGGAGCCGATAGCTTCACGCTAGATCTGGATAGGTATACGTGATTGTACCAGGCGATTGCCCGCTACTCGTCGGCTGGTTTCTCAGGCCGTGGACAGTATATATCTACCCCTAGGAGGTGAGCACCCCAATACCCCATACCCCCTTTGACTTGCAGCCGTCTTATGCAACATGTTTGCGCGACAATTCCTGTCTGCACAGGCTTTAGAAGAACAGCGGCAGTCTGGAGCCGTGCTGCTGTTGTGTCCGTCGTTGCCCGCTTCTGACAGCCCGCCTTCTTACTCCTCCTTGATATCGCTCTCGACGCAAGCGAGAAGCTACACGCGACCTAGCTGCTTTCCTGGATTCACCCCTATCCCGACTGCCTCACGGCGTACACATATTCCCCGGCCTTCGGGGCTTGATTCAGGCGCATCGGATTCCGACACACCACTGCCTCCTAGTCCACGGAGGAGATCTTGGCCGCACGCGCGACTACGCACGCGTATTGCGGACCAGAGCGCACAAGCAAGAAGTCGGTGTGCGTCTAGTGATATTGGCTGGGAGGCCTTGCCCGACATGAGTGCGCCGGATAGCAGCCCGCCTCCCTATTCTCCGACGCCACCCATCCCAATCGGGATATCAACAGTCCCCAGGGCAAGCTCCTCTCCCCATCTACGATCCTCCCCATCTTCTCCCCCCTTCGCTTTCTCAAGCATCCCGTCCACCTCTTCGCTCCCTTCACATCCGCGTCATGGCAGCACACCACCAGCGTACTCACACATGTCGCCCTTGTGCGCACGAGGGGAAGATACCGACGACACGACACCCTGCGAGGACGACCTACTGTACACTATGTCATCTAGTAGTGCCGCGGGTACTCTGCGTTCGCGGGTACTCAAGCGGAAGCATCTGCATGCTGAGACGGCCACGAGGCCTATCTCGACCGTTCCTGGAGTACTCGGGGCTGGTGAAACTGAAACAGAGGGGGAAGAAGCGGTGAGCTACATCTTACCATGTCGTCGCTTTCGCGTAGCTTGTTTGCCTCGTTTGATCTGCATTTCGTTGGGCAACCCTCGGGCAGGATCATTACACGCGTGTCACGTGAATTGCACGTGTGCGCGTTACCGCTACACGTGCAAGCGCGTTCACGCGTCACGAGCACTTTTGAATGTCCTTATCATTCGTCCCATGCTAAAGGAATGAAGAGTCTGACGTAAATTCTATTTTTAATAGCCTCGAGATCTCCCTACAGCTCGCATTACACATTCTGCTCTGACAACATTCGCATCCTCTGATCTTCCGACATGGTTCATTCCCCTCATCTTCTTCCTCGCACGCTTTCTCTCCATTGTACCTGCTATCTTTGGTACGCTCTGGAACTTGTATCATGTTATCTGCCCCCCCGGTGGATCAGGGCCTGACGCGCTGTCTTGGCGCGTCGATTACTTCATTAGTGTTCTCTGGGTAAGTCTAGGCCAACCCCTGACGCTCATCCCGCGATAGGAATGCATTCTAATCAAAGTTTGTTATTTTACAGTCAATCCTTACTGGCTGGCAGTGTCTACAGCTCACGACAGGCCTACTCAAGAGATGGCGAGTGTACTATTCCCCGCTCCCGACGCTCATACGTCTCTTTGCACTCCAAAGTACGGAATTATTTCTGTTTGGTTTGTACGAGCAGTATCCTGATGCACAATAGCCATATGCTGGCCCGCGACCCACTTTACGCTCGCACTCCTCAACCATGAGAAGCGCCCGGCGTTGTGTTGGGCAGTCATCGGTTCCACGACGTGCTACAGCCGGAGCATCCAACTCTGGGTGACATCGAACATTGGTCCGGCGCCAGCACCAGCGCCCAGACGCGTTACGCGCGGAAGGTCTTCCCTGCTCCAGTCCGTGCTCGCCAGTGCAGGCGGCATGCGAGAGGAGTGGATGAAGCTCCGGCGGCGGCGTTGGGATTGGGGCGAAGTGGGGAGGAAATGCGTCCTTCCCGCCGGTATTGTGTATTTCGTCATGGCGTGGACAGAGATGCTCAGAAAGGAGTGGGAGCGGGCGGCTCGCTAGCGCCGTTGTGGAGCGGGCTTAATTGCATGTTCGTTTAGGTATCGGCCCCATGGCTCGCGCTCGCTTTGCAATATGCTTTCGACGTTGGGCTGTCAATTAGAACATGTACCATAAGGACATCTAGTAATCCGGAGTTATGTATGACTGCAAGCAGGAATGAATGTGGAGTCTCAAGCGTGGATCGCCGGTATACTTAATGAAAGCCTCTTTGACAGTAGCTATGTAGAAGTGCCATTGATATTAGCGCAGCTTACACATCTACACTCTCGATCACTTCGCGATTGACAACGATGTACCCAAGTACCGGCTTTGCGCAATTAGCGTTGATCTCGATGCTGCAGATACTCAGCGCGCAGCCGATGGTATGATCAGTTTAGGGGGCTTACCTGCGTGGGAGACGTTGCGTATGGTCTATAGGTATCATGTCGAGGATGTTGCCACTGAGGAGCTTATCAGCAGCATGCTGCCCGCTGTCCCGCAAGTGATGGCGAACGTTCAATCTGCGACGCATGATAAGCAAGACACTTCGAAAGAGCTAGGACATGTACGCACAAAGCCAGCAACGAATTGAGATAGACTGAAAGTTTATGATTAAAACACGATGGATACTAGTGTGGCAAGGGAATAAGCTCACGTTTGCTCCCGGGGAAGTGAAATATTGTCCAAACTAGCTTGAATGGGGTTGCGTGTATGTAGCTTACAAACTATACCATGTGTGTCATTTTGTCATAAGACAAGGTATCGATTACTCACTGTTGCAAATTGCAGAAGTTGCACAGCCCTTGAGTAAAGAACTCAGCATAATCCAGATAGAATGCATATATCCGCAATTCCGCTCACGTGGTTACGATACCTCGATGGATAGAATACAAGATGAGTCGTGATATCTGATAGTCGGTCCTGGGAGATGGTTAGTTGTACCGTTATCCCAGTAATTGGCCAGTCATCATACTTTCTGAAACCTGTCTTCTTGCCGTTCAAAATCATGCATAGCAGTACTGAGATGTAGATATCTGCAAGGACCGCTGTCAAAGTTTGCAGGCATCCAGTAGCCTGGTGAGAAGATCGTGTCAGATGCCTAGCGTTCCCTCGTTCACAACGTACTGTAGCGTCTTGAAGTCCGGCCGCGATGTTTCTGTTGACCTTCCTGTAGCGGAGATATGTTAAAGGGCGAACATGGCGATTAGCGTGCGCTTCATTTAGACTCACAATTTGTATACGGTGACTGAAGATAGTGGGTTCGATGAACCGAATGGCTTATAAGCAAAACCTGAAAGTTGTGTGAACGCACCAATACCACATACTACGCATTTGAAAAAAGTCAGCATGCGACAACTCGACCATGAATTTGATGGCAGCATACCGAAGGAAAGGAAGGATAATAATGTCTTCGTCCGCGATATTAGTTTACCCCTATATATTAATCTAGCAGGACATACCATAGTGATGGTTAAAGGAAGCTGCCATCGTTGGTATGCGAGGACTAAAACAGGCCTTTTAGACGATACAAGCATTGATACAGATGAAGCCGAGCACACATACACCTCCAAATTGAATAGATGAAATAGCTGTTATGCGTTTGGTCAGCATGTACAGCGCTCCGCCATGGATGTGAGGAGCTCCTAATAAACATGTATAATTGCTTCTTACATTTGTACAATCACAATAATGAGAGCCTGAATGATTTTGTCAGACTTTGCGAAGAATTATGCAGGATTACACAGACTGAGACGAAGAATTCCACCTAGAGCGAAGTCAATGTCTTTGCAATGGCATACAGCCTTGTCTTACCACAAACGCGCTATACCTGCATCAGCATAATACACGCGAACACATAGGCGGCGACATACACAGGAAAGCTGAGGGCGAGATACGGAGAGCCACGGCTCTGTATTTGGAAATGCCACAGGCACTAAGCGAAAATGAGCACGACGACGTAGCAGGGAATATCTCAGCACATTACCATAGCATCCAAAACTGTTCCAACAGTATCGAGTAACCTGGTATGGGGTTGATATACCGCGTTATGCACGCAAGACACTACAACATACCAGAGGAAGGCGATCTGGGTCGTGCGTGAGCTAATGGAGGGACATTACAAGCAGGATGAAGCGACCTACCAACAACCGTAGATTGAAGACGTCATCGGAGTAGTGGCGATAGTAATGAAGTGTCTGAGCACACGATAGTCCATATAGCCTGTATCTTGGGATCAGCTTTGCAGCCCACGAGCTGACTGGATTCACGCACATCACGCCGGCCGTGATTCCGATGAACCCACATCCCAGTGTGCTATCCAGATGGAGATCGAATACGGACATGGAGTACAAGGGCAAAGCTAGCAGATAAAGATAGTGAGTGTATGGACACTGGCGGCTATATACTTGCGCGTGGCTGGGTCAGACCGCAAGGGAGGTGCGGTTGCAGCTGAGGCGGCCGTTGGCAGCAGCGTTTGTATGGCCGAACACGCGTTCACACGACGACAAGACCCTGTCCGACAATGCAGGGATTCTATGTAACACATTCTGATGTATGAGTTCTTCGGTGAGAGGGCGGTTCATAACTTGCCCGAAGTCGCAGTTGCGGTCACGGCGTCTGGACGCCTCCAATGAAGCGAACACAAAGCCGCATCCTATTTGATCGAACCACGTCCATATCGCAGCACAGGACGAATGTCAAAAAACTTCGCATAGAACAGATGCCGAAGCCTTGTCTTTAAATGATTGCGGTGCACGGCCCTGATGATGTCACATTTACTTTCCAGCCAAAGCGGAGATCCGCCTGCATCGACTCGAAGTCGATGTCTCAAAGCCGGACTGGACAAAACAACATCTGAGCGAGTAGACAACAGACCTTAGCTAGAATGAGAAGTTACCGGGGATGATTGGAGAATTGCTATGACAACCTTAACCTTAACGACTGTCATGCAGTGCGAACGTCACAGCTGAAAGTTCTGGTCACGACAGATAGATGCACAATCATACCCTTCTCCGCAGATAGTGCGGTTGAGGCGCCTGGTCAAATGAGCTCGGAATTTGGAAACAATCTGTCACCGTTATATTCAAAGGACATCCATCCGACTACGTGCAATGGCAACTCGCGTCAGGTGTGCGCGATATTATCTAGAACGGTATACAATGAAGACCTACAGAAGGATGCGGTATGTCGTCTCTGCTGTTCCGGGCGAATATTAAGTCACTGTCAGGTGTTGACTCTGCCTGGCATCAAAGGGGACTACAGGCCATTCTGCTCCCCGTTCTTGCTCCTGAGGCGGGCCACATCGACATCTGCTAGCCCTCTGCGCCACGGTGGCCGGCGGGCAAAAAGATGATCAGCACTGTGACACGACCTCGGTTTGGGCCGTCGCTTCGAGATATAAGAAGAGACCGAGCAGCTTCCGCGGTGTAATCGTCTTCATGTACTGAGCTTGAAGCTTAAAGCTTGACGTCCCAGATTGTTTTGTGTTGTTCATAACTTCGCCACCGTACCATCTAGGAATGGTCGTAAAGTGTCAAGCATGGTTTCCGCGGAAAGGTTTAAGGAATTCTGTTATCATTACTCGTGACAGCTTGAGGCTCAGTCTAGTCCTGCGCGCTGAGAAGTCCAAGCAATTCTCGTGTCTTCCGGGACCCCAAGGACTTCGCACTTGTGGGAAGTTCAAAATGGTGAGAGGCAAGGTAGTAAAGAGACGCACTGTCAGTTCGCCGTCACCTGAGTTCCTCATAACCCGGCATTATCGTCAAAGTCAGTTTCTATAACGACTTCACAAGGCGATCTTCCGATACCTATGAGAATGACAAGCGCGGTGAAGACTGAGAAACAGCAGGTGGGTAGGGGCTTGCGAATCGAGAAAGTTGCATGAGCAGACAAGGCCGGGGACATGCAGATTGGCGCTCCGCGAGGTCGCAAACGGGCCGCAAGAACGGGAAGTCCTTTGACAGATAGATTGCAGCCACATTTGAGAAGTGGCGCCACGCTACATTAGCCCATGCACTGAAGACACTGAAGGACAAGCTTCAGCCACGGACCACGGTGGGTGAACAGCGCCTTGGACGGACAAAATTGAGACGTCAAGGACATCTTCCATTCTTTCCAAAGTGTGAAATAGAGCGACACGCATACCCGAGCAGCTCTAGAGCCAGTGCGAAAATAGATTCGTACTCGTTGTTGACTTGAAGGATGCCTACTTTGGGGCCTGACTAGGACCCCTGATAATCCCCCCAGAGGTCCGATCCCGAAAGTGGCCAGTTTCGGGGGTTGATGAGATTAGATTTATCACGATCTAAGCGTGGGAACTTCAGGCACAGTGCATATTTCGACGTATCTTTGGGATAACCATCCACTCACCAAGTTTGGGGGAGATCGGTGACAGAATGGCCTCATAAAACGTCAAATACTGTTAAAAGTGGGTCATTCTTAGGGTCATTTTCGGGGATTTTGGGGATCGGAGCTCTGGGAGGACTATCAGGGGTCCTGCCTGACTGCGCATTGTCATGCGAGCACGTGACACCATATGCGAAGCTTGAACCGAGCGCCGTGGCTTGCGTCTTGACTAAGACACTCAAGGCGACCGTTGCATTAAATCGCTGTCATACTCTGAGAATAACCACTATTGCATGACTATATATTATGATTGTCCTCCCCACTGCATAATTCATAATGTCTGCCTACGGGAAACAGTTCACTTGACACACGTTGAAGTCTTTGGACTAAATAATCTCGGTAATGATTACCTGCACCGATGAAAGGAGCGGATATAACTGTTACGACGGGGTGACACATACACTCGGGTTCGTCAATTTTGTATGGGCGTCGGGGACTTATAGCTGAGGCACGGAACCTTGGCAGATTAAGCAGCAATATTGCGTTGTGCCTTAACGGCCCACCGTACATATTATTCAGGACATTGTGTTGTCCTCCCTCGTGCAAAGGTCACTACCTTGGACTATCGAGACCGCCCGCGCAGAATCTAGGCCTGGTGACTCTGTAGCTTTTTTCCCACATCAGATGAAGGGCACGTTGATTCTTTCTGTATTAGGAAGCATACAATGATGTCCCGAGGGCACTCGGTCTCCGCGTGGTGCGCGATAGCGATCAGAAGATCGGGCCGATTGACCTCGCGCTACTAGTAGGAACAAGTCGATCGTTCAATAAGGACCAACATGGACCTATGCTCGCTATTGGTGCCTTCCAAAAATTATCTGCGTGTGGCCGCATACACCTGCAATTTCTTACATATCCTGTTCACCATCATGTATGTCTACTACTCTGTTTGGACCAGTCGTATCAAGTATCGTAACAGCTGTCATACCTTCGTAACAATATGTCGAGCAAACTATTGATTATAGCCTACACCGTCGCGACGTGCCCATAAACTATTCGTACATTATCCGTTCATTCTCAGCTTTTCTAACATCTTCGCACTGGTACAAGCACACCGGAATTGCAATATCATCAATTATCGATAAACATCCGAAGATGAGAGAAACACACCTTTACAACCCTTTTTGAACTAATCAGGACAAGCATCTCGGTGTACCGTTCGCATGTGCCTTGTGAGAGCGTCTCGACGGCACAGCCTCTCTGAACACTTCGAGCACTGCACCGTCTGGAGGTGAAGATGCGTCGAAGCGATGTGTTTGGCAAGGTTATGGTATTTCACATCCTTAGTGCATCCCGCCCACTGACATCGGACTTTGGAGTTAGGAAGTCCCTCTCCCGCACCGCAGAGATGGATCGCCTCGAGGTGTGTTTTGATGTCCTTGCGCGTGAATGACGGGAGGTCTTTCCCACAGCCGGCCCATTGGCACTTCTCGTGACCTTCTCCGGGGGTCCCGACGTCCACGCTATTGAGAGTGGGACTCGGAGTTGTGGGGTTGAATGGAATCGTGTCGGTGTGGTATGCATTTACGTCGTACGAGTACGAGGGTGTAGCATAGGGGGCGTACTCCGCTTGATGCGCCTGCTGCTGGGCAAAGGCGTGGTCCTCAGAGACGTACATGGGGAAGGGATCAGCATCGCCGAATCCAGCATGGGGCGGGACGTCTTGCATGTCGTCGAGGTCAAGTCCCATTAGATCGTGGACCACAGCGTCGAAGCTCGGAGAATTATCAATGACTGCGGGAGGACTGATGGCGGTGTCATTCATAACAGGATGTCCGGGATTATACCGAGGCGTGTATTCTGTGGTGATAACGATTCGTACGTCGGGGTCAACGAAATGCGTTAGCGATGCGGATATCAGCGCGGGATCTTGCGTTGACTTCAGGATTATCCTCAGCAGCAAGGTGGCGATCTCATTGCGGAACTCAGGAGGAACGACGTTTACAGTGTCCGTATGCCGATCCTGTTCTCTGCCTTGCACAGGGAATTGTATTGAGTGAAGAGCGGAGGGATTGACTGGGCCCTGGTCACCTGCGAGTAAGGTCAATACCAGAGGTCGTGCATCAACGAGGGTTGCGTTCGTACCCTGGAACGCAGACGAGTAGGCGTATGCATACGACCCATCGTATAGGTCGTCGGCGGTAGGTCTGCTGAAAGAGGGCATAGCAACTGATGAGCACGTTACTTTGCATCAGATCGAAAAACCACACACCTGATGTGTTCAAAACGCTCGTCCATGGTCGGCAAAAATCTGAAGCGAGGGCGGGAAGATGGCTAACAACGAGTGCTGAGAGAGCTGTCCGGACAGCCAGGTCTACTTATGCTGCCTGGCCTGTTGAGACAGATCGATAGCAGTATTGTAAGCAGCGCGCTGCGGCACACACTGTACGCTATACCCTATGCCCGCGCACAGGATTGGTACGGAAGAAGCTGAGGGCTCCACGACAGGCACGTTCTATATTACAAACAGACATTTGACATATGATTGTACCCAGCCCATTTCTACCGCAATAAGCCCGTCCTGCGCCGACGAAAAGCCCAGGCAAGGCGCGCGAAGGGAAAGAGCCCTTCAAAGGGCTGTCTGCTAGCAATTCCCAGCAGGAAAGTGATTCCGTATGAGAGACTTGTAGTAATAGACGCGCAGTTGGTGGTCGCACCGTCTCTCGCAGCGTCCGAGCTGCGTGCTTCCTCGGAGTGCAGGCGCAAAACGCCTGTCAACATCAGATGGTGCTAGAGCAGCTGACTGACGGGAAATATCGAATGCGTATGTATTCCCCCGCCTCTCTCTCGTCTTGGAAGTCGACGAGGAACACGGACCACATCTGATAGTATAGCATGGGCGGCCATCGTCACATGTGTCCACACGGATTCGCCGAGTACAGCTTTTGCAGTGCAAAATGACGGACGCTGTACATCTGGGGATAAAAATATTACAGAGACATTGTGCACAATAGCATCGGATTGACATGTACCTATCTCTGGGTTGCCCTACACCTCCGCTGAGTCAACCGGCCAGGTCGAGACGCGTTCTTGAAGTAAGAAGCCGTGGCTACGGTACACAGCGATCGTCCATGTGCTCAATTGGGCAATCGAACGCTGCAGAATTCAGGAGACGTGTGAGAGCGGATGTTCGGATGCATCAGGTGCCGGATGTAGTGGACCCGAGTCATTTGTCGGCGGCAAACAAAACAATCCCTTTGACCGGGACTATTCCCGTGAGCCTATCCGTGTCTTCGCGTCACAAAAGCAGCGTATGGGGAGCCAAGAATCCTAATCCCAGAAGCAAATCCGCCTCGTCCTCTAGTCGCTTCCCCTGGTCGACTGAACCTGCGTTAAGAACAATTGTGCCGCTTGACTTCAAGCCTCCGTGGACCTCTTGGATGATAGTGATAGCTCAGAGACACCATGGGCCATGACCAACTGGATGAGTACACAAGAACCGTGGAGCGGGCGTTCAAAGACGATGTTGAAGGCAATCTGCATTTACTATAGTTGTAAGCTTTCATTAAGCCTGAAGCTCCGTGTGGCAAGATGGACTTGAAGGTCTTCGTGTGACGCTAGCACCATGGCCGACGTCGTGGGACGTACCAGAGAGCGAACCCGCTCCTGTCTGGCGGCGGCCTGAACCACAGATCCTTCAGATGCCACAACTCTTTGACCATTGTAAAGTCCGACATGCCCACGGTAATGCTAGTCTTCAGGTAAGCCTCTATCGGCAGATGAGACGATCTTTCCTCTCCAGGTCGCGTTGCCCCTTAGCGAACAGGAAGTACTGAGCCGTTCAGCAGATCGTGAACGATATCCACGCAGACGGTTAACGCGACGCAATCGCTTAAATGAAAACCTCGTGGTCGAGGCGTGTACGTGGTGACTCGCAGATTTGCGGACAATTGCCGTTAGGCGAGGATCCGGGCCCTGACCCACGCCTATCACCACAACGAGGCCGAACGAGTCTAAAACCTTCGATTACAACGTACCTGGATCCACAACGACACATGCGTGCCCATCCTCCCCAGCTCGTGGTGCCGGGTCATCAAGCGCATTCGCGATGACACCGATATCGATGTCGATTCATTCTCGAGATGGTCTGTCGTCAGCGTGTCCTTACTCTGAGGAGCGTGGTAGCGATGAAGCGTCAATACAGACAGCTAGAGACGACAATTAGACGATTCATAGTTATAGGAGTAGACGAAGGTTGCAAGCTGATTAGCGCCCAGATGCGCAAGCGCAGGGTTGGCGTAATGAGACAGTATGTGGTTTCGTATTCATGATGCCGGCGAAATCAAGTCACCTCGTGCAGCATGTTTTATTCTCTGAAAGTACAGGGTAGCATTACAATCGAGATCAGAGGTAGAACATGCTATTTCGTAAATCACGATGTATCCCTCCTTGGCGGAACCGCGTGCTATCACTGACCCAATCGGTTTCAAACTCCAACAAGCAAGAAGCCCTCTGACTCGCCAACTGAGCGTATTTGATTGGCGCGACCATGCTCATGGCAGCCCCTGCGTGGTCATTCTTGAGTGTGAGGATATGAGAAATTTGCTGTAGATCGTCAGGGTTGTACCCGTTGGTGTCGTAGACCACTGTATAATGTAATGGCAGAGAGCCCTTTTGTCCAGCCTTCACATGTAGACTCAGCAACGACTTGTCCGACCCTGTCGCTGTAACATACCTGCAGATAAAAATCGTAGGAAAATGGCTGTGAAATCCCCTTATCTACTACAGTCCCAGAAGGAGCATTCCCACTTCGGCTGTTCTTCCCGTGGTAAGAGTATGTGAGCTCTGAAAACAACTGTGAAGTACCTTTTATCTTGATCCACAAATATCCATGGATGATTACGTGATTTGCAGCAGTGTACGATAGAAAGTTTCAAGTGTGCAGGATCTCCCAATCGTCCCTGAGCCTTGGAATAGGCACTTGATATCTGCGGCACTTCTTCACAGAGTAAGTTGGGCTAGTATACAGATGTTAAGTCTACAGCAAGTGCGAAGACGCCAGGACCCACCGGTAACGCGCCAGAGCGATATATCAAGATTCGTTCAGGCAGCCGGCCATTCTTGCTACGATAGAGCGCAAGGCATTGTCCGAAGAGACGACCCACGTCTTTCAGTAGCCAAATCAATATGTCAAGATCAAAAGCACGTATACAGTGACAAATCTACCTGGTTTTTGAAAGTCAACTGTTACCTCAAGGTGAGCAGGGAAGTTGTGGAAAAACCCGTCAACGTTGGAGACCATTGCCGCGGTGGTCCACGCCATATTCATGGAAGGCAGACTGTGCCGTACATGCAAACCAACAATCATGTTCGCACGATCTGACAGCCATCGGATGGATTGGTCATCGAGGTAATAATTGATCCCGCCGAGTTTCGCATTGAGCTTCAAGGCGAGGCTGGATAAATATCCATCACCATGAGCCTTCGGAAGAAGAATGTGAGCCGTATGGATGCCGAGCACGACGTCGGTGTAATACTTGATAGCGGCGTATAGCTGTCGCTTGCGCCATGGAAGCATAACGATAAGAAGGCTCGGTCTGAAGCGGAGTCTGCTGATAATGATCTCTTGGACGCGCGCCATCTCATCCGCATCTTCTCTTTCCACAGAAACTTGCATCACGAACGGCCTGTCCGGAATCTTCATGCTGAACGCCCTACATTTTTGCACAAACTGGCTCACAAATCCACGGAAGTTCGGATCATCGATTCCAGTGAAGCGAGATGGACTCTCGCCTTGTACAAGCAACACCGCCCAGTTAGACACCGTTGCTCCAGAGAGGGTTCGGGTATCTTTCACGTTCCAGAGACCATCTCGGACAACGCGGATACCATTGCCATAAACGATGCCCGGGGCAGGGAGGACACGTGCTGGGATGGTATTAGTTCTTAGGTCGATAGTGATCCGAAACCTGTCCAACAGGTCTGGGAGTGCCGAGGATCGTTGCATTGTGAACAATCGTAAGCCTTCGGCGTGGATCACGGAAGCTGTGTCAAGCGGAGACTTGGAGGACCATTTTTGGAATACTGGCAGTCCATATGGCAGTCTCCTTCGCACTAGCTGACCGGGAAGAACGTCGCAAAGTTCTTCAGGGAAAGGGATCCCCTTCCCAAATTCAATGACAGGGATATCATTGCTATGTTGCAGGGTCACGTTATAGTCTAAGTTCAATTTGAGCAACTGCATGGACTCTGACTCCCACTGTAGTGGTACATACTTGTTCTAAAGTAGTCCTCGACTGTCATGTTCGAATCAATCATTGGTGACTGTCTGGCGGTTGCATTCGCGACGCGAGTGACAATTATCGATGACGGATCCATGCCGGGACGTTTAACTCGGACCCGCAGCCGCTTAAACATGGTAGTAGATTCTTGTCTGTTTGCCAGCATCGTGTCCGCCAGGTTTCCGGGACAGTGAAATAAGCTCTTCTGTGGACCGATGTTCAAGTTGAGATACCCAAGAGTTGGATAGATCGAAAATGAGACGCCGACTAACGCCTCGATAAATGGTCCCAGCGGGTTCGCGTCTTGTTTCATTGTACCAGGTATCTGGTTGTTTCCGAGTCGGAGGACCGGCATTGCGAGTGGCATGCTGCTTGATGATGATTGATAACGCCGAGAGCATAGGATGTATATTATGACCGCGGTGTTGGGGATTGCCTGCGACGTATCTCAAGCAGGTGTCAGATGGCGCAGACATAGTGATGAGGGTGATCAGCACGCACTCTCGTAAGACTTTAGTATTTAGCTTGTGTACAAGGATAATATCAACAGTGATGACAACAGGACCTGCATCTTGGCGATACTGAAAATCCACGTCGATTTCCAAGGGTTGAGGCAACTATTGGACAGACAAGATTCGCTGAGAACCATCGTGAGCGATGCCTGCTATGTATGGTTTTATACGTGAGTGCTCCAATATAACGCGCATCATTCTTTCCCTGATAAGTCGTGGCCTCGAGACACTCGTATACGGGAGTGCCGTCGTCGGCGATACAGCATAGTGGAATATCGCGTCATTGGTAGCATACAAGCGGAAGCTGCTCGTTTGGAGTGATATTGGATTGCCTAGCGATCCAAACTCTGGGCGGGATGGGATAGGGTCTGAAGGGTGTGACTGATAGAACACAAAGGTTTGCATAAATTCACAAGTACACACCGAATGGCACATATAATATGCCCTAGTTTCACGTTACTCACGAGCATGGTCCTGTCGGCTGTCATAAATCAGAGAAACATTTGCTGGACGAGAAGTCGTGGGAATTTCAGTTGAAGCGCGTTGCGCGCTAAGGAGCGCTTCCATGCCCAACTCGGACTCAGTGGCAAGCAAAATTGACTCTTTAGTTTCACTTCTCTGAAGACCCCTCAACTTGGCTGCCGTGGGTTTTGTTTATGACTGTATGGGTAGAGCTTGCGCAGATAGCATACCATAGTATGTGTTCCAATGGAAGTGCTAGGTGATTGAGTAGAATCGAGATGCGTAGGCTGCACTCGGCATGCTGATCTTAGTGACCCGCGGGTTTGTTGGCAAATCCGATAATCAAGAACCAAGGGAGGAAACAGGGTTGAAGCAACGTGTAAACAACGAGTATGGAAGGCCAGGTGAGAAGGAGAGGGAGTACCGCGGTCCTCGGATCAAGTCAGAGGCGCAGCAACGGAAGTTCGAAAGCAATATGCGCCGCATAATGGAGATGCATGGAAGCTATAGGCGCAAAGCTAGGGTATGAACCGTGCAAAAAGTATATAAGGAACGAAACATACAAAGTAGTGACCACAGTCGGAATGTCAAACAATGGTATAGGACAGGCTCGAAATGTAGTCTCAAGTAGGCTATGAAAATCCGTCAGCTTACGTTTGATTAACAATGCGACTGAGAAAGAGCAACATCCGATGATTTAATGAAGTTCGCAGTTAAGCGGAGCCACTGTGTGCATGTTCCCTGGTGGCGCTTCAGGGAATCCGGGCGAGAGAACCTCCTCTTACACCCGCAGCACTGCACCTCCTTAAGGCGCAAGTGGGTCCCTGTGAGGTGCTTTAGTAGGTTTTTAGCCTTGACAGCGTCTTGTAGTCTGCAGCCCGCCCACTTGCACTGAACAGAGTCGACAACATTGGCTGACGTGTGGTCTCTAGGCACATGGTGTCGCCTGAGATCCATAATCGCGAGACGGTCAAGAGGCCCCACATACGTACACCCCTCCCATCTACAGAAGAGTGATTTCCTCTGCGTTACTTTGCTTGCGTCCGATGACGTCCGCTGGATAGGTGGAGGTGGAGGGCCAGAAGGTGGTCCGGCGTTAGAGGAGCGGGTGAAGGACGGGCTGTGGGCGAATAGGGAAGGGGAATGAACATCGAAGCTGTGGCCAGCGGGTATTGGATCGAGGTCCGCAGTGCGTCCAGCTCCGGCATGGCAAGTAGGCGAATGATCAGACAGATACGGCAGCGTGCTAGAAGGGATAGTGCCGGATGCAGCGAACACACGCTGCTGGCCGTAGCGCGACGGATAACGTGGGGTACTTCCGGCATGGTAGAGCTCTGTGTGCTGCGGCTGAAGCGCACGCTGTTTGGTGCTCTGGTACGGTCCGACGGTGAGCGGGGATGTCGGCTGGAGGTCGAGAGACGACATTGAGGACATAGCACCGGGGAACATGGTGGGGTACAAGTAGGACGGTGTGCTTGGGTGATTCACAGATTGCAGTGGGGAAGCACGAAGGTATGGATCAATGGGCGTAGAGTGCGAAGACCAGATAGGGTCCATGGCTTCCTGTAAGTCTCCAGGCGGCAGGGAGATTTCAGGCTGGCCATGATAAGCCATTAAGCATTCATCGAAGGATGGTGTCGGGAAGCCTGGCTGCGCGCTCGAAACAGCGTTATGCTGATCGAGAGGATGAGAGATCGTGGAAGTGGGATCGATAGTGGAGGGATTCGCGCTGCTGATGCTGTCCAAGGGTATACCGCAGTTCATGTAATGCTTATGAGCAACAGGGGCGTGGTTTGCCGCAGTGAGATCATGGATGGAACTGAAGAACGCTTGCTCGCTGGTAGACTATGTGGGCAGGGGCTCAACTCACATACAGATGAACGTACCTTCTGTAATTGAGAGAATAATGCGCTGGGTTCACGGAATACATCATCGTGTCGAAGATAGCAAATACGGAGAACGATGAAGATAGTCAAGACGAGTTCGACGGGTGCGCGGAGGCAGTGAGACTGCTCTTGCGGTTTTGTGTTTATACTCCGACGCCACTGTTGATGCACGAGGAATACACATGAGTGGAACGCTGGTGTGCGCACGACGCCTACGGTACAACTCACGACAACAGCCATCATGGGCGGCGGTCCAGCATAGAGCCCGAGCAACACGAGGCAAGGGTCCCAGAGCCGCTTCACAGGCCTCCCAGCGAGATCTTGCGTGGTGGGATAGTCTAACAATAGACAGGGTCGCCCAGTGAGCGATCCACGTCCCGACAGCCGCTTTGCATTCATCCGCTGAGCACGAGAGGCTAAGATAGTGTTATCAGCTGAGTTTTACGCTCGCTTGACGACTTGCCTATTACGTCCCCTCCGCTGGTATGCCGCATGGGTGGCCCGTAATGCGTGAAAGTCGGGAGGCGCACAACCGAATCCATACATTGTTGATCGTGGGATATGCTTTGCAGATGCATGGCGAAGGAGCATGGCGGATTGGAGCGGTGTGTCTTCCGCACCTCAACGCCTCATTTGACCGATACGTTCCTGCCTAGTTTGAACTTGCACTCTACAGGACACTGTCAGGAGGTTGCTTCGTTCCCTCTGGTCACGCGGAATCGTCGAGATGCTGAACCGCAAAGCATAGGGGGTAGCAACACTGAAAGGAGAGTGTTTCTGCGTGCGGAATGGTCTTTTAGGCATATGGCCGCATGAAAACAAGGGATGAGAGTGCAGGGCGCGGTCAGACAAGTTTGGAGCGTCTCGAGAAAATGTACTAATCACTGCGCAGTTCGTGCATAGTAGCGCACGTCATTTGGATCCAGGGATTCGGTATGGAACTATGTTGGGCTTCGAGAAGGGAAGGCTATGAGCTGTGAGGCAATGCCAATAGTTTCGACAGTGGATGGCGGTGTCCCGGAGGTCCTACTTCGACAGCTTGCTCAGACTTGCGATGAGCCTCGTACAACATAATTATGAGATAGCTGTGTTGACCAGCGTCCATTTTCACCGCAGCATGTGAACGCTAAGGATAAAAATGGGGGAAGACCCTTAATTCTCGAAGGGGGATCCGGTTCTCCATATACATCGGCTAGCCTTCCAATCTGCAGATATATACGTTCCCGCCGCTGATTGGTTCGAAGCCTTGGCGAAAATTGGATGCCTTCCCGCAGGATCTGAACGGTTTGCATATGCGAACCGGGCCCTGAAACACGTGAAAGGTGCATTAGAGGCTATAGCTGGCCAGGTTGTTGTTGCGCAGTTAGACCCGTCATGTCGGACCATGCCGTCTGGCAGAAGAAAAGTCTGTAGCAGTAATAAACACAAAATTCTCAATCTTATGAATCGTTTCAGTTGAGCATTTTCGGCATCTTCCGGCGATTCAAAGATCACCGATCCACTCCCCGCCACAGTTTGCTCCGCCACCTAGCCATAGCCTTCCCCAGATAACGAGGCTCTTGTGCCTGCCACCACCAATGACGAGGCATATAATCTTCTTCATGTCGCCCTTGACGCGCGTTTTCTCCGCTGCACGGGAAGTGATGGTCTCTAGCGCCCTTCCTATCTTCCTTAGGATTATGCAAGGTTACACAGACTGAGACGAAGGAGCGGGGAGGTCGAATCGAGCCTCGGGAAAGGAAACAGACGTCGGAAACCCATATTTGACACCGCCAAGCGCTGCGTGACGGCGGGATCGAGAAGCCAATCGAAGTTACGTGATTTGTAACGAAGAGAGACATGAGACAGTAGGGTAGAAGAATATCGAATCCACCACAGGTACCTCGAGCACGGTGATGATTCACGTCGGCTGCAACGGCATATTAGTTTGGGCTGGGATGTCGCAATGGTGCTTTCCAGGAAGACTTACATCTGACAATTTATCCAAATTCGCGTGTGCATGTTCCCTGGTGGCGCTTCAGGGAATCCGGGCGAGAGAACCTCCTCCTACACACACAGCACTGCACCTCCTTGAAGCGCAAGTGGGTCCCTGTGAGGTGCTTTAGTAGGTTCTTAGCCTTGACAGCGTCTTGTAGTCTGCAGCCCGCCCACTTGCACTTGATCGAGTCGACAGGATTGGCTGACTTTCGCTTCGGTCGGCCTCTAGGCACCTGGTGTCGCCTGAGATGCTCCGTGATCGCGGAATAGTCAGCAGGCCCCGCATGCGTACACCCCTCCCATCGACAGAAAAACGGTCGCGTCTGCGTTACTCTGCTTGCGTACGACGACGTCTCCTGGATAGGTGCAGGCTGAGGGCCGGAGGGCGGTCCGGCGTTGGAAGGCATGGTAAAGGAAAGGTTGTGGGGGAATGGGGAAGAAGCATGAACATCGAAGTTGTAGCCAGCGGGTATGGGATCGAGGTCTGCAACGCGTGCGCTTACGGCACGGTGAGCGGGCGTATGGTGAGATGGATACGGCAGCGCGCTCGAAGGAATGGTGCTGAATGCAAGGAACGCACGCTGCTGGCCGTAGCGCGACGGATGACGTGGGATACTTCTGGTATGGTAGCGCTCTGCGTGCGGCTGCTGAAGCGCACGCTGGTCAGTGCCCTGGTAAGGTCCGACGGTGGGCGAGGATGTCGGCTGGAAGACGAGAGATGGCGTCAAGGACATGGCATCGGGGAACATGGTGGACGACGGTATGCTTGGGTAATTCGTGAAGTGTGGTGGGAGAACAGGAAAGTATGGATTAGTGGTTGTACAGTACGAGGGCCAGGTAGCATTCGTGGCTTGCCGCGTATCCTCGGGCTGCGGCGCGACTAAAGGCTGTCCGCAATAAGTCGTTAAGTATCCGTCGTTAGATAGTAACGGATACCCTGACTGTGCGCTTGAAACGGCGTTATGCTGATCGAGAGAATGAGAGAGCGCGAAAGTGGGGTCGGCAGCGAAAGGCTCTGCACCACTGATGTTGCCTAAGGGTATGTTACAGTTCATGTAATGCTCGCGGGTGGCAGTGGCGTAATCCGCAGGAGTGAACACCGTAGTAGATATTTTCTGGCTGGCAATAAATGAGCAAAGGATCAGCTCGCGTATAGATGGGCATACTTGTCGTAGTCCAGGGTGTAATGCGTTGGGTTCATGGAAGAATTCATCGTCATGAATATAACGAAAAGGCGAATACTGCCGAAGATAGACGAGACGGGCTCGATAGGTGCGAGGAGAAGATACGGGACGCCCTTGACACTAGCGGCTTTGTATACACTTCAACGCCACCATTGATACACGAGGAATGTGCACGAGGAAAACGTGAATGCGCACACGCACCTGCGACATGTCCCATAACAGCCATCCCGGGACATAACTCAACACAGAGCTCGGGCAACGCGAGGCAGAGTATCAGAGTTGCCACCAAGACATGCCAGCGAGATCCTGCGTGAGGTCTGATGACGGGATCGTCCAGCGACGTTCCGTCAGCCATGCATCTATCCACTGCGCAGTGGAACTCAAACCGTGTTATCAGCTGACAAATGTGCGTGTAAATAAATACTCGCACATTACGTCCTCCTCTGCCGATTAAGGAAAGAAAGCGGCCCTAAGTCGCATGGGTGGCCCAGGGTGCGTGAAAGTGGTGAGGGGGGGAATGTACACATTTTTGATAGTTGTGTGTGCTCTGCAGATGCACGGTGAAGGGGCATGATAGGGAGGAGCGGCGTGTTCTTGTGGACCACGTTGGGCTGAAGCATCCTTGCCTCTGTATCTAACTGCCCGTAAGGCGCATATTTGAAATATGAGCTGGCGCAATGTAGAAAATGAGGGCTTACAGCGCGTAGCACTGTTCCGGGGGCGTACCTGCCGTCTGTAAACAGGTGGTTGAGGGAGGACAGGCACGATGAGAATGGTCTTGGAGGGGATTGTTCAGAGAAGGTGTGCACGTCAGCACACAGGTTCGGGCGTCCGGGCTCGATAGTGCTTGAAGCCCTAAATCAGACGGAGAGGAAGGCGATGTCACGGTGACATGAGGCGGTGTTCAACGGCAGAGTCTGCCTAATGGATAGTGCCTTCTTCGACGGCTTGCTCAGACTTGCGACGAGCCTCACTGCAGATTCGAACACAACCGCGATATGGCTGTGCTTACCTGTGGCCGTGCGCGTAGACGCTCAGGGAAGAAATGGCAGGAAGACCCTTGATACTCAGAGAGGGATCCGATGGTCGGAGGCTCGGTTCTCCGCATGCACCGGCTACTAGACTTCAACCTGTAGAGGGATCAAATCTCTATGCTCACAGGAACGGAGGCATTGCAAAAGAAGCCTCGAGTATATCCAAACGTAAAATAGCTCCTCTGCCGTGGTATTAGGTGCGGTAAGCGGGCAGCAGTAACAAATCTCAAATCCTCAATGTCATGAATACTTGAACATCTTCGGCATCTTCCGGCGATCAGAGGCCACCGATCTACTCACCGCCACAGTCCGCTTCGCCACCTTCCCCACGCATCGAGGCTCTCCCGTCTGCCACTACTGACAACAAGGGATACAAGCTTCTCCATGTCGTCCTCGACGCGCGTTTTTTCCGCTGTACGGGAAGTGATAGCTCCTGGTGCCTATCTTCCCATCCTCAATGCTGTACTTTGGGGCGGGGAGTCGAGCACGAATCATCAACATTGAAAAAGGAGCGGTGTCATCTTCTGTGAATGCAGGGAGCGCCTTTTTGCATGAGGACCCTGCCGATGCTAACAATGTGCTACAGATCTGTCAGGAATACGCGCGTTGAACGGCTGACTTCACTGACCGTCTCTCACGATGTCGTGATTGTCTATGAGTATTCTGCGCCTCTTACGTGATATGTCAGGACTAGATCAATTGGGGCGCATGTTGTCCGACAGTTGGTCAGACCACCAGATTCCAGCTCTATCAATATTATAACCAGGCGGCAGGCTGCTCACGTACCCACTTCCCTTGCCATGCATGTTCTGTTCTAGGTGTGCGTCTCTCCCTCATATAATTTCTCCGGCCGGTTGCAATGAACCAACTTCATACACAAAGCCTCATGTTAGGCGAGACAAGTCATAGCATCGCTAGCGAAGCATTTGAACAGTGATGCTTATAGCCCGTTCATTTAACGCTCACAGTGCATATCGCCTTGTGAATCCCTCATCTCGGAATTCCGTGGAAGACGGGTCTCTGTAGAGCAGGTATTGTACGTTGTACAGGATTTCGTGAATCTCAATCACGTTCTTTGATGCAGGGACCATTACACATTTCCGACATTGCGAAGACAGCCTTGTCCCAATTGATGACTCCTAAGTCACGTCTCTTACCAACTCGGTAAAATTATTTCTCGATCTAATGAAGCAATCATCTCTCAAGATACAGGTGTCGACAGCACGTTATCGTTATTGATCAATCCTACAGTCAGCTCGGGGTAGTAGTCCTTCCGAATCATGCAGCTGCCTAATCAGTCCCGCCATTACTATTTGCCAAATTCTCCGTGGAAAGGTCGAGTGAGACGCGGCCTTTGGGGCAGACGGGGCGGTGGCGCACCAGTGAGTCCGGGCGGCTGAAAACCACCTGGCATTTGTTGCATGTCACCTCACTTGTCCGCAGGTGTGTCGCCGCGATTTGTTTGGCCAAATTTCCGCCCAAGATTCTCTTCGCACATCCCGTCCAAGCGCAGTCGATTTCGCGGGCCCCGCCGCCATTGGGCGCTCCGCGCGAACAGTCAATGTCGTGCACGTGCTGGAAGTGAGCCCTGACATCGGAGATAGAGACAGAGACGAAGGTATGGCCACACCCGTCCCATAAGCAGCGCCTTCGCGGCTGTATAATCTTGGCGGAGGCTGTATACGAGGAGCTCGGCGTCAGGAGTGAACTTTCGACATGGTCGGTGGATGCCGCGGTGTTATCGGCAACGGGCTGCATCATCCTCAGATGATTATCATAGAGCTCGGATTCCGCTACTTGAGTAAGCATGAAAGAACTGTGGACGTCGAGTTGATCAAGAGTGGGATGACGACTAATGGTTTGCATACCGATGTCATAACGGTTCTCGATTGTAGATGGCAAAAACACCTGGCGGGGCACACCGTGTGTGCTGGTCTCGCCATGAGATGATGGTGTATACAGGGGGATCGCGAAAGCGTTCGAGACCGATGCGGGAACACTGTATGGCTGCGTAGCGTTGCCCGTCACAGACAAACACATGGTAAGGTGCAAAGGATGCGGCGAGTTGTCGATGAGCGCCAAGACCTGTGGTGCGTCCGATGAAGTAGACTGCCCAACGGAAAGGAGTAGCGTCCTGAGATGTGGAACTGTCCTTGGCGCGATTGGTATGTGAAATACATGGCAGCCAGCAACCGGTTGCCACATTTCTCATTCCGCCATCTGTTGAAGTGCTTGTCCTTGTCCGTTGTATAAAAGAGCTGTAGATGTGATCATTGAGAGAACAGAAATGGCCAGAGATATCAGCAACATGTACCCTCATTGCTAGGAGCGAGGCCCGAAGCCACAGGTACTGGTATGTCATTCACGTTCAGAGGTTGCGACGGAGTCAAGAACACCGGCCAGTCGCTTAGCCGTGTTGCGGCGTCGTCCTGGATATTGGAGTAGACCGGCATAGCCCTCCTTGCCATCTAAGCAACGCATTGAGCCGGGACTAGTAGTACCTACCTAGTCGTTACACAATACGAAGGGAAGAGGAGTAGCAAAGGCTGGGGAGATGCGCAGAATGTGACGAGGTGTATAAAACATAGCAAGTCCAGCTACTTCGGAATCCGTATATGGCATTCTGTGCCACTGCAAAGGGGGAAGGTCGCCGTCATCAGTTCTTTTATCCCTACTTTCATTAATACAGGGTCAGGCGCAATCAGCCTGAGCAGTGGTGTCAGCAGCCTAGATTCTTGACATTGATGATCCGATGCGACGGGCTTTGAACCCGCTGCACCTCGTCGATGATCCTGGGATACCCATATGAGCCCGGACATCACCGGAGCCCGTACCCTTTGATGGAATGCAAGCGCACGGGGTGTGTTTGTTTCGTACCTAGCCGGTTTCGTCTTGCACCCCGCCACCGCGCTAGTCGCGGGACGAAATCGGCTGACGACGAGACAAGAGGTGTGTCATGTGTCCCCGGAGTGCCACAGAAGCACATCGCGGAGAGAAATACACATAGCCACTGGCACAAAAGGCTCCACCGGGACCAACAACCTGAATTTCGTCAGGACTAGGAGTATCATAGTGATAGCCCAAGTCACGCGGTACTAGTGTCGTTTAGGGCGCGGCTCGAGCACAAAGCCTTACTTTGGGCTGAGCTTTTGGCGACTCCGGCTTGGCCTAAGGCCTGGTTACGGTTCGACAGAGCTCTTCGCACGGTGGATGACCGAGCGCACCACAACGCTGTGTCTTTCTCCTGCGGCGGTACTTCTCAGCAGGCTAGGACAGGTCGCCAAAGCGTGCAGGCTCACGCACAAGTACGGCTGGAGCCAGCGTGGCTGTTCGCTTTCGCGACTGGCCCAACCAAAGCGCGTCAATGTGGAGCTCTTATGAAGGAGATACAGAGGTTTCCTGCTGCTGCTGAGCTGATTTTCCCATCAGCGCTGTCAATTAGCGCGAAGGTCAGCGACAATAGTGTGGCGGCGGCCAACAAGGTGCATATAAGCGATAGGTTAGTCGGAGCCCCGGGACGTAGCCCTGCTCAGGCTTGGCGCGAGCCCTCCAAGAGGGTTTCCGATTCCGAGGGCTGGGCTATATTTGTCTATACGCGTTTACGACATGCTTCGATAGTGTCATATCGATTGCATGTACGTGAACCGAGGTCAGGGTCGGGCATGAAGACGGAGAGCTATGCTGCTAATAGTGTGTATCGTATTGGGAATCGATGACCATTGCTGTGTTATCGATCAAGATACTGCGCTGATAGAATGGTCTCAGGCTGTTACTTACCAAGGGTCTACCCGTACCTCAACTACTGTTTCGAATGTAATAATGGGCAACCCATAGGACATGTGATAGTTTGTCCGAGACATGAAGTGAGAACGATCAACGAACATATATCGCATTTGTCTGAGCTTTATTGTTACAATGGTCTATACTCCTATATCGATGCCTGACTCGTAGGCAACGAGCAAGGGCTTATGGACAGTGCGTCGTCCTGAAGATCGAGCGAGGAAGTCAAGAATGACCACTACCCCAAGCGAAGAGGAGCAGAGACTTGAATGAATAACCAGGTCAAACTTAGGGTTCGACCGACTAATGGTACAACTATTTATACAAGTACCGGCTACACACAGACCATCGTGTCTGTGTGGTCGTGTTTAGTAAAGAAAGAAACGTAGTGGCACAATACCGGGTACGAAGTGCGCACGGACCCCAATATGTAAGCTACATAATGTTCAACCTGCGGGTGAGCGCTAAGACAGGCGCCAGTATGGGCGCTAGTAATACAAGGAATAGAACGGAAAGACAAATGTTTCATTACCCCCCTGCCAGAGTCGAAGTCCCATTCGACTACTTACTGCTCACCATCTCCATACAACTCCCAGTCTACGCCGTCGTCCTCCTCTTCGTCGAACCACTCGTTGCGCGCGTTTCTCCCCAAGTTCTTCCATTCCTTGTCAGAGAGGTGCTTTTGACGCGGCCAGGAGCTGTCCCATGTCCATTGAGTGGTGTCGGGTGTCCAGTCGGGATCGACTTTACGAAAGACGATGGGTGTATCGGGGCGGGGGCACGAGGGTCCTGTGACGGGGCTGGCCGGGGGTTCGGGGTTAGCGCTATGCAGTGGAGGGATGGGTACTGCCTGAAACATTTGTCTTTCCGTTCTATTCCTTGTACTACTAGCGCCCATACTGGCGCCTGTCTTAGCGCTCACCCGCAGGTTGAACATTATGTAGCTTACATAATGGGGTCTGTGCGCACTTCGTACTCGGCATCGTACCACTACATTTCTTTCTTCACTAACATGACCACATAGACACGATGGTCCGTGCGCAGTCAGTACTTGTATAAGTAGTTGTACCATTAGTCAGTCGAACCCTAAGTTCGACCTGGTTATTCATTCAAGTCTCTGCTCCTCCTCGCTTGGGGTAGTGGTCATTCTCGACTTCCTTGCTCGATCTTCAGGACGACACACTGTCCATAAGCCCTCGCTCGTCGTCTACGAGTCAGGCATCAACATAGGAGTATAGACCGTTGTATCAAAAGGTCGAACTTTCTAAGCTACATTCCTAGTTTTACCTAGTTGAACATCTCATCCACCATCACGTCGAACAACGCAGTCAACCCAGTTCCTTTGGGACTACCAGCCCTCGCAGGATCACCGCTCCTCCAGTATGACCGAGCAGATCGCTGCTTCGTCACCTCCACAAAAAGAGCTCCCAT